>NC_050577.1:29837795-30176128 GCF_011100635.1 Trichosurus vulpecula
TCAAATGTGACCTCAGACACTTAACATGCTTACTAGCTGTGTGACCTTGGGCAAGTCACTTAACCCCAGTTGCCCTGCCTTCCCCCCTCTCAAAAAAAAAAAAGAACTATGAAATGCTACCAATGGGAACCATGATAGACACAACAGAAGGATTTGATTCAATATTTAGGAAGCAGTTCATTGTATTGGAAAGAGTTTGGGGCTTGGAAGCAAGAGGGAGCTGGGCACCAATTCTGTCTCAGACACTCATCAATTTTGTAACCATGGGCTTCAACCTCTTGGAATTTCAGTTTATGAATCTGTGAAATGGGGATAAGAGATGTTTACTCAAAGGTCTGTGTTAAAGATTACCTGAGAGAATAACCATTTTGGCAACCTTAAAGCACTGTATGAAAATCAACTATTATTACAGAAAAACATTCCCCACCATTAAGGAATTAACATGTTAGATGGGAAAACAAGACCAGATCACCTAAAATGAGTAGCACACAAGTTCATTGAGTATGTGTGAGCTCTATGTATGTGACATGGACTCTAAGTGCTTTGTAAGAGAGAAAGAAGATTGGAAGGTTTCTCTTAACCACTTTCGGTCTCAGTTTCCTCATCTGTAAAACGGGGGAGCTGGACTAAATGACTTCCGAATTGGCCTCTCAGTCCTGAATGTCTAAAATCCTGTGAGGCGGGACTGAAGCTGAGTCTTAGAGGAAACAGTCTTCATAGAAGCCCTGGGGAGACGGGAGAGCATACAGATGAAGATGACTGAAATAAGCAAAGACAGGGAGGTAGAAATGAGAAACGTGTTTGATCGTAGTGAGGAGACCAAGATTCTGGGAGAGATCATCAAGGTGGGCCTTAGTTTAGTTTAGCTTTTTCCCCCCACAAATTCACAAAATGATTTTTTAACCTGACATTTTCTTAGAAGGACATCATTGATTATGGGTATTAAAAGAGAAATAAACCTCAGAGAAATACAGAGCCCGTGCAATAGATCTCCATCCCGCATTAAGCTCTGTGGTCAGGACAAAGAATCAAAGTACAGCGGTTAAAAAAAATCATTGAACAATGTGGGTATGAATTACATGCCTAATTTCTTTTTATAAATCAAACCTGGTTTTGAACACATTTTTACAAACAGCCTTCAGGCCTGCCTCTTATTTTAATGCCATTTATTCTTACTTGACCAAACTCACTAGGGTCTCTTTATAATTCCTGGCGAAGAAGAAAGCCAGCTCTCTTCCCTTTTTCTAACCTCTCTGGAGGTACATTTCTTCCATGTATGAAAAATACACTCACTGGATGGGAGTCACGGACTTCTGGGAGCACAACCTGGGGAACGCATGCTCTTTTCCGAGGTGGGCACATTGATGTCAATGAAATTCTGCCATATTATTCCCTTAATCTTCTGGTAGGCTTTTAGGGTGACTCCCCAGAGAAAATCGGACACCGCCATTTAATGAAATTAGCACCTCAGGCCTGAAGGGCCTTAGTTTTCTCATTTGTTAAATGAGGGGGCTGGATGGAGAGCAGGGCCTGGAGTCAGGAAGACTCATCTTCCTGAATTCAAATGGGGCCTCAGACACTTCGGAGCTGTGTGATCCTGGGCAAGTCACTTAACCCTGCTGATCTCAGTTTCCTCATCGGTAAAATGAGCTGGAGAAGGGAATGGCAAACCACTCCAGTATCTTTGGCAAGAAAACCCCAAACGAGGTCATGAAGAGTCAGTCACAACTTAGTAAGAACTGAACAACAACTGAAAGTTCTGTTCCAGATCTGAAGCCTATGATAACTGAAATACATACATACATATATATATGTATATGTATATATATATATATATATATATATATAATATGTATGTATGTGTGTGTATATATCTGTCTATCCATCTATCTATCTATCTATCTATCTATCTATATATGTATATATGTTGCAATAAGGCTCGCAATTCTCTCAGGGCTCTAGGTCACTCTCTGACACAAAATAAATGGTAGATCTACTTTGTAAATAAATTGTAAATCTACTTGGCAGAGGAAATGTCCTCAACTGAGAGTTCCTGTACCAATGGTCCAATCCCCAGCCCCATCCATAGTTATCGCACTTAACTCTCCAAGAAATTTTGGGATTTAGGCTCAATAGGCCAGATTGTCCTAATTTTACTAATGAGGAAGTTGAGGATCCAAGTAAGTGACTTGCCCTGGGTCAGTTTGCTAAATTAAGTAAGGTTGGGGTTGGGGAGGGGATCAATCAATCAGCTGGCATTTATTAAGCACTTGGAAGCACAAAGCTAAATTCCTAGAATACCAAGAAAAACAAAACATATAACGTTGCTTGTAATCAATACATTTACATATTAATGGGGGAAAGAGGGGGTTTCCAGGCCAAGTCTTCCAGAGACATGAAATCCACTGCTCAGTCTACATTGCAGCAGCCTCTCAGAAGGGGCAGGTGAGATAAAGTCTCCTCCATGTTATTTTTTAAAAAGTCATTCGCTTTGAAATCTGTAAATTAGACAAAATTAAGGGGAAAAAACCCAAAACCTCCATCAATCAGTCAGTCTCCATGGAGGTTGTGACTTCTCTAAGGTCATACAGATAGTAAGTGGAAGAGATGGGATTGGAATCCAGGTCCTCACCCCAAATCCAGTCCTCTTTCCACTATAACCCCATGGCTAAGTGCCAAGTCAAGGCAATAAGCATTTATTAAGCACTTGTGGTTTGCCAGATATTATGCTAAAGTCCAGGGATACAACAAATAACCATCCCTAACCTCAAGGAACTTGCATGCTAATGTTACATCTGTTGCCAGAAACTGTGGAACCACAGAAAAGAATAGGGGAGAGAGGGAGAGAGAGAGAGAGAGAGAGAGAGAGAGAGAGAGAGAGAGAGAGAGAGAGAGAGAGAGAGAGAGAGAGAAGAAAGAGAAGAGATAAAAGAAAAGAGAATGTAGCTGCTCTAGAGCTTGGGAACAGGTACCACCATCTCATCTGGGGGACCCACACTCCCCAAGGTAAGAACATCTCCCATGGAGGAGTAGCTCTATATTAGCAACTGAAAACTCCAGCAAAAATAAAGAAGAAATAGCTTTCTGTGCTAGTCATCAAACCCTAGGCTCTCTAGGCCTCATGAGGCACTCGCTTGGGCTATCACCCATGGGAGGAAGAATGCCCCATTGCCATTTGGCAATTATTCTTATGAACCATGTGCTAAGCCTTGTTTCTTTGATCCTGAAGGAGTATGGGTGTAGCTAGCCCCTTTGAAATTCAGCACCCAAATCAAAACCCCAGGGGTATAGCCCTAGTTACAGCTCTGAGTTGGACCGGCCAATGAAGATAAAACACTGATGTCCAAGCTTTCGTCACATCACACATTGGTTACAACGATGTCCTAGCTGTTCTTTCAGCCTCAAGCTTCTCTCTCCTTCGCACTCAAAGCTGTCCTCTGTGGTGACTCCAGACCAATCTTCCTAATGTCTTTGGACATTCCTAATGTTAGCTGCCTCTTGTTCAGGACAATGTAGAAGTGAATTGGGACTCACTTGGCAATTTCCATAAAGAAGGTTGGAGATAGGGGTGGGGTAGGGAGAACTCTCTCCCCCATCCCTAGCTCCAAATGTCATCACTACCTACTCCAGCTCACAGAACAAATGGCATCCCACCTTGTCCCCAAAGTGTCCCTAAGTTTACTGGTCCTTCCTTGCTCTGACCCCAGGCTCCACCCTTGGCTCTCCTGACTTCCTTACTCCTACTTGGCAATGGTGCATTGGTGGCCCTTTTACTTCCTCTTGGATTCTGCTAAAAACCTCATTGGTGCAATGGGCCGCCTCCCCAGGGGCCAACTCACTTCAGCTCGTTTCCTGGCGTAGAGAAATGAGCTTAGTTAAATTTAGAGTCCAAAGGCCTGCTTCCATATAGCAATTCATCACTCATTACCTGAGTGACTCAGCATTTAACTTCTCTGGGCCTGTTTCCTCATCCCTAAAATAATCCTACCAGCTCTAAATTTCTTCTTATGTTAAAGATAGGGAATTTCAGCTGATCGATCAATCAATATATATTGAAAACATGATATTTGAGGCACTAGGAGTACAAGAAGAGAAAAAAAAGCAATTGTCTCTGACCTCAAGGAGCTTATAGTTTAATTGAGGAGATGACATGAACACACATGAGAATATGCATAATTCATACAAACTAAAAAACAATGTAGTATAGGGAAGGGGAAAGGGAATAAGCATTTAGAGAGCATCCACTATGTGCCAAGCACTGTGCAAAAGTTCTTTACAAATATGGTGGTCTCATTTGATCCTTTTAACTTGGGAGGTGCTGGTTAGTAGATGGTGAGCTAGCTAGAAGGAGGAGAAAAGGCTGAAATCACCTATCTGGACCGCCTGGCTTTACCTCTCTCCACCCCCCAAAATAAAATTCCCTGGGGAAGCAAGTTTCCTTCTAGGACAAGAATTCTTAGCCTTTTTTTGAGTAATGGACCCATCTGGTAGTCTGGCTTAGCCTCCGGAGGAACCTCTCAGAATAATACATTTAAATGTATAAAATGAAATGCATAGGTTGAGAAAGGAAGCCAAGTCTAATGAAATGCAGTTATCAAAATGTATATTAAAAAAATCCATTCCTGCACCCCAAGTTAAGGAGCTCGTTTGTCCATTAATGCTGAGAAGGCAGATGGGTGTGTCTACAGGGGCTCATGAATGGCAGAGTTAACTAGCTTGGGCTGCCTGGATGAGACTGGCCCTGTAGGGATGGAGCCTGGGGCAGCAGTTTCTGACTGGCCAGCCACCTGATGCCCACACTGAGGCTAAGGAGAGATTTATTTACCCTTTGGGTCTAACGAACATAAATAATGCTGGAAATTTTCTGTATTTCTTTTCAGAGGCTTTATCCAGGCAAGTATATCGCCCCTATACTACTGATGCTGTCTACTTAGAAATACCCCCATATAAAGGTTTTGAACTAAAATTTGCATTCTCTTAAAATGTTTTTATTTCTGTCTTATGTTCGTGCATCACTCTCATTACTAAATATAATTTTCCCCTTCCCTGGCCCTACCCAGTCATTCCTTATAATAAAGGACAAAAGAGAGAAATTGAGGGAAGCATTTCAGCAAAAGCAACCAATAGTATACACAATGTTGCACACCCATAATCCCACACCTCTGCAAAGAACGGTGGCAGGTGCATTTCCCCACTCCTATAGGGGGCCAAGGTGGGTCATTTTAACTACACTGCATTTATTCCATTTGGACTTTTGGCGTTCTTTCCATCCACCTTGTGATCATCCTATGTGGCACTTTCCCGGTTAGGCTGTGTTAAGACTTCCCATGTTCCCCTGTATTCTTCACAGTCATTATTTCTTATAGTACAGTAATATGGAACATGAATACTAGTATATTTTGTTGGTAAATGCACAGACAAGAGAACGTGTCTAAAGGTGTATTTGCTGGCAAAAGAGCTGGCTGGTTCTGTGTAGCAAGTCAATATTCATTTTCTCTCCTTAGGAGACTCTGTGGGTATAGATGTGGGTGAATTTTTCTCTTGCCTATAAAATATTAAAAGAAATTTACATATAGGCACAACTCATAGGCCTCATCCACTGTTTATACAATCAGACAGAACCCAGGGGGTTTTCATGCAAGGCTTAAGTCTTTCTTCAATTCTTGCTACTGTTTAGTAAAATAAAAAACACTTTAGTCTTCAGTGAGCCATAGAAACATAATGGGTTTGAGTTCTAATTTTTTCTTACAATGTGCTTAGCCCAACTTGGGTGGTACAAGATGACCTGACAAAATGATCCATTGAAAAGCTCCATCTGTCTGGAAAGAAGGTGTGTGTGTGTGTGTGTGTGTGTGTACACATTTGTGTGTATGGAGGGAGTTGTTCTTATACAAGTCACCCCACAGTCAAATTTTTGCCCTGACTGCTCTCGGGGGGAACACATTCATCCAAGGGCATGATCTTGTTGAAGGAACATTGTGTCCAGAGCCCCAGGTGACATTTAAAGGAAAAGTATGAAGTCTGTACATAACCCTGAAATACCTGAATTTCCTAAATGGCTTTTTTCCAGTCAGACCTTGTCATTTTAATCTCTCAAGGAAACCTGGAGCCTGTCATACGAAGTTTATAAACTGTGCCACTGAGCCTCCAACAACCGTTTTTTGTTTGTTTGATTGGTTTTTTTAGGTGATAGGCTTCCAATTTGGTATTCTGTTCTCAAGTCTGGATTTGGAGGGAGGGGGATGTCAGGGAAAGAAAGGAAAGAAAGGAAGTCTGCACCAAGTCAGGGAAGCCAGTCAACTCACTTTGGGGAATTCACTGTGCCTGGATTTATCACAAGTTTTTTGAACCAGATGATTTTTTTTTGAGGGCACATCTGGCAACATCATAAAAACCCCTGGCCCCCAGCTATTATAGAGGAGGTATTTTTGTAAATCATTTATGAATATTACTGATGTAAGCTCATTCCAGGCAGCCAGAAAAAGGAAATGAGGGGGACAAAGAAGAGGATGGGGGGGGGCTCTCATTTGTGAGAGGTCTCTCAGAAAGGGCTGCTGTTTGTCTTCGAAATGAGAAAACTATTTTTAAAAAGTTCATAGGTGGAAATTAAATTAAGCACAACTCAAGGAATCAGCCCAACTGTGGCTTTTTATTCACCTTTTTCAGAAAACAAAATCTTTAGCTGAGAAGCCGAGGTTCTCTAGGAAAATGTGTGACACCTGCTGACCTCAACTATCTTGGCAGCCAGAAGGCTCCTGCTGGGCTCCAAGGGGTGAGCCACAACGAGATGGGTAAATATTTCACTTTGCCCCCGCTTGAAATTCAAAATTTTTCCTTGTTTTGTTAAACTAGGCCATTCCTACTGCACATGTCAGCACCAAAGTGACCAAAAGAATAGCTAATGCTGGGGAAGATTTTCTCATCCAGGGACACCGAGCAAGCTTTTTGAGGGTTTTTTTGGGGAAACGGAGTAGGATGGGTGACAAAGACATCAATGCACTCACTCCTCCTTGCATTTAAAAAAAGTGTTACCAAATCCTTTTTTTTACATTACAGAATTTTCCTGATATCCTCTTCCCCCTCTCTACCCCCTTGCCTTGAATCTTCAGTTTGTCGAACATTTGTTGAGTGCCTACTATGTGCCAGGCACGATGGGGTTGTGTATTCTATGACTCTTTCAGTTAATTGTTAAATGGTAAACATGTGCCCCACTTATGAATCTTGCTTGAGAAATCCCACCTCCTTCCTGCTAGCACCATTACTGAAGATGCTCTGGAGTCCTGTATAAATGACTCATAAAGATTTTGCATAGATGGGTGATTAGAGACACAGGCCAGTAGCTACCACAGTTCTGTAGATCAAGTTTGGATATTAATAAGACCATACAATTTTTCTCCTGGTTTTGGTGTGTTGTGTTATATGTTCCTCAATACCCCAACAATTGGAGTACCTTCAGCTTGGATATCCTCTTCACACGCTTGTTCATTTATTTATTTTTTAGTTTACAACACTCAGTTCCACACTCGTTTGTTTATTATGAAAACAACAACACACACTTGATTTAATCCTTTTACAAGGATACCTGTTTCATCCATCCATTACTCAAAATCATTCAGATTTCCTTGAAGTATACAACAATGTAAACAGCCTTGATCAAGTACTTTGATAATAAATTTCAAGTGAGACCCAGAACAAGGAGATGTACATGCTCCCCAAACGCATTCACCATTGTGTTGGGGAAGATCCAGCACAGAGACCAGATGGTTTAAGGATTCTCTGTGGATAATGAAGTCTTCCACTTGGACGACATTGTGGTGAATGCATTGTAAACCCAGGACATTGCAAAGCCTACTGGATAAGATGTGTATTGGCTATAAGGAGTTTGGTCTGTCCACCCACACAGGAGAGACCAAATGGATGAAGAAAACCTAATGGCCAGATTTCAATATGTACTTGGATGGGCACCCTATTGAGCTTTCTGAGTGATGACAATGGAGGCAAGGTCTGAGAAGGCAGTGAGGAGCAAGGAGTGTGCTTTTTTTTTCCTTTCCCAAGGTGCCATGTGACATAAGTGTAAGTGTATGTGGATCTGAGGAAGGTGGCCAACAACATGGTGTCTTCTATGTGACTTTGGGCAGGTTGGCTGACCTCCTGAAGTTTCAGATGTCTCATCTATATAATGAGAGGGTAGGACTATGTAGCCTCTGAGGTCCTTTCCTGCTCTAAATCATCGTCCTCTGATTCTTTATTGAGCAAATCTTTGCTGAGAATAATTTGGTTAGGTGAATATACATTCTCTTTTGAAAGACTTCCAAGGGTGGTATAATTTTAAATTCTGGATTTCCAAGCAATTATTACAGAAAGGGCTCCCTTGATCCTTTGCCTTCATTGGCTATAAAATTAATTGATGTCCATGGGTGATAGGAGTCATTTCCATTTGCTTCAATTCTATGTAGTCTAATCGGGCGATAAACTCCTTCTGTCTCAGAGGTCTTTTTCCGTCGTATAGAAACTCTTCCTCCTCCTGCACAGACGTGTATGAGCTCTGATGAGCAGGTATATTTTGAAAGTTCAGCAGCTTTGGGGTCAACCCAGGAAAGTCAAAGTCACTTCTGCCTGTTTTGTTGACTTGTCGAGATGCTATTCTGTCATCAAAATCTCTTCTACCCAGTTGAAACTCATTTTGCTCTTTTCAGTTCTCAAGGTAGGGTAACAAGCGTTAGTGAAATTTGTCACCCCTTGGACTCTTCTTCCCCAGACTAACTAAACCTAGGTCCTTTAACCTTCCTCAGAGGGTCGAATTCCCTCCTCAGTCCTTACCTGCTTTGAGCCCACCCTCTGTTCCCTCTCCCTTCCTCTCTGCATTTCAGCATCCTAAATCAGGCACCCAATTATGGGCCTGAATGGTGCCACCTCCAAGGGAAGGCCAGTGATGCTAGCCATAACTAGCAGGACCATTCAGGAGGCAGTGTGGTCATGGAGTGGCTAGAGAGTCCGCTTTGGGGCCAGGAAGATTTGGGTGTGAATCTTACCTCTGCCACAGTCTGGCTGTGTGAGCCCAGCCAGTCGCCTAACCTCTCACTTGTCCAAGGCAATACCCTTATATTGTAGGCTGTAATACTTATCTGCTTATCTGCCCTGGCAGAGAGAGTTTCCTCGGGAGTCCCAAACACCAATGAAATCCTCAGTCTGAACAGAACAATAGAACCAGGAATTCAGAGTTGGAAAGCCCTTCCAGCCCCCTCATTTTACAGAGTCTGAGAGAAATGAAATCACGTGCCTAATACCACACAGGTAGTAAGTGCCAGGGTCCTCTGATTCCAAGTCCAGTACTCCTTCCACTGTACCATGCGGCTTTGCAAATGCTACACAGACACAACAACACTGAAAGGTAAGCCCTGCTGTCTCCATTTTACACATAAGGAAAGTGAGACTGAAAAGTACTAAGGCTTACACAGCTAGTAAATCTCTGAGGTGAGATTCAAACCTAGATTTAACATTGAATTCCTACATGCTGTTAAGCCATCCCGAGAGCCTTGCAAATGGTGTTCCTGAAAACAGTTTCGTTTAGAAAAAAAATATTCATTTTTCTTCCAATTTTTTTTGCATTAGTCCTACTATGTGCACTTGCTACTTTTCCAAGGTGATATAGTAGAAAAAGTGATGAATCTGGGTTTACTGGCTTACTACCGTACGATATTGGACAAAGCCTTTAACCTCTTTGGGCCTCGATTTCTTCCTCTGTAAAATGAGGAGTTGGCCTGACTGGCCACTAAGGTCCTTTCTGCATCTAAATCTTATGGTCTATAAGCTATGACCGTAGAAACTAGCCATATTTTCTTTTGTTGTTTCTTGGTTCTCTGATATCAGAGAGAGAATTGTCTGTCAAAATGCTCTCAGCACTCTACTGGGTTGGCGGTCCCACCAACGTGGATATTCTTTCCTGTAATGCAGGTTGTAGCCCTTCTAGGCCTACCAATCCTGTACCACTCTTGTCTATGTTCTCCCTTAAATTGTCCTCTGGAGGGTCCTCCCAATGAGCTATAGACCTACCCTGCTTTCCTCTAACATTGCCAGGAGCCCAGTGGAGTGTTCTGGCCCAAGGATCTGCCTAAACATGCTTGGAACCTAATGAAAACCAGATGAAAAAGGAAAACAAATTTCTAGTGGGCCTGATTCCTTTTAAAGTGCTTTTGACCTTTCTCTCCTCCCATTAAACATTCCCAGACCACTTCGACAAACATGGACCCTCATCATCATCTGAACTCACAACCTAGAATGACTCCCCTCACAGCTAATCGGGCACTCTCATATATGGAGGACAGCCAGGTGGTGCAGCGGATGGAGCACTGGGCCTGGAGTCAGGAAGATCTGAGTTTAAATCCAGCCTCGGACTAGCAGTGTGGCCTTGGGCAAGTCACCTCACCCTGTTTGCCTCAGCTCCTCATCTGTAAAATGAGCCGAAAAAGGAAATGGCCAACCACTCTAGTATCTTTGTCAAGAAAACCCCAGATGGGGTCATGAAGAGTCAGACATGACTGAAATGACTGAACAAATGGACTCATCTATCGGGTTCATTTTTTTCTTGTTACTATTTAAACTTTTCACGTTTGTATCTTGTCTTCCCAATTAAGAATATAAGCTTCTTGAGGGCAAGGATTAGATCTTATACTTCTTTGTATGCCCATGACACCTAACCCAATATCTTACCCTTAATTGGTGGTCCATCATTATCAATTGTCGTTGCCTTCTGATAGGTCTTGGGTACACAGGCCCACTCTTCTTGTTTGTGGTCATATCTCAGACCTTGAGTTATTTTACAGATTCACGGTCAGCTTGTGGTTCACTCTGATCCTCCCCTGCACTGGGTTCTATACTTTTTATTGTACAAGGTAGGAACGGATGGCATTTGTCCTGGGAATGTCAACACTATAGTTGGTCTGGTGAAAGAATCTCTATTTTTCTGGCCTATTTACTGAATTTTCAATAAAAAAAATAAAGCCATGAAGAAAGTGAAGAGGCTTATTATACATCCTTGATTCTAGAGAGGGGGGCAAGTACCACAGCTCTTAGCAGCTACTGCAGATGAGAAAGGATGGGCATGGCAAGGCAGCCCCAAAGCCTTGATCAGGCACCTGGCAAGCAGATATTGCTATTACAAAGCAGCATTTCATGAAACAAGGGTAGGTGTGGATACGATACGTAATTAAATTCAACCTGAACTACTCCAACTCCTAGCTAACAAACTGGGATGCTGAGTGTCCTTTCCATACCTCTCCCTTGTTATGGCCCTTCTCTCCTTTTAGCAGATCCGCGCTCCAAGCATTTGGAGTTCACTCTTGCTCCCCTTTGGTACCCTGAGCACCCTGAGTCAGTATCCCATCAAATCTTCCCCTCCTCCCCATCCCCTGGGGTACACCACGGCTCTTGACTCCTTACCCCCTTTTTACTCTCTGATTACAATGACCAAATTGGCTTGGGAGAAGAGAAGAGAAAACGAACCTTTTTCTCTTTGCAGAAGAGAGGAGGGACTATGGGCATGGAATATTATATATGTGACCTGATGAATCCATTGGTTTGGCTGAATTGCTGTGTTTTACAGAGGAAGACTTACTGGTTAGAGGGGTGGGGAGGAGCACATTGAGAAATGAATGTAACATAGAAATGAATGTAATATAGAAGTGAAAATGTAGAAACAAATGTAAGCCCAAACCCGGAGCAAACAGATTCTTTTCTCCCTTCCTTTCCCATAAGGCTCTGTTTTCAGAGGATAGCTTTTCTAATACACTGATTCATACCATGGCATCATAGTATGACACAGGAGTAAACAATGTCATGAAGATACAGACCTGGCTCCACAGTCTTAAAGTGCTAGGTTCAAATTCTAGTTTTCACATGTGCTGGATGTGTGACCTGGGCAAATCACTTAACCTCTCATTGCTCTAGGCCACAGGGGTGAAACTCTGCCAGAACCAAATTAAAATGTAATTGAGAAATGTTTAACAATTTTTTTAAAAAAAAATACAATACAATGTAGATAATGTTAATTGGTGGTTTTCTAGGTCAGTGAGCCACCTGAAGACTCTAGGCAGCTTTCTAAAGGTAAAAGTTGCAGAGAAGGTATTCTGAGCTACATTGACAGAGGGAGTTCTCCTCAATAAAATCAACTTGACAATGGTATTAATTCCTTAATTAATGGTGTTAATTAATGGGCAGATGCTATATCTTTTCTCTGTAGCATGTTTACATTTCAAAAGGAGGACCAATATGGTAGCAGTCCAATAATACATTTGCATAGCAAAAATGGTACCTCAGGGTTTCATGATCCACTTCCACACTCTCCACTCTTGCCTATGTGACAAGCCACTCAGGCTTTGCTGTGGCCCAAAGCCTGCTAGGGATTTCACAATAATTTCAGAAAAAATTGGAACTTTTCTTCCCATTTCTTCTTAAAGATGCATCAAATTACACCTCTTGAAGAGGTAGAGACTGTGTGTTTATCTGTAGGTGAGTAATGTAAGTAGTTGAGAAAACTTGAGGAAAAATCCAACCACTGGGAAAATTTCTTCTTCATATTTCATGTAAAGGACCCAGAAGGGTGTGTGGAGAGGACTCCTGGGCAATGTGAACACTGGGATAAAGGAGTGAATGAACATCACTTGAAAAAGGGTGGAATTCACCATGCAAAATATTACAAATCATATTGTAACATGCTAAAAATAATACAGAATGAACCACATTATCATTCCACCACAGACAGATGTTTGTACAGATGTTCTATTTCTAAACACTGCCATAATGAAGTAATTTTCCCTTTTTCATTTTTAGGGGAAAAATTCATTTGTGAAAGAAAATTCCTACTATCTATATCAAAATATCTGCCAGTTAAAGGAACATGTGAAAACTGTTCAAAATAGTTCTAGAATCTTTTTCTTCTCCTGTATCTGAATTCTTTTTAAAATTATACCTAATCTCAAAGATTCAATTATTACTTTTTAAAGAAAATGAAAAACATATTTTATATTCTCTCAGAAATTAAGCTGAGCCTGCATAACTACATATTTCTGTTTTAGATTAATTGGGGGGGCGGTTTGAAATGTTTTCCTTTCCTTCCACATATGGGTCTATGGGGAAGTGAAACAGACTAGACAAGGCAGGTTGGGGACCTGAATCATAGGCGTCAGGGAGTTCTTTGTCTGGGAAAATGCTTTCAAACTTGGCAAAGACATTGTTAGTCAAGGTGTGAACATTACCATTTCCAACTGTTTTCAGTCTTATCTCATCCTATATCTTGCATCAAAACTGGGTATCTGCCATGACACTGTCTCCAAGTTCCTGCTGTTGTGACTCCACCCACTGTTCCATAAGTCTAGAATACCTTCCCTCATCCTCTTCATTATCAATTGCTTTCCTATGTAATCTTTAAACCCTAACTCAAATGTCCCCTTTCCTATGGATCTTCCCCCGATCCATACTCCTATACCCTAAGTCAGTAATGTCTTTTTGTCCCACTGGCTTCACAAAGCAATTTATTTTACTTAATTTCCTTATTTCATATTATTTTACATTCTATACAACTGAGAGGTGAATGAATAGTAGAGATGAGCAGGCTGCACAAGGGTTTATGCAGATGTAGTGATGTGAAAGATGTTATCAGAGTATCCAGGGACTGGAAAAAAGGTGGTCCAGTCACGTGAGGAAACAAGGGATGGCCTATGGGAAAAAGGGAAAGGAATAAATATTGAGAGCCTGCTAGGCACTGTGCTAACTGCTTTGCAAATATTATTTGATTCTCACAACAACCCTGAGAAATAGGTGCTATTATTATCCCCATTTTACAATTAAGGAAACTGAGGCAGACAGAGGTTCAGTAACTTGCCCAGAGTCACCCAACTGCTAAGTATCTGAGGTCCCCTTTGAACTTAGGTCTTTTTGACACCAGGACAAGCGATCTACTGCACCATCTAGCTGCCTTTCATGGATAATACATGTGCATTACGTAATGCCATGGGAACTAGAGGAGGACCATTACCACGTTGAGTAGACCGCTTGTGCGGAATTTATAGGAGGACATGTATGTATAGGCACCAATGGCTCTGCCACCATATTGCTTCAGGCATTCCTTTCAGTGATGCAGATCGTAGCCAATCCATGTGTCTCCATCATGATTGTCTCTGGTCCATTTCTTCTTGAAAGTTTGCTATAAGAGGTCCACCCAATGTCCTCCTAGAGGCCTTCTTCACTTTCTTCCAACATTGTGAGGATGCCAGTGAAGCAGTCTGGCCAACCACCTGCCATCTCTCACCCTTGCTATAGGACCAACCCATCTCTCCTCTTGCATTACAATTCACTGGAGCCATCTGTCCTTCACTCATTAATTATAAGTTACACCTGCTCTTACTCACTATGTGTCTTCCCGTTGGCCTCTGTGTGACGCTCATATTTAATTCTGCAGAGGTAAGGACAATTAGATTTAACTGCCAGACAACAGCTCTGGTACATAAAATGTGTGTATTACAAAGATGGAACTTTGTTTTCATGGATTAACTCGAGTCCAGAGTTTACTCTGTGTTAGGCACTGTGCTAAAAATTAGGAATTCAAATAAAAGCAGATAGAAAGACTGTCTCTCAAGGTACCTAAGAGTCTTCAAAACTCTTACAGTCAAATGGAGGAAAATAACACATACAAGATGGTGGTGGTGGTAAGAAGGTGCCTGTCAGGAAGCTTGGGACCAGTAAAAGTGCTTCAGCCCCAACAGCAGTTAAGGGAAGTCATGGTTTGTTTTGCTTGCTTTCTATACGGGCGACCCCCAAATCTCTACCCTGGCTTCATTTCTCTCCTGAACTCCAGTTGAACCTGCACAACTGCCTGCTGGCTATCTCACTAATTCCATATTATCTCCTCCAACTCAGGAGGTCCAAATAGGCTCTCCTTAACTCTACCTCCCCACCTTTACACTTTCTTAATTCTGTTGAGAGTCCCACTGCCCTTCCAGGAGCCATGACTTACGACTTTGGCCTTGATTCCCTTCACTGCTCTTGTATCCAATCAGGGGCTGTGCCTTATCAATCCTACCTCGTACTTCTTCCCTCTTCTCCATTCCCACGGTCCTATTTCATATCTTCATCCCCTCAAGTCTGGACCATTACAAGGGCCTCTTACTTAATTACTTTGCTTCTAATCACTTCCCTCTTTAAATTGTTCTACACATATTTGCCAAAATAATCTCTGTAAGATGTAGGTTTAACCACATCACCCTCCTGCTCAAAAAATGTCAGTAGCCTCCACCTCTCTGAAAATAAAATTCCTTAAAGCTCTTCAGTTTGCCCCTTCCCTCCCCAAGTTTCTAGACATCTCATATTTCTTCCTTTCATATCCGCTGCGTTCTACCTAAGCCTCTTCAAATTTGGCCTTTCATCTCATCTATGTGGCTTTGTTTAGTCTGTCTGCTGTGCCCAAATTGGTGTGCCCTTCTCATCTTGGCTTCTTGTTGCTGTTGTTCAGTCATTTTCTATTCATTTCTAACTCTTCATGACTCCATTTGTGGTTTTCTTGGCAAAGATACTGGTTTGCCATTTCCTTCTCCAGATCATTTTACAGATGAGGAAACTGAGGCAAACAGGGTTAAGTGATTTGCCCAGGGTCATACAGCTAGTAAGTGTCTGAGGCTGGATTTGGGCTCAGGAAGATGAGTCTTCCTGACTCCAGGCCCTGGTGCTGTATCCACTATGCCACCTAACTGGCCCAAATTAATTAAAAAAAGAAGGTATAAATTGGTTTGTTAATCTCCCTCTGCACTCTCAGACGTGAGGGCTTCTCAGCCCAGCCCTTGACTCTCTCCTATCTCCCCAGGAAGCAGACTCCTAGGGTCCCAGGGTGCTCCAATAGAAAAGCTGTTAGGTCTACCTCAACAAGTATACGTCCTTTCCTTCGTCTTCCATTCTTTCCCCCAAGAATTCATCCATTAGAATTAAGTTCATTTGAAGATGAGGATGTAAACAAGAGTTGCCCCTGGAAATCAAGGTCACATGCCTTCACTGATTTCTTTGCTGGCTGGCATCCTTGAGTTTTGTTTTGAGGAAGATGAAATGGAGGAAAATCTTGTAATTATCTCCCAAAGGTCAGGGCACGAATTGTGGATTCTGTGAATATGATGTGTGCCTGCATGTTGAGAAAGTTTCCAGCAAGCTGATGGAAAATTCTGCCTCACCCAACACATACTTGTAGATGGTGGTTCCAAAGCAAAAAGTCAACTGGAGTTAACTAAAAACCAAGGGGAAAGGAAAGAAGGAAGAAAACAAGCTTTATAAAGACCCTACTATGTGCTAGGTACTAAGCCAAGTGCTTTACAAATCTTTCTCATCTGGTCCTCACAACAACCTTAGGAGGTAGGTGCTGCTATTATCCCAATTTCACAGTTGACATAGCTGAGAAACATAGAGATTAAGTGACTTGCCCAGGGTCACAGAGCTAGTAAGTGTCTGAGGCCAGATTTGAACTCAGGTCTTCCTGACTCCAGGACCAGGGCTCTTTCTAGTTAGTAAGTTATATATGGATTGCAATGTAGGTTTGAGAACAGGTTTCCCATATTAACAAAACCACATATCTTTGACATACTGAGTGACATCACTGGCAGTAAACCTACTTTTATTTATGTGAGAAAATGGATGCCAAAGAGTGTTGTACTTTAGACTGAGGCTTGGTTATAGGAGCAATCACACTCTCTCCCAAAGAAGATGGTCCTTTGGGATGGTTAGCCTGAAGGAGATTCCTTGGATGCAAACAGCAGGGCAGTTCAATACAGAATTACACAGAGCTGACTGTCCTTACTGGAGGGTGCTTCTAGGAAAGGGATTCTATTCAGTTGCTAAAAAGACAAGATTAAACCTTCTCAGTGTTACACAATAAAGACTAAAAAAGACATGGAGGGAGCTCTGGGCAGGACTGGACTCTTTCCATATGTCACCCACACCATCGCATCCCAAACATTATCTAACACCAACTTTTTTTAAAATTAAAAAAAGAATCGTGTAGGAGTGAGAAAGTTTTGTGAATTGTCCATCACAAGAACTTTGTGGAAATAATCCTAAGACTGAAATCTACTTGCAATGGTAGCACAGGGTCTGAAGATTCAGGGTGCTAGGTAAGAACCTTAAAGGGTGGCTAGGAAGCCCCCTGCCCTTCTTTCCCTTCCGTAGACCTCACTGCCTTTGGACAAGCTGCTGCTCCCTGCCCAACCCTATGCCTGGAATGATCATGTGCTCCTCTGTCTCTTGGAAACAGCCCAATGGTTGTACACTAGCCTTGGAATCAGGATGATTTGGGTTCAGTTCTTGCCTCATATATTAGTTGTTTGACTCTAGGTAATTAACTTGATATTTCTTAGCCTCCATTTCCTAATTTGTAAAACAGGGAAAATGAAGTTCACACCACATTGGGTTGTTATGAAGATCAAAAGAGATGATTTATGCGAAGGGATTTGCCATCATTAAAAAATTACAGAAATGTAAAATAGCATCATCGTTTTTATCATCTCATTCTTCCCATCTTTTAAAATAGTTTCGATTAGAAATGAAGCGAGGACAAGTCAACACTCTGATATCATCCCCTGATATTTAATGCTTTGCAGACAATTGTGTAGCTGGCAGATAAAAGTAAGTGCTTTAATGAGAATATCGTCAGGTAGTCACTAAACATTTATGAAGTTCCTACTATGTGCCAAGCACTGTGTTAAGCCCCAGTGATACAAAGAAAGTCTTGCTGAAAGCATTCTCTATGCAACTCCAGGAGAACAGCGATGACATATCCCTCATCCTGGATCTATATGATTTTAATTTCTTCTTCTAGATCTCTATATTTTGAGAACTTTTTGTTCCATGAAGCATGGAGATTGAGCATGAACATGGTTAAGATGCTGTCCTTAAATTTTTTGTGGGTCAGTGTTGGTTATGGGAAACAGATGTTTTGAGTTCCACTGTGGGTTATTTGTTGAATCCTGAAGTATAATTCTGGGTTTTATATTCATAGCATGGCTTACCTCAGTTTACAAAGGAAAGTGAGTTTCTGACATTTAATTCCTGCCATCTGATTTCATCTTTCTAGCTATCTAATAGATGCTCAATTTTTGTATCTTGTAGTTTTTCCTATTTCATTTCATAATCTGGGCTGATCAATCAGATCATGAGCTTTCTTTAATTTCTGGAGGCAATGACCTGATGGTGGAGCACTCTCACAAATCCCTCTACTTCTATAAACAAATCTTCACAATTTATTAATTTATTTGATGCATCAATATCCGCATAGTTTTGGTTGAATTCATGTTGTTACCCACTGTGACCCTTTTGATTCCACTCTTGAATCTTAGTGACTTCATAGCCTTTGTGTGGAGGTAAATCACTTCTTCTTCTGTTGTACGTGTATCCACCAATGGATTCAACAAATCCAGTGATGTATAGCTATTGTTGGCCTCTCTCATTGCTTTTGGAAGTGAGGTATGTTTGTTCCAAAAGTATTTCTGTAAATTTTAACCTGTTTATTATTTACTAAAAGAACACTTATCTTCATTCTCCTCTTTGGCAAGGAAGTCTTATGGTTTTCTATAACTTTCTTGGGGTAGTAAGCCCTGCTGTATTCCATTAACATTGTGCGGCTTTTTATACCGATCATTTCTTGTTCCATTGCTGCCCATTTTACTGTGCCAAAAGTTTATTTCAAGATTGTTACTCTTACTGTTCTAAATGCAGGTAGAAGCATATTATTTTTTTTTCTTTGTGTTTCTTTTGTCCATATCTTATAACACGGCTGATATGGAAACATGTTTTGCATGATGGCAGATGTATAATCTATATCAAATTGCTTACTATCACAGGATAGGGGAGGGGAGGGAGAAGGGGAGAAAATTTGGAATTCAAAATTTTAAACAAAGGAATGTTAAAAATCGTCTTTCCTTGTAATTGGAAAAAAAAATAAAATATTTAAAAAGACCGGTGGTGTTAAAAAGTGTTAATTCCTCTAAATGTGTTCTTCTCATTGATGTTTGATTTCACAATGCCAATCAGACTCTTAACACACTGAACTTCAACTTCCCCATGGTAGCTTAATGATTACTGTGTCAATGCTCAGTCCTCATTCTTCCTTGGCGTATGTAAAGATTATACACTTAAGTTCAAATTATATTTTTATGTCATTGGAGAAAGTCTCCAGAAGATTGAGGAGTTGTTTGATGTGCCTTTGTTTGGAGCCATGTAAGTTGATGTTATTCATGGACTGCCATGATGACCTCTGGATGACCTTTGGACAAGGCCAACTTGCCATCCACTAACTCCCATTTCTTCTGCAAAGAAATACATACATTCATATACATACATGAGGGAGTGTAGCAGAGTAGGCAGAGAACTGGCACATAGTAAGGAGGACATGGGTCTAATTCCTGTTTCTGTCACTTGCAAGTAATGTGATCTTGGACAAAAGTTCTTTAAACTCTTAGTGACACAGATAACTCTCTAAGATTATAACTTGTGAGAAGGTACAGACCCACTTTGCTAGAAGAGTCCTTTACTGGGAGCACTCTCTGTAGTGGTCTAGTCCAATATGTGTATATGCACATACACACATGCACATATGTTGTATATGAATATATGTGATACATACATGAATATATGTTGTTTATGTATAGCATGTGTGTCCAAGTTTGTATATACACATATACTATAATGATATACACATACATGTACCCACAAATGTGTGTATAAACAAAGGAAATGGGTCTATATGAGACAGTGGTGATGACAGTGTAGTCAGAGGAGTTGTCGGTTGATTACTCAGGGAGAGGCCAATGAGAATTGTGATCTAGAAGGCTAGACAAGGCTAGACAAACAAATTCTGGGTCAAGATAATAAAGAATAACAATATGAAAATTTCAAATCAGAGCTGGACTTCTCTTGGCATATGGGGTGAGTAAGTTACTTCTGATCAGGGATTCTCAGCTCTTTCTGTGGCACAGAACCCTTTGGAAGTGTCTGGTGAAAGCAATGGTTTAGTTTCAGAATGTTGCTTTTAAATCCATAAAATCAATTAGATAGTCTTACAAAGGAAGCCAATTATATTGAAATAAAGGTATTCTTAACAAAAAGTTCGCAGACAGTAGGTTGAGTCAATTTCTAGAGAATTATACTCATTCCAATTACAAGACCCGGGGTTGAAGCCTGCAGATTTTTGGAAGCAAAGACTCCTCAGGCCAAGTTGACCCAGATATTACACAGGATCAGTTGTGTGCAGGGACTAGAAAACAAAGGAGATCTGGCCATCCGAGGATAAGACCAAAGGGAAAACGAGGTAGGGAAAGAAATTATTAGCATTTTTTTTACTTATGGACATTGGGGATCAGGGGTGTGGGCCTACAGCTGGAAGGAACTAGAAATATTTGCTATGAAGGAAGAAAGATATTTTCTTCAATCTTTATCCAGCAGCTCAAGCCAAAGGAAAGGACTGAGGAGGTACAGGAAAGTCTCTGAGAGGACAAAATCATGAGGCGGCATCCTACAATTCCTTGCCAGAGTTTTCTACGGAGAGATCTCCCTCCAGGGGTGGTAACAACTCTATGTAAAATGAATGAAGGAGGGCTCATGCAATCTGCTCCAGAGATGGTCATGTATTGAGGAGCTGCTCCAAACACTGAAGATAAATGAAAACAAATCGCTTACTTCTGGGCTTGCTCAGCCAGTGGCAGGATCCTAGGAATAACCTAGCAGGGTGAGTGTGTGTGTGTGTGTGTGTGTGTGTGTGTGTGTGTGTGTGTGTGTTTCTAGTAGGTAAATATTAAACAAGAAAAGAGTAGGGCCAAGCACAGAATTGTGAGAATCTGCCCAATGGCCCTTATGAAGTCCGTATCTACACAGAGTGTTAGCTCCGGAAATGATACTTGTTACCCACATATGTCTTTAATTCCTCATGGTCATGGTGGCTCCTGGTCTGGGATCAGAAGATTCTAGAATTAGAAATGGGAGGCATCTTAGGGCCCACAACCCCATTCATTTTAGAGCTCATAGGAACATGGGTCTAGAGCTGGGAGGGACCATGTAGAACAAATACTTCACTTTACAGATGAGGAACCGAGGCTCCGAAAGGTTAAATGATCTTCTGGTGGCAGAGCTGGTGCTCTGACTCCATGTCCAGCACTCTTTCCACCACACCTACCAAGGAGTGGAGGAGGGAGGTGGGAGAAGCAAGCCTTTGTTAAGTGCTCACTATGTGCCAAGCACTGTGCTAAGTTCTTTACAATTATTCTTTCATTTGATTCTCACAACAACCCTAGGAGGTAGGTGCTATTAATATTTTACAGTTGAGAAGACTAAAGCAAATGGAGGTTAAGTGACTTGCCCAGGGTCATGGAGCTAGTCCACATCTGAGACTGGATTTGAACTCAGGTCTGACTCCAGGCCCAGAGCTCTATCCACCGAGCCACCTAGCTGCCTCTGTAATGGGTGAGAGCCATCTTCAGTCATCCTGAGCAGTATCTTGTCACTGGACTCAGACAGATCTGGAGAAGGCTGGTGACTTTGCACAGCCCTCCCTCACTTAAATCCAATTCACTTGCATGTCATGGCATCACCTCCTGGTCATCATGGTCCTCTTGGAGAATGAAGGACCACCACCACCACCACCACCACCACCACCACCAACAACAACAACAACAATCTGTAATGGGCAGAAACTTCAGTGATAAGCAGAGGGAGTGAGTTACAGGACAATAACCAATAGTCTCCCTACCCCAAATGCTTTTTTATAGTGAAAGTTTCCAATGAGACTTGTCCAAGCTCAAGTGATTACTTTTCCACAGCCTGTCATCCCCTCCTCCCTACCATTTGCAGACCGTCACTGAATACTGCTAACTCCACTTCCACACCTCTCTCTCAATGGCCCCCTTCACTCCACTAACTTCAGGCCCTCAGCACCTCTTGCTTAGACTGTGACAAGAACCTCCTAATATAATTAACTTCCAGGCTTCCAGTCTCCCCCTTCCCCTCTCTATCTTTCACATGGCTGTCAAAGTGATTCTCCTACAGCACAAGACTGACCATGGCCCAGCCCTACTCAAGAGCCTTATGTACATTCCTATAACCCCCTGTCCATCTCTCAACAGAAGAAACAGGAACATTGGGTGGCACTTGAAGAAGGGAAATTGAGCCAAATCTAAGGAAAACCTTACTAATTAATGTATCTCTCCAAAGGTAAGGTGGTTGGTTCTGGATGTCTTCAGGCATAAGGGGCATAAACACTCCACAAGTATGTCGTTGAAGACTAGGTGGCCTCCGAGGTCCAGTCCATCTCTATGAATCTGTAAAGCCACCATTTTCTAAAGGGATTCCAGGAAAGGGAATCCACTCACTAACTCTCATTCCTTCTCTCTTTGGTTACATGTATAAGCATTCAAACTCCCTTTCAACAGAAAATCATCTTGAGGAGTGAGTCACATGTAAAGCCTCCATCACATTAAAAATTTAAAGACTTTTCCTTTCCAGGAGCAGGATTCCTGAGTCGATTCTTACCTTTTGGAAATGTACTTAACTTGATAAAATTGAACAATAATCTTTTTGTTTCTAATTCACAGTCACATCATCTCGATCCCACGAGTGTCAGCCCAACGCTACTTAGAATGTACAACTCTCCATTAAAAGTATTCTAAAGACTACAGATTACACTCAACTAGAGTCTGGGGAAATTATAGGGACATTAAGATGAGGACATAAAGGTTCCTTTAGATTTGGGTAAGAGAAGCATTGGAGCAATAAATGTCATTCACCATCTCCAGATAGGCCTCTTACACAACCCAGATGTGACTTTAGACATAGTCAAGACCACCTTGCATCCATTCCAAAATGAGCTAATATTTCAAACCATTTTAAAAGTGGGCTGTATTTTGTTAAACAAACATTCAGATATTTCTAGTGGAATGAAATGGGAAAGTGCTGGATGGGGAGACAGAAGGAGAAGGTTAGAATTCAGCTCAGTTAACTGTTGCCTATTTGCCTGGGGGCAAATCTCTTCACTTTCTTGAGCCTGAATTTCTTTGTCTTTAAAACTAGGGAGTGAAATTAAATGACTTTTCAGTTTTGTCCCCTCGTGTTATCCGAGACAGGATGAAAGAGGCAAATAGTTACCATGAAATCAATTCTGCTCATTCCCCAAAGGAATTTTCTCCAATTTCCTTTTCCTCATTTTCATTTGGAAAATAATGGAGCCAAGGCTAGAGAGGAAACATGGGTTAGTGGGTAGAGGGCCAGCTTCTGAGTCAGAAAGGCTTTGACTTAAATGGCACCTCTGAGACATGCCAGCTCTGAGATCCTGATCGAGCCACGTTGTTTCCTTGGGACCCCAGCAATATTCTAAGGTGCCATTCTAATCTGCATTGATAGAGTGTTCCTTCAGTGGGCATTTCTCTCCTTGGTGAAATTACAATTTCAGAACCAAAAGCTAGTATTCATTGAATGCCAACCTTATACCAGATATTTCAAAGCTTGGCATGGCAGAAGTCTCTGCTCACAGGATGACACAGAGAAGAAGACAAAAACACAGACCGAGGGTTGGTCTGTGGGGTATTCCTGGATGGATTGGTGCTATCTGAGGTGCTATCAGAAGTGATTCAGGGCAGGGCCTTTCTCCCCTGGTTCAGTCTGTGGTCCTTAATTCCCTGGCAAAGAATCCCAATCTAACAGCACATCCTCATTTAGATGAGTTGGGTAATGAGTCTCTACTCAGTTTAAGAAGGTTGGACCAAATGACTTTCCCAGTATTTTTTATCTTTAGGTCTATGAGCTTATGAAACTATGGCCAATCACTGAACTATGGTAAGAAAAGGATTAGACATGGGGATAATTTTATGTCCTGCCACATGTAACTCTGAAGCTTAACAAAGTCTCCAGGATGCTGTATTTTTTTAAAGTGAATACTTTATCTGGTGACTTTGATAGGATGAGGGCACTTTCTGGATATTAAACAAGACAGAAAAAAAAACCAATCCTTATTTTGATAGGCTAGAATTCAACCAAGAGTACTTGGAAAGAGACCTCAAAGCCAAAAATGCTTAATCATATTTTCCACTTTATGAAAACCTATAAAAAGCACATGTGGTAGAATGATACAGAAACATTAGCACTGGGAGACATGCAGAGAGAGGCAGATCCATGGACACAACTTTTGCAAAGAGCATGGAACATAAAACATCGAGTGTTCCCTTGTCCATTCTAGCACTAACTCTCCCCATTGGAATTTGTAATCCATTGGAATGAAGCATACCTCTCTCACCAGGACGAGGCTGGCCAGAACTCCAAAAAGGGCTTCCAGCTTGACAGGTCTAGGCCATACTTCCCATAATGATGTAGAAGAGGAGAGGGGGCCGTAATCTCAAAAATGGTCAACTTAGTAAATGCGCTATAATTTTAAAGTTGTATCTTAGCCATGAAAAATAGATGAAAGAGTGTACTTCTTTCCTTTTGTCAGAAAGGTGGGATACAATGGATGTGGGATGTTCCATAAAATTGAGACATGGTTGTGTTGGTTTGACTTTTCTTTGGGGTGGGAGGAGATGAAGAGATGGGTGTGATGTAAATACAAAATATAAATGAAAGCACTCATTACCTCTATGGCAGCCCATAATACAAAAATTTTTTTTCTTTACATTAAGCCTAAATTTGTTTCATTAAAACTTCTGTGTTCTCTCCCCAGCTCTTCCCTATGAGGCCAGAGGAAACATGGCTAATCCCTCTTACATAAAACAGACTTTCAGATACTCCAAGACAGCTACCATGCCCCCACCCTTCTTGGCCAAACCTTATTAGCCCTTTCAGCTGATCCTTGTATCACACGAACATGAGAGCCTTCATTATTCTGAGCAATAAATAGAATGCTAGATCTGGCCCAGAGAACGGACATTTTGTGCATACTTGTTCTGTGTGCTTATACTTATATGTGCCCAGTGTGTCTTACCCAATAGAATGCAGGTCTCCTAAGGGGAGGATTATCTCTTTTCTGTCTTTGCATTCTCAGTACACAGCACAGTAACCATTATGCAGTAGTAGGAGAAGAAAAAGAAGAGGATGAGGAGGAGTGGTAGGGGTGGTAGTAGTAATAAATAAGAATAATAAATTATTTTTTAAAAATAACAACTAACATTTGTACAGGGCTTTAAAGTTCACAAAGCATTTTACAAAGGTAATCTCCTTTGACCCTGAGGTGCTATAATCATCCTCATTTTACAGATGAGCAAACTGAGGCTCAGAGAGATTAAGTGACTTGCCCAGGACCACATAGCTAGTAAGTGTCTGAGGCTGGATTCAAACTCAGGTCTTCCTGACTCCAAGTCCAAACAATGCTCTATCCACTGAGCCACTCGGTGCTATATAGTAGACACTTAAACGCCAAATGATTTGTTGGTTATGACTAAGAAATTGTGGAATATGAGCAGGTTTGGGCTATGTAGAGAAATAAGATACTATGCCCATTGGCCTGTGGGGCAGTCATTACTTGTTTTTTGTTTTTATTCTTTTTATCTTTCCCATGGGCTGGAGCCGCAAGGACCTTTCACCCACAGCTATGTTGCCCTCTGGCCCCAGAATTGGTCTGTGTAGTTATGTTCTAAACTGGGGCTGCCCAAAATGCAGCCTGTGGGCCGCATGTGTTTCAAAGTGCGATTATGAAGTCGGGCTACCGCAGAGCTCTCATTAAAATGGCAAATCAAAATATATTGTCTACTGTTTCAATAAAAACCTAAGGTTGGACAGCCCTGTTGGCTTAGACATCAAGAAAGGCATCCCAAGGATCAGGCTAATTGATTGACTGGCAAATACTTACAAATGGGGGAAGCCTAGTCTGGTAAAAGTACTTCAGGAAATTCCCTGGTGAAATATCCTTGTAAAGCAATAGATGCCTGAAGTGCATGCTCTCATGTCTGTACCCTTCTTGATGACCTTCCTTCTGATTCAAGTGCAGCAGACTTTCTCAGGCAAGCATGGCTTTTATTAGGTGCTATTACTACAGAATTCCCTGGCTTCTGTTATAACACCCGTCTCAGAACTCTGGAAATCCTTGGCAACTTCATTTTCTGCCAAAGATTCCCTACTTGTACCATTCATATCCGTGTCCTTTCATGGGAATCTTTAATGAACTGAAGACCGCGAAAGAGATCTTCCTTCCTCACCAGCAAATGGGCAGCTGCCAGGTTATACTGGGGTATGTATGATGTCTAGTGGAGTGACTGTGATCTTTCTAAAGTTACAGAACAAAGAGCAACAAGACCTTGGCAAAACAATGAAACAGTTGGAGTCCCTAGCCTTGTGCTACACTCTTGTTCTCCATCTGTACTGCTCACTAATCCTCCACTTCAAGGTCCACCCAGGATGCCTTGGTGTGTCCTCAGGATCTGATATCAGCTGTTTACAATCCAATGTGAACCTGAGGGGATGTGGGTATTGTCCCAGGGCTACTACTCACATTTGTAGCCTCAAGTCTGATTGTGAAATGAAAATGTTTGTTCCCTGCTAAAGGAATTTCAGAATTCCATGTATCAGCAAGGAGGAGGGAGACACATTATCTTCACCAGCACTTGACCTTGAAATCACACTACTCAGGGGCCCCAGTCCCAACCTAAAACCATCCTCTACTTTCCCCCTTAACTGCTGCTCTTTGCATTGCTGCATCGATTAATGTTCCTTTTAAAAGTGGTAGCCAGATCTGCAAGCTGTTTGCTTGTAAAAACTTCAAAAGCCCAAACTTTACGGTTACTCATTTGTTAGCAGTGCTTGGTGGACTTTAAAGGGGAAAGGGTGAGAGCTCGCTAGCCTGCAAATGGAAAAGGAGACAAGCACATTGGAAGGGGGGGATTGAGTGGGGCTACCTTTGACCAACTCTTCCTGACCGCCCTATCTTGGGAACATCAGTCTTCTGCTGATGCTCTTTGGTTATGAATCATGGAATTTTACCAACTCCAAAGATCTGAAGGTGAAAATCACCCAAAAGGCCATGGAGGGGTGCATGGTGGGTATAAGGAGGCCGAAACACATTACAAACAGGGAATTATGTAGAGGAAAGGAAGTAAAGAACGTCATTAGAAAAATGTAGGAATAAAAAAGAAAATAGGTTGTGCGTGCTACAACAGTGGTGGATAACGAATGGATAGACCAAAGGCTCCATGGAGATTCTCATTGAGATGCATCCTGAAGATGTGATATGGAAGGCCCCCAACATTGGTTGGGCAATCCCTCCCCCATCCTCAATTTGAACTTATGGGAAGACATGGAAAAGGGTCTGTGGATGGGCAGGTATGGATGGCTTACAATATGTATTGCTAGAAGGATCACCTACATCTTGCACATCTTGGAGGCCACAGATCTCAATGGAGTATTAGAGTATTAATATTGGATGTAATACACAGTTTCATTATTATACTGATAAAATGCAGTTTTAAACACACACACACACACACATGCACGTTATCTATTAGTATGTGAAACCTGCAGTCAATGGATTTAGGAGGAATGACTTGGCTTCATTTCCAAGCCATCTGAACTTGAGATTCGAGTGATAGGATTATCATTTTGGGGGTTCGTTTTGTTTACCTGGTGAAGCCAAGATGAACCCCAAGGAATTCTTTCTTCTGCAACCAAGGGCCAGAGCTTCAGAAAGAATAATCATGTTGTCATAGCTCATATTTATGGTGCTCTTTGTTCTGTGACTTTAGGGGCTTTGTAAAGTATAAAGAAGGTAGGATAATATAACTATTTTGACATTAACGGATAAAGAAAATGAGGTTCAGAGAAGTTAAGGAGGGATGCTTATGGTCCAACAAAGTATCCTTGGGGGGATGTGGGTCAAGAGCTGAAAGAACATGGTGGGGGGAGGGGATGGCTGGCCCCTCTCCTGGAGAAATCTGACATGTGTGGCTGCTGGTGGTCATGTTCATGCCTCACAGAAATAAAGGCGTGCAGGCACCAAGAAGCACCACTCCAATCCCCAAACCATGGAGTGTGACTTAGGGATCCCAGGAAGAGGTGGGATCAAGAAAGGGCATCGAGTCAGGAAGACCTGAGTTCCTTTCACATTCCTCCAAAACACATTTATATCAAGTTGAAAATAATTACTAGTGACACCTTTGCAAAATGTCATGGAAAATCATAGAATTTTAGATCTAGATGGGATCTTCAAGATCGTTTATTCCACGTCCCTTATTTTAGACAGGAAGAAACTGAGCAGGTGGAAGGTGAGCTCACTTGAACCCAAAATATTACAAGAAAACACTAATCCAAAGTCAGCATAAGCCTTATCCCTGTTGGGCTCTTCTGTTAGTTTTCCTTTGCAACCACATATGAACAAGAGAGAGCTACATGCCTATACAGTGAATTTGTTCAATGAGTGTCTGAATCCAGTCTTAGACAGAGAACATATTTGGCGAACAGCATAAGCCTTGTTGGGATATAATCTGCATTACTGGGAAGACTACTTCCTTTGGTCAGTGCTTTATCTTTGTAATTCTTCACACCTAGAATTTTAAAGGTGACACCCAATGGATTCATGAAGTAGGCTTGGGTGTGTAGGGGAAATGGTTAATAATGAGAGAGAGAATGAGAGAGTGAGAGAGAGAGAGAGATGGAGAGAGAGAGGGAGGGAGGGAGGGGGAGAAATAGAGATGAATATAATAAATTGACTCAGGAAGTCAAAATGTTTATAGCCAAGAGACAGGAAATGATTATCAGAGACTACAGATTCAACATCCAGGATTATACATTGGGATTTTCAAAGCACGTATCCCTGGAAGAATTCTTATGCGATTTACTACATGGCTAATGTTCTAAAACTATTTCATCCCATACCTACAGATGACCCTTAGCTGCTATGCTTCATTACAAAGTGCCAAATTTCCAAAGCAGAAAACAAAAAATACTTGCTGATGGTTCAAGTAATTGGCAGTTATAAAGTTTTAGCTAGCAACAAAACACTGACATGGAAAGTTGAAATTTGAATGTGACAGAAATAATATCGGCACATTCCAAAGGCAGAGCAAATACCGACCGTCCCATCAAGTTGATCCAAGATGAAAAGAAAAAAAGAAGAAAGAAAATAGAACGACCATATGGCATCTCTGGTTTCACTTACTTGCAGGGGATGGGGTGCTGCACCCACTGGTGGGAGGATGGCCATGGAGTCCATGAAGAGAAGGGAGGGAAAGGCCACCAATGACTGGAGGGAAGAGTAACGGATATGGGGCGGCTGGGTAGTGATTCATATGTCCATTCACTGTTGGGACCGGACATGTGTGGCTGCTGGTGGTCATGTTCATGTCTCACAGAAACAAAGGGGTGCAGGCACCGAGGGGCATCACTCCGGTCCGCAAACCAAGGTGTGTGACTTGGGGATCCCAGGAAGAGGTGGGACAAAGGAAGGGTAGGAAAGCTGTGGCTCTGGGTGAGGAGCAAATGAAGCCAGTGTTTGTCAGATGATACTGATTATCAGGGCTGTTGCTGCGCCTGTTTCATTTTGCAGTGCCGATCACAAGGAGGAGGAAGACATCTCTTTTTCTCAGCTGTTCTCTCTCTTTTTCTCTGGGGTGCCAGTTCAGTCCCAATGCAAAGCTGAGAAGAAGTAGTCACTTCATAGGCTTGCACCACTACACTCTGTAAAGAGAAAAAAAAAGAGAGAACCCTGATACATCAAAGTAAGGAACTAGTTATCATTTCATTAAAAAAGGGTAATATGGAAGACTTCTCCAATGAGATGAATGAATCTACTGCCTAACAATTTCTCCTTTTAAAACAGTCACAACTAGGGTGGGACCACTGGGGGTTTGCCTCTGGGTAGGTAATTTAGAGGATGCCACTGTATGCATCTTGGATGTCCTCTCCTGCTTTGCTCCACCCCACAAATAGGCAAATACTGTTCGTCTCTTCCTCACCCTGCTGGGGGATGCTGCTTCCGCCTTACTGCTTGCCTCCATTCCAGGCAGCAGAGGTTTACTGCCTCCCTTGCCACCAGCCCTGTCTATTAGTGTCTTTGTTCTACTGCCTAGCTTCCTATTTCCTACTCTCCCCTCCAATATTTCCCTCCCTATTTCTACTTCCATCAATGGGAGCCCTGCCCAACCTCTTACTACAATTGTTGACCATCAGAATTAGCTAAGTTCAGAAAATCTGGATAGTACTCTTCTTTGTCTTGGAGACTATACCCATCCTTGGTGGCCTCTCCCAGCAATGGCCTCCGCAGAGGCAAACTCCCATTGTGGCCAAGGCTCAAGGTCTCTTGGATCCTTGACCTGAACACGGTCCTTACAGTGTCTGATACACAGTAAGTACTCAGTAAAATTTTTGTTGATAGATTGTTAGCTACAGATCTGGGAATGAAAAAGAAAGGTTAGATCCAAAAACTGCTACAGAGGAAAATTTAGAAGACTTGGTAAGCTAAATATGAGAGTGGATAGAACTGGGCTTGGAGACAGGAAGACCTGAGTTCAGATTTGGCCTTCCTAGGTGTGTGATCCTGGGAAAGTCATTTAACCTCTGTCTGCTTCAGTTTCCTGAACTGTAAAATGGGGATGATAATAGCACCGACCTCCCAGGGTTGGTATTAGTATCAGATAACACAATATTTTTATAGAGCTTAACATAGCTCCTGGAATAGTAGTTGCTTAATAAATGCTTGCTCCTTCCCTCTTTCCTTCCTTCCTTCCATCCTTCCTTCTTTCCTTCCTTCCTTCCCTCCCTCCCTCGTTCCCTCCTTCCTTCCATCCCTTTATCTCTCTCTTTTTTCCTTCCTTTCTCTTTCTCCCTTCCTTCCTCTTTCTTTCTCCCTTTCTCCCTCCCTTCCTTTTTCTCTCTCACTCCCCCTTTCTCTCTCCCTTCATTCCTTCCTTCCTTCTAGTGAAGGATGTCATTTCCACGTTCTCCAGATCACTGAGTGCCCCAAGCAATTATTTATTGAATACCATGTATTTCAGTACTGAGTCATGTTGAACACACAGTGCAGAACCCCATAACTTGCCAAATTTGAACACCTGTCCTCATTGAGATGGCATTTCCCTCACTGCTCGGAGCAACATTAAGGCTAGAGACAGCAAACAGCTCTTCTGTGTGGTGTCAGTTTCTCCAAGAGTCTGGTTGCTCTTAGAAAGAACCATCCATTGCCAGGTTTGGCTTATCATCAATCTACCCACCAAAATGCATTTCTTAAGCACTCATCACAGACATACGCCCCAAATGTTGGCTAAGACAAGGCTCCACTTTCTGTTAGAAATTCTAAAATGTGTTTTCTTTGATGAAAAGAACATAAATGTATTGGATTTCTACTTTAGTTTAAGACGTAAACTGTTTCAGGGTTTACTGTCAGGAGACGTGTTCCCATTGGATGCCCTAATGGTTTTGCTTCTTGTTTTGTTTTTTTCTCACAGAGTATAGAAAACTGGCTTGACAAATAAACAATTATATTTAGCATTTGCTGCATTGCCACCTAACATGATTTTTAAAAACATGTACAATGTATGGCATGGTTAACCATAGTTCCTTCTATCTTTTTCTTAGGACATCCCTATCTCCATTTACTAGTGGAACTGACATTTTATGACATTCCAGCAAACCTGCCCTCCTAAAAGATGAATTCTTTCATTTTAAAAATTGTTGAGTTCTTTTCTTTAGGTTGGGATGAATACTCTGAGGAATTCTTCATTTTTTTCTGCTTTTAAATACTGAAGAGTTTAGGAATCTTGTCTGACTGGTTGAAAGGTTTAGGTTTTTGAGGAAGATATTAAAGTGGCCAGGTATGCAGGTAAAAAAAAATCGAAGTATGGGAGTGCTCGGTTGAAAATCTTAAGTCTAACCTTTTGGTCTGTGTCCACACATACAATTAACTGATGTGCAGCAAAAGTCCTCTGGAATCTTGAAATTAGGTGGGTCACAGCATTAGCCAATAGTAATACTCATGCAGCCACATGGATGAGGCATAATAGTAGGAAAAAGTATAAAGCAAGACAGGGAGATGCTATTCTTGCCACTAGTTCATTAGCACCTGACTAGTTGGTCATAGAGCCTTGTGGACCAGGAAAGTCATTAGAAGTAGTCTTTGAGTTCAAAGTTATACTGTTTTCTGTCATGGTCAGATCATATTTGATATGTTGCATTTAATGCTAGACACCTCATTTTAGGACAGACATAGAAAAGTGGGTGTAACCACAATGCTGCTTGCTGCTGCTGTGGCTGTGTAAGACCAATAACACCAGTACACAGAAGGGCTACCAGCACAGGTTCTTTGATCTGCTTTCCTAAGGAAAGCAACTTTAAGGGGTTTGCAATCTTAGTTTAATCAAACATACATATATCATCCACTCAGTTTAGGGGAAAAAGCCAGCACTCTGAACTTCAGAGCAAATACAAACAGAAGTTACAAACAGAGACAATATGAACAGATCAACAGACAATCTTTCTGACCAAATCACAATACATAATTACCAGAGAAGCAGCAACATTTGGGGTTTTCAGTGGGGGCGGGGTTCTTCAATCAGTTACCCAGAGTCTCATCACCAACACTCTTTCAATGGGTGTGCCCACAAAGGCAAAAGGCCAACCTCAGAACTCTTATACCCTGTTCAGGGCCTTGAGGGCTCAGAGCCTACTTAGCAAAAAGGTATGGGGCTTGAGGCCTCACATCTAGTTAGTGAAAGGGTGTGGGCCTGCCTCTAATCAGGCCTCCCTTTGTTGGCACCACCCGAGGCCTATTCAATGGGCAGGGAAAGATTTTTCACTTACAGATTGGCCTTACAGTGGGAGATACCAGTAACATAGGAATCCTCAAGGTGTTGTTGTTCGGTTGTCTGATTCTTTGTGACCCCCTTTGTGGGATTTTCTTGGCAAAGATACTGAAGTAGTTTGCCATTTCCTTCTCCAGCTTGACAGGTGAGGGAACTGAGGCAAACAGGGTCAAGTGACTTGCCCAGGATCACACAGCTAGTTACTGTCTGAGCTGGATTTGATCTCAGGTGTTTGTGGCTCCAGGCTTGGTGCTCCACCTACTGTGCCACCTAGCTGCCCTAAGATTGTTACTAAATAATAATAATTCTTTTATTATCATGTCTTTCTTTTATCAATAGACACTAATATAGTACTATAATGACTATCACCTAGGGGTCCGTGAATCACTTTGATAAGATAAAATGGTCCTCCTACTCAATTTTACCACATCACCATTCACCTAGAGAGAGGCACATCTCCCTTCAAGCAAAGAAGACAGCAGAAATCCATTTTGACCATGAAACTAAGGTAGGAAGGCATTATTCTTTACTAAAAGATTCTCAATAGGATCCCTTTAAAGCAGAAATTAAAGGAGGGTTTGATTTATAGACATTTGATTTATCCACAACTTTTCAGGGACACATTTATGTATAGAATAAGAATCCACTTACATATATGAGAATACAGAACAAAGTCATCAATAGATGTTTATTGCACATAGTTTTAACTATGAGGCTTTTACTGTGTATGTGTGCATGTATGATTTAGAAAAGAGAAACAAAGGAGCTACAAGGACAGTCACCTCCTTTTCACTTTAGAGAAAGCTTTAATAAAGGAATGGAAATTGTAGGGAAATCTGAAGTCAAAAAAGGGAGGGCAAGGAGAAGAAAAATATACCTGATAAAAAAGGCATCTTGAGAAAAGGTCCAGAGACGTGGGTGGGAAGGAATTCCTAAAGGGTACATCTTGGTGTTTTGGATGGTGTAGAATTTTTTTTGGGGGGGGGCTGAAATTTTGGGGAGGGGGAGTATAGGTTTGTGATTTTATCATGGTAATGAACACCCAGTGTGGAAATTCTCTCTACTGTTGCTGACTGGCATAGGTCCCAAAGGTCTGAGTGACTTTGTAGCTACAAAGTATCAGAGTAAAGATTTGAATCCATCTCTTCACTCAAAGTCCAGCATTCTATCGCCTTTTTCTCATGACTCATTTTAGATCATTTAATAAAGAAGCTTTTTCTTTCTTTCTTTCTTTTTTTTTTTGGGGGGGGGGAAGGCAGGGCAATTGGGGTTAACTGACTTGCCCAAGGTCATGCAGCTAGTAAATGTGTCAAGTGTCTGAGACCAGATTGGAACTCAGGTCCTCCTGACTTCAGGGCCAGTGCTCTACTCACTGCGCCACCTAGCTGCCCTGATAAAGAAGCTTAAACTAGAAAAAATATTTGGAGTTGAAGGGAGATCAGAATGTGAATGAAGGACTGTTTGTTAAGAGGATTTTTTTAACAGTGGGAAAACAACTAAAATTATAGAAAGAGAAAGTGATTGGCAGCATCATTTCGGTTTGGCAAAATCTGAATTTTGATGAATCTTTTATCTCACTGATGTGGGTACTCCTTCTAATAGTGCGGATCAGAAGTGCCAAATTCCAGACTGAGCTGGACTGAAATGTCACTGTGAAACGTTTAACAAAATATATAATATTTTTTCTATTTCATACTACATAAAATTTTATATATTTTATTGTATTTCAATACAACATAGATAATATTAATCTGTGGTTTTCTAAGTCAATATGAAGTCAACAGGCATCCATTCTATTTGAATTTGACACTACTGGTATACTGCCAATGCATTCTGGGCAATTCTTATCCATTTCTTCCCATAAATTCTTTATAGGAAATCTGTTCAACATCCTTAGGGATTTCCTCTTGATATTCCAGCATTGTGCAGATTCTAATGAAGCATCCAGGTTGTCCATTGGTTATCCTTTGCTCTTGGTACATATCCAGCATTTATCTCCTTTCCTCAATTATCGATCTTATCATTCAGTTCCTCAGACACAGTTCCATGACTTGCAACCATACAATTTCATCAGAAGAACACTGGTGGTCAAAAGATGGACCTTTGTTTTGGAGATGTTATTGAAAAGAACTTGTAAATTTCTGAAAAGGCAATGAATGAATTGAGCAAGAAACCCACATTGCATAGAGGTGGCTGGATGGGATGTGATCTTCCTGTCCAGTTCTGGGCCCAGTTTATCACCCTTTGGTAGTGGCTGATCAAGCTTTCTACACTGAGGAAATAGCTCTCAAAGTAAGTTCTCCATCCAAGTAGATATCTATTGTAATTTGTTGATTACTGTACATCCATTAAACACCTAATTTGCTAAGATCCCATTCCAGGTGCTGGTGATACAAAGATGAAATGAGATCCTGGTAATCAGAATAGGAGGTAATCACCTAGATAACTCTAGTGTGGGTTATACTGTAATAAGTGAAAAAGGAGAGGCCTCAAGAAAGTGCTATGTATGAGACCCTTGAGGAAGGAGAGCTCACCTCCATTCTCAGGGATCAGGGAAGAATTCATGGAAGAGGTAGTTCTTGGAAGGAGTTTTGAAGTTAGAGAAAGATGTCGAGTGGACAGGGAAAAAGTGAGGGAGAAAGGCCAGAAAAGAGAAAGCTACTGTGGTCCAGGGAGGAGGGGAGTGACAAGGATGTCTAGAGCCCCCCTTGTCCCCCTTTCCTCCTGTCAATGTCTTTATAAGAGAAGAGGAAAAATGGGGAAGGACTGTGAGTGGTATTGGGTTTGTGATGACCAGCTAAACTTTTCCTTCATCCCCTCACTGGGCTAGAGAAAGTAGGAGCAGGGGAGAGAGGATAAAATCACCAACTCTGATTTTACCCAGTGTTTCTGGAATTGGTAAAATGTCCCAGTTCTCACATTTCATGGAACCCACTGGATACAGACCGTTGTATCCATAAGTAGACAACATGGTTACTTATCATAACTTTATAGTCTAATGGAAGGGAAACATAAGACAAATCCCCATATACTAAATTCAGCAAGATATATATGCATAGATTTCTATATAGGTCTATTTTTGAACTTCATACTTTATTCTAAAATGTGATTTTTCACTGAGGTGGGAAACTCTTCAACTGAACCGCAACTAATGGTGTTAGACAATTTCCTTAAGCAATGACAGATTAAATGGGTGGCCCAGAGACACACAGCCAGTATATGTCAGCAGCAAGATTTGAACCTAAGTCTTCCTGACGCTGTGGCAGACTATGTCTCGGATGCCACGTGTCCACATTGTCTCTTTTTGTCTGTTTACCTGTCTGTCTGTCTCCCACTGTCTCTCAAAAGGCAGATAAAAGTGAAATAATTAGTAATTCGAGAAAGAAAGACTGGACAGGGGTAATTGGAATGCCTGGCTATTCAAATGTCTTGAACACAAGAATGTGGTTAGAAGATTAACAAGCCTAGAGAATACAGTTTATATTCTCTACAGGATTGAGAGCTCTGAGGGACAGATGCTTAACATGGAAAAGAGAAGGCTCAGAAGACAGATGGTATCTGCCTTCACAAACTTAAAGGATTACTGTGAAGAAAAGGAATTCGACTTTTCCTCCTTGACTGCAGAGGGCAGAACTAGAAGCACAGGGTCATGGTGACAAAGAGGCAAATTGAGGCTTGACATCAGAAAAAAACTTCCTAACTTGATTAATAAAAGGAACAGTCTACCTCAGGAGGAAGCAGGTTCTCCATCGTCAGAAGTCTTTAAGCAAGAACTGAATGGTGACTTGCTAGTTTTGTTCTAGAGGGAATATTTTTTTAGGTATCGATTGGTGTAGATGGCTTCTGAGGGACCTCACAACCCAGGCATTCTGTGGCTCTGCAACCCATTATTTTGTGGATAAGAAAATTGAGGCCCAGAAAGGAAAAGTAACTAGCCCTGTGATCACACACATCAGAAGTAGATGAGTCAAGATTTAAGTTTTGACGTCCTATGTTTTATTCACTATAACCATCTATAGGGTTGAGTTATATCCATATACAAATGGTAGCAGGTTTGAGGTGTAAGGCCTTGTTAATCATATACCCAGAATTTCTCATGTCTATGCCTCCTGGGAAGATTCTGCTTAATAACCTGTGTCCTTTTATTATCTACTTGGGTCAATATTGACCAGCTAGATTGTCCTCTTCTATTACAGGAGATGAGAGGTCTAGATGGTACCCATTTCCTAGGAAAAGCAGGAACATGACAACCCCATACAATTATAATTTTCTACAGATATGAGTCTTACTTAGGTGACTCATTCAGTGGTGTAATGGTGGAGATGACCTTGGATTCCTGTAGATTATTCCTGAAGAATATGTGCTTTGGTAGGTTCTTTCAAGCTGGAACAACTTTGAGTATAGTCCTGGTGACAGATTAAGTCTAACAAGGACTTACCTAGCCATGTACAAAGAGGCTCACTACCAGTAGGTCATGCACTGGGTGATGATGCTTTGGCTATGGCCATCCATGAGTGAGAAAGGAAGTTCTAACCTCTATGGCCTATGGAACACTTGTGCCTTTGGAGAAAGAGTCAAAGAGATTCCAAGTGGTGAGTAAAGAGGGGATGGTCCTAAGTAAAGCGGTCACACTTTGGAAATAACAATCGGCAATGCTTTACATTAGTACAGTTGATTGTTCTTCCTTTCTCTTCTGTTCTTTAAAAATCATTCAAGGTCACTTACTTTTCCATGGCCTGAAGGACAGTTGTGAAAGCCACCAGAGTCTGAGTACGTATGAGTCAGTTATTTAATTAGAAAAGAGATACCAGTAAAGAAAAGAGGGAAAAAATGTTTTGTGTGCATGTGTCCACACGAGTGTCTGGGTCTGGAACAAAAAGAGTAAAGTGACTCATTCTCCTTTTCTTCAAGATTTCCACCACTCACTTTAATTAGCCTGTATACAGACACTTTGGGAGGAGAAGCGAGGAGGAAGCAAGCTTGCCTGCTCTAATGGGTATTTTTCCTTTATAGAAAAGAGAAAATAGTGACTTTTGTAATAAAAAGGAGTTATTTTTCAATCCAGTGTCTTCCACCTTGGTCTATTTTTCACACTAGTGCCAGAACCATTTTCCTAATGCACTGGCCTAATTATGCCATTTGCTTCATCAGAAACCACCAGGGGCTCCTAATGACATGCATAATTATTTTGGCATTCAAGGCCTACTGTGATCTAGCACCAACTTTCCTTTCTAGCCATATTATGCAGCTTTCTCCTTCATACACTCTATGTCTCAGTCTCGGGAACTAGGTGTTTTCTAATCTTATCCTGCTTTCTCCCACTTTTGTGTATTTGTACATATGTTGCCTACCATCTCTAAACTGACTCCAGGGAAAAGTTTCTTTTTTTTCCCTAGGCACATATTATGCACCACCTCCTCCATGAGGCCTGATTCCTCCTCACCTCCAAAACCTCTAATGTTTATCTTCCAGAGCTTTCCTGTGCATTTCCTCTCACTATAACATATGTAATATTTTACTTGTTCACATCTCATTCCCTATTCTTGATTATCTATTACATTCCCACCACCCGCATCCCTTTAAATCATCTGAGGGCTCATTTGAACTCCCAACTTCCCATACTTATAACAGATGCCCATCTCATATGTCAGTGCAAGCTACTGCTCATCTGATGGATGGGAGCTCCTCCAACTTTTCTTCCCCACTCCTTAAAAGTTACTCTTTTCTTCTCTCTGGGAATAAGAGACATCCCCACTCTTCCCTAAGGATAATCCAATTTCATGCTCGATCACATCCCCTCCTGCCTCCTCTAGGGCTTTGCATCACAATTCGTTCAGTTACATACACCTCATATCCTAGGCTACCTTGTGTTCTCAGTCCCACCTATCATCTCAAGATGAGGGGGATAGGGAGGGAGAGGGAGAAGTTGAGGATACTACCTATGAGAATGAGAACCTGAGAGATTCAAAGACTGTTGATGTTTTTGGAAGAAATAGGGAAATTCAGAATTGAGGGACAGATAACAAATTCTGTTTCAGACATGTTCAGTTTGAGACACTCACAGGGAATTCAATTGGAAACGTCCAACAGTCAGTTGATGACATAGGACTAGAGTTCAGGAGAGATGTTAGGACTGGATATAAATGCATCATGGGCATGGAACCTGAGCTCCCTTCTCTCTGGCTCTCACCCAACTGCACTCATGCTGGTAGGTCGGAAGGTCACTAGAGATGGGTGGTTACCACTACAATTCACTACATTAGGATTCTACAGGTAACTCTGGTAGGGGCAATATACTTCTACTACTGTGCATGGGAACTCCTGAGCCCCCACTGATGTGCTTCCCATTTAACAAATTAAGCTAGGTGAACGTCATTAATTCTTAATCAGAAACATTTACTAAATATAAGCCAGAGTGATAATCATATGACATTTTACCCACAAACTAATGATGTACTCTACAGCTAATGAACACAGAATTCATCAGAATAGTGAAGGCTCAAACCTATGGAACCAGAACAAAGAAACACATTCATAAGGATATGTGTGCCTGGGAATAGTATAAACAACAATTCACTATTAGGTGGTGCTGTTTTCTCTCCTGGCTGCTATGAGGGGTTTCCACCTCTCAGACAGTAATTGACAATGCAAGGGTCTTTTCAGAGACCTGATAGGATGTCTCTCTTGAGATTAAGTCCCAGGTCTTCTATCTTCAGTTCAGCTTGGCTCAAGCTTTTCTGAGTCCTCCTGGTCCCAAACAGGGCCTTGTTTTCAGTAAGATGACACGTCTATCCTACAGGAAACAAAATCTACATTTTTGCCATCTACACCATAACAAGGCAATACGTCTGTTTCAAGTCACCAAACAGTTGTAGGAATCATCATTCCCCAACTTAATACTTTCAAAGTCCTCAGGTCAGACATATGTAAATTAGATGCTGGGAAACAGGACACTTTGACCAGCTCTACTCTAAATGCCTTTCCTCCATACGGCTACGTTTTGGTTAGCGTTTCTCCCATAATGGTTCCTCTTTTTGCCCCCTTTCCATTAGCCAAACTGTCCACATTAGACAGTGATACCCTCTTACTTGTAGGTACAGCTAGATAGCACAAGGGATTGGGTGCTGGCCTTGGAGTCTAAATTCAAATACAGTCTCAGAGTGGTTGTGTAAACTTCTAGAAGTGTCAGTGTTCTCATCTGTGAAAGGAGAAGGTTGGACCCGATGGCTGAAAAGGTGCCTTCCGATTCTAAATACATGCTCCTATAAAATCTAAACTCATCTCCATAGAGCTATTAATTAAACGCATCGCAGCACTTATTGACAGGCTAACTGTGTAGCCTTTCTCTTGGATCAGAGTTTAGTGCACAGTGAGCTCCCCAGCTCCTCACTCTACCTCTCCTATGCACATTTCACCAATCCTCTTCTCCAATTTTTTCTACTCATACCTTGCAAGCTTTTTTTTTTGAGCCAACTTGTCTCCAGTCTGGGCACTGAACTCCTCTCATACATAACTGCCTCACATGCATATTCTTTTCTTCTCTAACTCACACACCAACTCAGTCATTCTTATCCCAAATATTGATCCATTGCATTCCTTCATCATTCCTGGGTAGGTTTCTATCAGCTCGAAAGCTATTTTCTGAATTCTTAAATAGGTTCAGGGAACCCTTGGTAGATGACCCCTTCCTCTCCCCTGCCCCCGCCACCACAGCCTAGGATCCTCCTCCTCACTCTCAACCTCTGAACCCCTGATTCAGTAGTTATCTCCTCTGTTTCATGAATTTTCATCTGCCTACAAACATGCTAAGATGTCCCTAGTCCTAAAAGAAACTTACCCCCTTGGCCCTTCTACCTGACCAACATCCCATGTAATTTTAACATGAGTGTAGTTGGCATAATAAATAGACGAAGAATTGAAATGATTAAACTGAATGGACTTAAGGATTTGAAGCATGGTACCTACCCCATAAGAGATAGAATGGCTTAGTGGATAGAGATTTGGCCTTGAAGCCAGAAAGACCTGGGTTCAAGTCCTTCCTCTGACATAAACTGTGTGTCCTTGGGCAAGGCATTGGACCACTCTTCCTGTTTAAAATTAGTCCCATTACTGTGACTAGGCTTTATTTTTTAAGTTTTTATATGTACCTTTAAAAGTTCAAAAGGGATCTATGGGACTTCCCGGTGGAGCTTGGTCAGAGAGGTAAGGCAGAAAGAGAGACTCCATTGAAATCTAAATCTACCAGAGTTTCAGATGATGATAGAAATAAACACAGACTTTCTTTTTTTGAGGGACCATTCTCAATTAAGCTTTGAAAACTTCTCAAACACACCTTTTTTCATTCTTTTATTCTATGCTATTAAAAATCTCTTACCTGCTCCTAGTCAATTTTTTTTAGGTCAAACCATCTTTATGCCCATCTTAATTAAGGGTGTTTCCTACAAAAAATGACAAGCACCATAAAATGACAAGTATATCACATTTGCTGAGTTCTGACAGAATGGTTGGTATCATCCCTAGCAAACACTGGGTGCCTGATTTTAGTTTCCTGACTCTGTGGCTTATATGGAGAGACCTGCCTCATCCTTAACTATTTTATCACATTAGCAATCTGTAGGAGACAGCATCTTTTCAACCCTGTTCTAGTTAAGACTCTGCCAGACTCTCTATTGCTTAAACTATATTTCCAGGAGCAAAAAATTCAGCCTAAAAATTCCTCTGGGGCAAAACATAACCTCGGGCCCATTAGGCTAAGAGGGTCTCAGAATCTGGCTGAAACATTTTTGAATCTGTTGTAGGGATTTGGGAGCATCTCCTGTTGGGCTGCAGGGAATCCTCCTCCCGTCACTTGGTTTCCTTTTTGTGGACCAGTACCTTACCAAAAATAATAATAAAACTCCAAAGTCCATTTGTTTCCTGATTAGAATGAGGCTTAGGGCAATTTGAGACCCTCAAAATGAAAGGCTATTAATGGCCAGCAAGCCCTCACCGCGGATGGGAACGAATGGCCATGTTTTCATGACATTTTACTGTCTCCACCCTGAAACAGATGGGATTCCAGAGCTAACAGGCCTCTGTTGAGACGGATGAGATTTCAAAGCTATTAGCACACTGGCACAGAAATAAGCAGGACTCAGGAGCAGAAGCGGTCTTATAGAAACAAAGGAGATTACCTAGATATTCTGTCCCCGCATGCCCATTAACATGGAGCTGCTCATTAGCAACTTCATTCTTTCCTGGGAAGGCTACATTACATATCAGGTGGCATTTGTTTTCTTGAAGATTTCATCAGTTATTAAATATAGTTTGTTTTAATGTGGATGGTTTATTTGCTAATATCATGCTCACAAGTTGTAAAAATCAACCAAAGGTGTGCTAGACTCAGCTCGAACAGGGGCTGATTGTTAAATTTTTAGAGTGAACATTTGCATGTCAGAAACAGGCAAATCAAGGCTTTAACTCATTTTTTTTTATTTCTAGAACTAAGAAAGTGATGGAGAAAATGTTAATGCAAAAGTGTCAGGAGGTTGTTGTTGTTTGGGGAGCCAGTTGTTAAACATTTCCCAACATGCTAATGGAAACCAGCTCAATTCAGTCAAATGTAGGGAGACAGCTGGTACCCTGGAAAGAGGGCAGGATTTAGAGTTGAGGGACCGGTTTCTAATTCCAACAGCACAGTTGTTTGCATGTTACCTCCCTCATTTCAAAGGAAGATCCTTGAGGACAGGGGCAGCATTTTTACCTTTCTTTTTATTCCCAGCGATTGAACATAGGTGTTTGAATGTTGTATCCCCCATCAAACCGTGAGTTCCTCAACCTCAGTAACGGTTTTTGTCTTTCTTTATATCTCCATCTCTTAGGACAGTGTCTGGCATATAGTGGGTGCTTAACAAATGCTTGTTGACGGCTGACTGACTGGACCACTCTGATTCATCTTCCATGTGTGTCCTGGGAACATTTATAAGCCCTCTGCACCTCAGTTTCTCATTTATAAAATAATAGACTGAATGGTCCCTCCCAAATCAAGATCTGTGATTCAGTTCAAAAGGCATTTATTAAGTGTCTCATATATGCAAGGCACTGTGTAGGTGTCAGGGATATAAAAAACAAAAACAAAACAATAAGTTAAAGGAAAGCAGCCCAAAGGTGCCATTTGAAGAGCCAACAAGCATGAGAAAAGCTAATTTAGCAAAACCAAAATGTGTCCAATGTTCCTGTTTGGAAGACTCACAAGACCAAACAAAAATTGAAGGGAAAAGCTTTTATGTTAAAGAAAAAAGGGAGGCCCAAGGAAGCCTTCAGGCTCTCTTTCCTCTAGGAAGAGATCAGCACCAGTTGTGCACAGGTGGATTGGTGTGGCCTCCATACTGCTGTGCACATCTGGCAGACAGGTGAATGACTCTGGATTCTTAGGCTTGCTATTGGGAGATGTGTTGAGAGCTCAGTAGCTGTTTCTGAGAGTGAGGAAGAGGAATCTTCACCGCTGCTGATGAGTCTGAACCAAAGCACTTTCCCCAATAGGATCCCCACTTAATCTACCTATTTCCTTAGCTAGTCGTTTTAGACAACAGACAAGTATTAGTTAGAATAATATGGCTATGAGAGAGGTAGAATTTAATCCTGGAAGCTTTAAAACAGATGTTTTTGTAAGTGAATAGTTGTTTCAGGGTAAATGGACCAAAAGAGCATGACAAAAGACAAAATGTGCCTGGCATTTTTCTGGGTCAAGAATATGTCTACAAATAAAGTTGGATGCTCCTCTTGGAGATCCTAGAGCTTCCAGTGCTCACTCCCTCCAGGGCTCAGGCAAATGAACCACTCCACCTATCTGGGTCTCTGTTCCTTATCTGTGAAGTGAAGGAGGTTGGACAGGAGAACCTGAGAGAGTCCCTGCCAGCCCTAGATCCAGGGTCCTCTGAAAATTGGTAAGAGATATTTTTGATTTTTGAATCTACAGTCTGAATCTTCAGACATACCCTCCGTATGAGGACAAAAGCCCTCTACACCAATTAATCCATGCTCCTTTTTTTTGAGTTGATTTCCTACCATGTAAGTTCATTTCAGTTCAACTCATTAATTAGGCACCTGTTATATACAGACCATCACTGGACCAGATGGTAGACACATAAAAACAGTCCCTTACATTCTTAACTTACATTCTATTTGGGGGGCGGGGCAGCAGGAGATGGCACATCTATCCAGATAGGTAAACACAGGATAATTTCAGGAGGGAGAGGACAGGAGCAGTGAGGGAGCAGGAAAGCCTTTCTATAGTTGGTGCTATTGGAGCTGAGCCTTGAAGGATGCAATAGTAATGATAATAACGGCTAGCATTCAGAGAGCACTTTAAGGTTTACAAAACACTTCATATAGTACTACTAATAATTAGTGCAAATTTATAAATCATTTTAAGGTTTGGCAAACCACTGCGCATCTGTCAGCTCATTTGATCCTTACCGCAAACCTGCGAGGTAAGGGGGATTTTTAGCCTCCCCGTTTTACCGATGATGGCGACTGAGCCCGAGAGACACGGCCAGGGTCAAGACTCCTCGTAAGCGTCTGAGGCATCTTAAGCCATCAAGTCCAACACCCCACCCCCACTTTTACATATGAGGAAACTGAGGCTTGCCCAGAGTCACATGAAAATAAGCAAATGAAGCAAGATTTGAACCGGGGTATTCCTGATGTCAAGTTCAAGACATAATCCTCCCCGTGCGCTACCGCCATTGTATACTGCTGAGCAGCACAGTTGCTCTGGATAATTTTTTTTATTCATTCCCTTGATGGTCTAAAATTAAATCATTTTTTCTAGAAAGAAGAAGAGTCTGCATTGCAACGTGAAGGTGACCCTGGATTCTCAAGACTGTGCCTGTGGAATACAGATTCTGAAAAGAATGATTGAGCTAGAAAGGCTTGGAGGGTGAGCACAGCAAAGGACTGGGGACTCATTTGGGATAAATCTAGTTAAGTTCAGGACCCTAATGTTGGGAAAGATTGAAGGCAAAAGGAGAAGGGGATGGATAGAAGGGACTGGATGGCAGATGGTGAGATGGATAGAGAGTGTCATGGAAGCAACGCACATGAGCTTGGACAGACTTGGGAGATGGTGGAGGACAGAAGGGCAGGCCTGGTGTTCTATGGTCCATGGGGTCACAAAGAGTCAGACATGACTGAATAACATCTGGTTAAGGTCAGAGAGGCTCCTTTCTAGGTAGGCGTCAGAGTGATCCAATTTACAATTTTTTGGCTACAATATCTCTTGCAGTCCATCTATTAAATCCAAGGGGCGGGGGAGGGTCATATCACTGTCAAAACCCCTATTCTTGATGTATCAAAATCCCAGATTTTATAGGTGGGGATCCTGAGTCTTGGAGAGGGAAAGCTGCCCATTCAAAGTCACACATGTAGCATGTGATGGGACTGAAATTTGAACCTAAGTTCTCTGACCACAAAATCAAAGCTTTTCCCCACTATACATTCCTCTCTCCCTGACTGGGCCTCAGGCCTAGTTTGGTCCATCCTGATTCCCCTAATACCTTGATCTAACTCCTTCCTACAAGTTCTTCATGTAAACACAGCTGGTCTCTCTGCATCTGAGAGTGGGACCATACATTGCCTCCTGCATTAAAGAGTAATTATCTGGGAATGACATAGGATACTATTTGGTGTGTATTAATTATCTCCATTTCCCTTCCGTATGTTGAGCAAAAACATCAGCATTATCTCAGCACAAACATTTACGGCTGGCTACATTTTCACCTGATGGGCCCACACAGCTCAGAGCCAACATAAGACATGGCGAACTCATGAGGAGAATAGAAAAGACTACTGAATCCACCGGGAGGGCTTGAAAGCCTTGTGGAGATGCTTGAAGCCACAACAGCAAGGACTTTTTCAAGGCTGTCAAAGGCAGCTGACATCCGTACCGCATTCCAGTTCTTAATCTGGTGATTTCTTTTCTCCCTCTAATACCACGACCATAGAGCCAGCGAAGTCACGTTTTGACCTTTCCACACTAATTCGAGTAATTATTGCCTTCATGATCTCTTGTCTTCTTAATCAGCCGCAGAACTACTTAAGAAACTGGGTTTGAATGGCAGACACTGGTAACCACATGAGGAAGTTAACATTACGCAGGACAGCGGCATCTTTGCCAAGAAAACCCCAAATGGGTCAGGAAGAGTCGAACATGACAGAAAAATGACTTAATAACAACAAACACAGCAAGAGCAAAGTTTTCAGCTATTTTTTAGTTATGGAATCAGAGGCTCACCCAATTCAAAGTGACCTAGGAGGGTATCTACTCCAACCCATGCCCAAATAAGAATCCCACATAAAAACATATGCAACAAGTAACCACATAGTTTTTGCCTGAAGGCCTCCAATTGGGACAGATCCACTCTCTCCTTAGGCAGACCTTTTCAATTTGGAGTAACTCTAACTGTAAGGAAGTTTGTCCTTATAGTAAATTTATCTGCCTCTCTGAGACCTCTACTTATTGTTCTAGGTTCTATCCTCTGGAGTCAAATAGAGCAAGTCTAACCTTCCACAGACCAGCCCTGCAAATACTGAGGACTACCATAATCTTTTTCCTTTCCCATACCTCCCCAAGTTTTCTTTTCTTCAGATTAAACATCTCCATTTCCTTCAGTTGATCTTCATATTTCATGATTTTAAGGCTCTTTTCATTATCGTCGTTAATCTTCCCTGGATGTTTGCCAATGTCATTCCCAAAACTGAACCCAAACTCCAGAAGTGTCCTAACCTTGGCAGTGTGCAGCAGCACCATCTAGGTCACGGACTTAATTCAACTATTCATGTTGTCTAAGATTACATTTGCTTAGTTGGTTGCTAATATTGCAATTTTGATTAATCTAGAATTTTTAGTCTAATAAAACACCCAGATCATCTCCCTATAAACTGATACTTGGCTGTACCTGCATATGTCACACTTGGGAAATTTATTTTTTGACCCTAAGTGTGGGACATATTTAGCTCTATAAACAATATTCTTATTAGAACCAACCTATCATGGTATCCTGTCAAGATCTTCCTGGACCTTACATCTGTCATTTAATATATATTTGCTTTCTTCTCAGCTCTGTGTTAGTTGTAAAATTGATATGCATGTAATTTATGACTTTGAGTTATTAATAAAAGATATTAAAATAGTATAGGGACAGAGACCGATTCCCTGAGGCACTCAACTAGAGATTTCTTTCCAAACTGGCATTGAGACACTAGTCTTTATAAAAAAAATGTTTGATATCTTTTTATATCCCCTATATTTTCCATTCTATCCCTCTTCTCAGCCATTATAATAAAGACTAAAAGAGAGGAGGGGAAAAGTCAGCAAAACAATCCATACATCAATGAAGTTAGACACATACTATGTTCCCCACCGATAGTCCCCCACCTTGGCAAAACAGCTAGAGTCAAGCTCAGTCACTATAATTTCACAACATCCAGTATCAGCAGTTTTGTTGGTGTTGTTCTGTCCACATTGTTGGAGTCATGTTGGACACTGTTTTCTTGGTTCTATTTTATTTTGCATCAGTTCATATCTTTCTTGCTACTCTGAATTCATTATATTAATTGTTTCTTGTTGCTGCTGTTTAGTCATTTCAGTCATGTCTGACTCTTCATGACCCCATTTGGGGTTTTCTTGGTGCATATACTGGAATAGTTTGCCATTTCCTTCTCCAGTTCATTTTACGATGAGGAAACTAAGGTAAACAGTGTTAAGTGACTTCATGCTGCCTGTAAGTGTCCAAGGCTGGATTTGAACTAAGGTCTTCCTGATTCCAGGCTCAGCAATCTATCCACCACACCACAAAGGTGCTCTGTACCACCTAGAACTGTCTCTTACAGCACAATAAAACTACATTACATCTATCTACCACAATTTTTAAAGCCATTCTCCAATTGACGGGTATCTTCTTTGATCAATTTTTTGGCTCCACAAAATGTGTGATTATAGATATTTTGTGTTTATGGACATTTTCTTTTCATTTTTGATCTCTCTAGCAGTAGAAGTCTAGGTCAAAGGGTATGGACATTCTAATCACTTTCTTCACATTCTGAATTCTCTTCTGAACGGCTTTCTAGAATTCATGGCTCCACCAACACTGAATTAAAGTTCCCATCCTCCCACAATATTTCCAATGCTGACCACTTTTGTCCTTTGTCATTTTTGCCACTCAATTTTGAATGCACCTGAATATACTATCACCTAGAACACATCTGTTCCTGTTGTATATAAAAATAGGCGAAGTACATTAAAGGCATTTGCTTATTTACTTGCCTAGTTGTTTAAAAAAGTGAGGCTAGCTTGGAATGACTTGTTCTTTCCTTATTCCTCAATCTATCCTTTTTATTTTTCAACTTTTTTTGTTTTTCTCATTTTAAAAATGTTAACAAGCATGCATTTATTTTCTCATCCCACCTCTCCACTGGGAGGAAAAAGAAAAAGAAAACCCTTGTAAGAAATATGTGTAGTCAAGCAAAACAAATTCCCATATTGGCCACGTCCAAAAATAACTGCCTCATTCTGCATATTTAGTTCATCACCTCTGTGGCAGGAGGAAGAAGTGATGTAGGGTGACGTGAACAGAATCAGGAGAACAATGTACAACAACAACGTTAAAAACCAGACAATTGAAAGACCTGAAAGACTTGATCAATGCAGTAATGCTGGTTCTTTGGGAGTATTGCTTTTCCTGGCTATTTACAAATTTCTAGAATTTGGCAGTTAAACTAGTTTCCAATCTCCATTCCCTTCTTGTTTTGAAAATAAGGAAAACACTTGGTCCTCTCCGGTCCTAAAACACTCATCTCATTTCTATGAATGTTGAAAAATTATTGACAATGGCTTGAGAATGAAATACACCAATTATTCCTATACTCTGAGATGGGATCGATATATACTTATAGGTTACCTCTTTTTGTCTTTTTGATGGAAAATCTGAATCAAAGGTTATTTCCTGTATCTATGAAATGTTTTGCCTACATCTATGAATGTTGTTTAGTTTTATCCAACTCTCTGTCACCCTATTTGGGGTTCTCCTGGCAGACATACTGGAGTGGTTTGCTATTTACTTCTCCAACTCATTTTACAGATGAGGAAACTGAGGCAAACAGGGTGAAGTGATTTGCCCAGAGTGACATAGTTAGTAAATGTCTGTGGCCAGATTTGAACTCAGGTAGAGGAATCTTTCTGACTCCAGGTCTGGCACTTTATCCTTTGTATCACCTAGCTGCTGCACTTCTATGAATAATTCTCATAAACCACACTAGCAATCAATATGCCAATTCTCTTCTCTGTGTATGCCTTGCATTTTCCATTTGTTCCTGTTACTTTATCTGTATCTCTTTGTTTCCTCTGCCTTTTGAATTCCTTCAAGGAATAAATCATATACTACCTTTTCTATCAAACCTCTCTGGATTCCTTCAGCCAAAATCTCTCTCACCACTCACACAAACAAAATCAATACAACTACAATATGAAGATAATTTGGGGAGAAAAATTTTGCATTAAGTATCTTCAATAAGAGTTTAAAACCCAATAAATAAATGCATATAAATATATGCATATGGAATTAAGAGAAATATAAGACCAAGAGGCATTTCTTAATAAGAAAGTAGTCAAAAGATATGAACACAATTCTCCATAAAAGAATTATAGGCTATTAGCAATCGTAATGAAGATTTTTTCCCCCAAATCACTAAATAATGAAAGAACTAAAAATTGAAGCAATCCTGAGTTTTTATCTCCTAGCCAGGAAATTTGCAAAGATGACCAAAAATGGGAATAGTCAATGTTGGAAGGCTGGTCGAAAGACAGTTACACTGATGGGTCCATAAGTTGGTCCAACCTTCCTGGAAAGCAATTGAGAACTATCCTTATATCACCATCCCCAATGGCTATTTCCTACCTCCAGGAACTGTTAACCTTCTTGAAATTACTTTGTATGTACTTTGCACGAATTTACTTCTCAGGTAACATGGTATGTTCCCTTTGCAGAAGGTGAGCCCCCTTAGGGCAGGGATGTTGACTTTGTATCCCCAGTACTTAATGTATTGAGGTGCTTAGTAAATGTTTGTAGAATCTAATCAAAGAATACCAAGTTTATATTAACCCAGTCTCTAGAGAAGAGATTCTTAATTTTTTGTGTGTCACTGACCCCTTTACTCAGTATGGTGAAACCTATGTGCCGCTTCTCAGAATCATATTTTTAAATGCACAAAAATAAAACACACAAGATTACGAAGGAAATTTTTTAGTGTTGAAATAATTAAAGACAATAAATTCACAGACCCCAGGTTGAGTCCCTCTGCTTGCTCTGGATTGAAGGCCAATGGCTGGAATATAATGAGAAATTGGGAACTCCGGAATTCTATTTCTTAGACACTTATTAGTGGTACAGTCTTGGAAAGTCACAATCTCTCTGGGCCTAACCTCAACTGCAAAATTAGGGGATTAGACTCAATGGCTTCCAGGGCCCTTTCTAGGCCTAAATCTATCATCCCTTTTATGTTCTTCTGTGACAGTTTCCCCTGGAGCCACCAGATATCTTGCTGTTTTGTCAGTCCACAAACTTTATTACATGGGCACTGTGTTTAGTACTGGGAAGTCAAAGAAAGATAAAAGTAGTTCCTATTCTAAAGGGGAGCTAGGTAATATAGTTGATAGAGTACCACCTGGAGGCAGGAAGACTCATCTTCCTACTTTCAAATCTGGCCTCAGACACTTACTAGCTGTGTGACCCTGGGCACACCACGAAACCCTGTTTGCCTCAGTTTCCTCATCTGTAAAATGAGCTGGAGAAGGAAATGACAAACCACTCCAGTATCTTTGCCAAGAAAACTCCAAACGGGGCAATAAGGAGTCAGACATGCCTGAACAGCATCATCATTCATATGAGGTAGAAAACATGTAACTACCTTACATACAAGATATTTACAGAGTACATAGAAAGTAATCTCAAAGCAGAAGGCACTAGCAGTTGGGTGTTGAGGGTGGGAGGGTTAATATCAGGAAAGACCTCCTGCAGAAGGCCAGATTCAAGCCGAGTCCTGAAAAAGTCCAGGGAAGTCAGGAGGTGGAGATGAGGGAGTAATGCGCTCCAGGAGGGGGGCACAGCCTGGGCAAGAGTATGGACATGGGAGATAGAGCATCCTGTTCGAGGAAGTGCAATCGTCTCACTAGAAGGAAGAGTGTGAAGAAGGAAGTAAAGCGTAAGGGGCTAAGTGGAAGAAGAATTTAAACGCCAAACAGAATTTTATATTTGATCCTGGAAGCAATAGAAAGCTACTGGAGTCAATTGAGTACTAGGGTGATAAGGTCAGACCTTTGCTTTAGAGAGTCACTTTGGCAGCTGGATGGAGGATGAATTGGGGTGAAGAGAAACCTGGAAGATCAGGGGATTACATCCTGCATGGGGTGGTTGGTGACTGTGTGAGTGGAGATCTACATGAGAGCTCTTGTGATAGTAGATATGACAAGATTTGGCAACAGATTGGATATGTGGAGAGAAGATTTGAGGATGACATTGAGGTTGCAAGGTTGGGTTACTGGGAATATGGTTGTGTGTGTTACACTAATAGGGAAATTGTGAAGAGGGGAGGGATTTGGGGGAGAGACAATGAGTTCTGCTTTAGACACATTGAGTTTTATATGCTTGAAGGACTGCCAATTTGAGATGCCTATAAACAGCCAACAGGACTGGACCTCAGAATAGAGAGATTACAGATAGACGTGTAGATCTGGGAATCATTTATTTAGAAACGACAATTGAACTCATAGATGAAATCACCAAGTGAGACAGAATGGAGTAAAAAAAGAAGAAGGCCCTGACAGAGTACTGGGAGACATGAAACGTTAATGGGCATGACATGAAGGAAGAACCAGCCAAGGATACCAAGAAGGAGTCGAACAGAAAAACCAGGAAAATGGTGTCACTAAAAGGCCAGAAGAGAGAGAACGTCCAAGTGGAAAATGTGATCCATGGTAATATAGAAGCACAGCTAATGGGGATGGTAGGGTCCAGTTGAGGTTTTTTAAGGATGAGGGAGACTTGGGCACATTTGTAGGCATTGGATATGATGCCAGTGGAAAACTCCTGTCTCCAAAGTCATGTTTATTCCTAAGGGGCTTTGGATTTTCTCAGGAAGTTCCATTCAACTATTAGCTCCTCCCACCCTTGCTTATAGCTTCTGAAATCTGATGGGTTCATGGGTCAATGTGTTAAAGCCCTAAGCATCAATTTAAATTGTTTTACTATACATATACAAAAACTCTGCTGCCAAGATATGGTTTCTCTGCTGCATGTGTGGGTTTAGACATGGAAGTCACTCATATCCTTTAACATATGGAGCAGCGGTGATAGCGTAAGAAGTGGCTTTCCTGAGTTCTGTTGTACAGAATGAAATGTTTACTTTTACTGGGGGTAGTGTTTACATCGACTTAATAAACGGTATTGTATGGCATCCGTCTGCTAGTTCCTGCATTCATGAAAAGAAAGTCAAAATCACATATCTGTAGTTGTCTCAATGGTATTTCAAAACAAAACTACTTTGGACACGTACAGAGCACAAGGGACCGATTAATCACCTCCATTAATTATGTCATACATTGAATCAATTTCAAAACGAACAAACCATTTAAAGTTCTTCAAAATTTGGCTCCAACCTATCTTTCCAGACTGACTCCTCTTCATAGATGCTCCGTTTTGGGCAGAGTGGTTAGTTAGCCAACACTCTTGGCTTTGAAGATTGCTGCTCCTCATTCACAGCATTCCATCCCGCACCTTTGCACATGTTGGCCCCCAACCTAGAATGGCCTTCTTCCTTCTCCCAACGGCTGCTTCCTGAAATCCCTGGCTTCCTTTAGGTTCACCTGAAATGCCACCTCCTTCAAGAAGCCTTCTGTATTTACCTCAGCGATTAGTGCTCTTTCCCCCTCCACCCTCCCAATTATTCTATATATATTTAGCATTTTCTTATCTCTATACATTAGCATTTTCCTTCTCCCAGCCCTCAAAAGAACACAAGCTCTCTGAGACAGGAATCTCTGCGTGTGTTAGTCTTCGTATCCACGGCCTTTAACACAAAGCTGATGTTTAATAAAGTCCTGTTGATTTGGATTAGATTGATCAATCTGGACTAGGTAAAATGGCTGGTGATGCAGCAGTTAAAGCACAAGACTCAGAGTCAGTGTTATGGAACTAGTTATGTGACTCTGGGCAAGTCACTTAACCTCTATTTGCCTAGGTTTCCTCAACTGGAAAATTGGGATAATAATAGCCGTGAGGATCAAGTGAGATAATATTTGGAAAAAGCCCTTAACACAATACCTGGCACATAGTAGGCACTATATACATGCTAATTAATTCCTACTTCTCCTCCCTCTTCATTGAGATTTCTCAAGACTACAAGATGGTAGGACTGTAGGAACATAGATTTAGGCCTTGAGGAGAACATGGAAACCATCTAGCCCAATTCTGGTTTGACAGATAGGGAAACCAAAGAAGTGACTTGCCTAAGGTCACATAAAAGAGAAGAGCTGACATTCAAACCATATAGACCTGAAATTCAGCACTCATTTAAAGTCAAAGTCAGAGAGGGGAAAAACAAAAAAAAAAAAAACCCAAGTCTCCAGCTATCTAGATACCTAGCGAGTATTTAAAGTATGTCACTTTCTAAACCCCAATGAGGGATATAATTTCTGGTATCCTGGCTTATGGTATCACATGGGGAAGCCATGAATAATTCAGAGCCTTTTGCCAAGACTCTAGTGTAAATCAGTCAAATATAGCAACATGATCTTCATGCTGAATTTATAACGACTTAAAAAATTTAGACGGAACTTTTTTTTAAGGGGGGGGGAGGTGGGAGGAGGAATGTTTCATTTTCCACAGATCAAGTTGCCAGTGAGTTGTTTGCATTTCCTATTTTCTTACCTATGCAAAGAGATAAAGCCATAAACCAGTATGGTAGCAACAGAGAGAAAAAAACCAACTCAAAACTTCACAGTGTTATGTTTTCTTTATTAACATACTGATGTGAAACTAAACAGAGAAAGCAATCTAATAACAAACATTCCTTTGAGAAATGTTCAGGGAGCAGAAGGACATCCACTTATTGTTCACCACATCCGATTGGTCCATATATGGCAATAAAGGTACAATAGAAGGAAACAGGAAACAGACTGGCACATCGGCAGTATCTTATTAGCAGCTAATGGATATCTGAGAGGAACACGCATCTGATTCTGAATAGTCTGTACCAATCTCCTAAGCAATTACTCTTAATTAGTGGATTCTGTTTATAGATTCAACTTAGTGTACCCTTATGTATCAAAGAGATGAAGGCATCTGGAGTGAGGGAAGTGGTTCTTTTAAAGAAAAAGTGGCATATTGGGTGGGGTTGGGGGGGCAAAGAAGACTTGATTTCCTTCTCCATGACCATCCCCCTCCCCTCCATGACATCAATATGCTTTCTGTTTCACCAAGAGAAAATGGGTAGAGATATTTTCCAAAGAAGGATAATGATGAAGGTGTTGGTGGAGCTCGTCCCAGCAAAAGAGAGAGGCAGTCAGATAGATGGAGCAAGTGGTGGCACAGGACAGAGATTCTTCCCTTGAATTATCGTTTAACCCTAAATGTTTCCGGCAGAAGCCCAAAGCTAAATACAGTACTTTGATTCAGGAAAACAGCACCTGCATTCAGCGCCTGCCAAGTGGAAAGGCAAAGGGTGAGATATACTCTGTGACCAGATGCACCACCATGAAAGAGAGAGAATCCTAAGTGTGATGGCCAGGCCAGTTTAGTCAAAGCAGCTTGGGAGAACCCCACGCCCACAGAGTTAGTCATCCAGGGCTGGGGCTAGCATGGGGTATCCCCCAAAGACCAACCCCACAAGCAGACCTTTTAAAAGAAGGGAATTCATCCTGTCTGGTAGGCATGCTCACTTCTACCTGTTTAAGACAAAGAGCTTTTCTGCTTAAGAAAGCAATTCTTTTTCCTTCAGTTGTTTTTCTATTTTTCTCATTTGCAGATGTTTCTAATGCCTTCACAGCAGCCACACCTCTTCGCCTAAAAGCCAGAATATTTTATCATTGAGCTTATGCAATTCTTTTCAGAAAAGACTGATGACAAAGAAGAGGAAGATAATGCTAACAGCTTGGGTTAGAATCCCAGTAAAATGAAGGAGTTAGACTGTATGGCCTCTCCCTTCCCTTCCAAACTGAAATCTGTGATCTAAGATAGTGTCTACGTGATCTTGGACAAGCTACACAATCTCTCAATACCCCAGGCAACTGGAAGTTGTGAAGCAGGTGCTCAACTACATTGATAGAAGGAGCTTCTTCACTGGCAGTCCCTATATCGAAGAAATAACAGATCTGATCCTCTTCCTTGCCCTCCATTGCCCACCCTTCTTCCCTACCCAAGCTGACATCTACATAGCATTCTAGGTCTGCAAAGTACTTTATGACCATTCTCTGAGTAGGACCCCACCATGCCTTATCACAGTATATACTATTAGGTATTATTAGCCTCATTTTCCAGATGAGGCTCAGAGAAGTTAAGGGAATCTCCAGTGATCGTGGGGCCACTATTAGCACCATGGGATTCAAAGGCAAATAAAAGATTTGATCCACGATTCCATGTTGCATCTCTAGGATAATGAGAAGGTCACGAGCTACAATATTTGTAAACTCTATATTGATTCTCAACTACTTGCTTTCTCTGAACATGAGCTTTTTGATGGTAGCAAGATAAAGCTTTTCCCAAGGTGGTTTTATGAGACCCACTTAAAAAAATTAAAAATGTTGAAGGATCAGGTAAAACAACTCTGGTTAATGTGGCATTTATAAGAGATTAACAGGGCAATTATATTGCACCAGTAGGTCTGAATGTACAGAATTTTATTTTAGCCTCCATAGCAACCCATCCCTCCCAAGTCCAAAATCGCTCTTTCTGAGCTCAAATATCTGCAGATCCAAAGGAGCTCGCTGGCCTGGGCTTTCCCTGAACTGTGCTCTCTCTAGAGCAGGCTGAGAGCTGCCAACCCCTTTCTTGAATGCAGACAGTGATGAAACTCCTAGAGTGGGTGCTGGAATGTGGCAGCTGCGGAGAGCCTGGGTCTTCCCTAGGGAGCTTCTTTCTTCCTGAAACAACACAGCCTTAGCCTGGTGATGGTGATGGTGATGGTGGTGGTGGTGGTGGTGGAGTGTGTGAGTGTGTGTGTGTGCGTGTATGCATGCGTTCAAGGGCATGTGTGCATGTTTATATGTGTTTAGAGGCATCAACCTTAGAGTGGGACTGGTTTTTCTTGGCTTGGTGTACTGTGCAGTAAATTTTTTAAAGGACGAATTTGGAACTCGTTGCGGCCTTCTTCAGTAAGCTCCAGTGCTCATAAATAGGGGCAAAATGTTTACAATTTCATTACTGTGGAGAGCTAGACCAAATACCAACACTATGTCAGCTGATCTGTGCACTATTCCATAAGACAAGGCTGAATCATGTGCCAAAGGGACACAAATGTAAATGTCATCTAGCCTTGTAGGCACCCCTTTGGCAGTCTGGTGAAACATATGGACCTCTTCTCAGAATAAATTAAACAATTCATAATTGAAGGAAATGCTAAATTTCTGTTAGAAGTTAGCGAAGATAAAGATTTTTTCCCCATCCTGTTTCAAGAAGCCTCTAAAATCTATCTGTATACAGGGTCCATGAACCTAGAACAAAGGTGCTTAATAAATGCTTGTCGACAGATTATCAGTATACACCTTAAGTGGAAATTGTGAGACAATGTGAGGCTTAGACATCCTGTTGCTAGATCCCCATTGCCCTGTCTTGGACACCCTGTTGTAAGATCCCCATTGCCCTGCCTTAGTTGTGTTTCTGAGTGGGGTTGCAACGGAAATATGATGGTATAATTGACTTAGAGTTTGAAGCAGCATTACTGAGAGAGACAGTAGCAACATCATTTATGCTTCCGCTCCTCAATGACAACTCATTTCATATCATATCTACACAAAATCTCTTGACTACTCAGATCAATTGTTTAGCTGTGGTAGGACTGTGGGATATGTAACTAATGCGTCATGCATTAGTAGAGAACATATATTAGTCATTTATCAGATTAGCAGGTGGCCTCCTAACATTGAGAGTCAAGTATTTAGAGAGTGAGATTCGGGACAGGAGAGTTTCAATAAATAAAGAGGGAAAAGAAAGGAACAGAGCTTTGGAGAGTGTGTCAAAAGGGGGACAATGCATCATATAAATACAAATTTTACCCAATCATTTTGCTTGGGGCTGGCTCTATCTTCACCCTTCTAGCAGGAATTTTTAGAAATGCATCTTCAGAGATTAGCATATATTTGACATTCTTTTATTTTCTAAAGAGCCAGTGAATAGTCAAGAAAATCAGTGGTCTCTGAAAAATCTTAAAATAGAATTGGAATCGAATTGTATTTTCTCTTGTTTCCTGTGCCCACTGGAATAAGAGAGAGGAAATTTATTAAACTTTTTTTTGAGACTTGGAAGCAGCTGAATAGCGATGTATGCAATTACTTTTCCTTTTTGGAATAAAATCAGATTGTCTGGATCTGTGTGACAGGAACAGAAGGCAATGATTCCACTGATGTGAGAACTCTAGGTGTGGGATCTCCCTCTACTGATACGTATTGATAAAGTCTATAATTTAGAGTCTCAGCGATTTGACTAGGATGCTCAGAGGCTAAGCGATTCACTCAAATCTAGCCAGCCTGTGTTAGATGCAGGACTTTCTGAGTCCAAGGCTGGTCCTCTATCCACTACTCCATGAGGCTTGGAAATTGATCACTTCCAATATGACCCAACAGAACAATCTGTAGGGCTTTTACAAAATGGCTCGAGGCTCTTTATTGGTACATGACACTGGGATGTCTTCTTGGCTGCTTTAGGCTTCCTATCCTTAATCTGTTTAATGAGATGTGCAGCATATATTCCTGGTTTTCCACTGGGCCAGCATGACAGGCCGTTAGCTGTTAAAGATTATGACCATTATTTGGGAAGCTCTGTTTGCTGGGGATACTTGTCAAAGGAACAATAAGACAGCTGTAATGGGAGAGCATAACACCATTAAGTCAGGAAGAACAAAAACCAGGTGGTACAGCTTGGAAGACCAAAATAGCAGTTTTATAGTCAATATTTTGCTTTACAGGGAGCCAATAAAGACATTGAAAATGCAAATAATATGCTGAGATAACCCAGCACAAGGAGTGTTTCTCCCACCTTGTGAATCATCTGCCACTGACAAAAGCCTTTTCAGGCTAGGGCACAAAGACAAAGTTGGAATAACCATGAAATGTACAGACATCCTCAGCCTTCTCCTATCCACTGATGTTCAAATGCTCAGTGCCATTGACATTGGCCAAAATCACCAAAGCAAAAGGATTTTCTAATTTGATCTGCCCAGAGTCTAGCATCTGGAACCTATGTTATCTATGCTAGCCATCTTTTCCTCATTCCTTTTGTGGCTAATCTCCTGTCCCCTCTACAATAAGATTGGAGGAACCAAGGAATACTGGGAAATGGAGAGGATGAAGTACAAGACTGAAATCCAAAATAGTGGGGGGTGAGGGTGGGAGGTAGGAGACAAGCAGTAATTGTTGTTCAGTCATTTCTGTTGTGTCTGACTCTCCATGACCCCATTTTGGGGTTTTCTTGGCAAAGCTACCGGAGTGGTTTGCCATTTCCTTCTCCAGCTCATGCAGACAGGGTTAAGTGACTTGCCAAGGGGCACATAGCTAGTAAGTGTTTGAGGCAAGATTTGAACTCGGGTCTTTCTGACTCCAGACTTAGCACTTTATCTACCATGCCATCTAGCTGATGAATAATCTACTTTGATCTCTAAATTTGGGCTCCTGAAGGATAGTCTTTCTATAATGTTGGGTGGCAATGACTCAGTCCTAAATTCCATCATAAACAAGTCTGTTTGCATGAAGAAATCCACATGACTTAGAAATTTATTTGGTGCCCATTTTTCAACAAATTGTGTTGGATTATTTCATGTGGCCATTGTCCCTGTGGGAGGGCCTTTTGATTCCACTCATGGATCTTAGCCATCTCATGGGCTCCTCTCATATGGTGGTTCAGACCCTCATCACTTCATGCTTGGGCTATTTCTGGGGTTGGTCTTGGTCTCAGGTCTATTCTCCACCATAGTCCATCTTCCATTCAGTTGCCAAAGGGATCTTCCTAAAGCACAGCTTCCTATCACAAGCTAGATCCAGACCGGAAGATTTCTGGAAAAATGAGGGGGTTTCTGAATCTCCATTCTAGAGGTTCTATTCGATAACCATGTCCTGGAGAGACCCCATAGGATAATCTATTATTTTATGAACTTGGAACTCTCCAAATGATAATCTCAGAGGTTGAGTATGTAGAATACAGAGACCTCAGATGCCCCATGTGAACCAGTGGCAAGTGACCTCATGCTGTCTAGGTCTATCATCCCCAGTTCATCCCCAGGAGTGCTGAAATAGCAGCTTAGGTAAACTATGTGTAGTGCATTCTTGGTCTAGAGATAGAGATTGGACTCATGTTTTCATTGGCGAGGAAACTCTCTCCATTAATGTAGGTTGGCATCTTCTCTGTTAACTTAGTGTTAAGACAGTTGCCCAGAGAATTAAGGTGACTTGTCCATGGTCACACTATGACTATGTAACAGAAGTAAGAACTGAACCCAGGCCTTGCTGGCTTCAAGGCCAGCTCTCTATCTACTATGCCATGCTGTTTTTCCATACTCTCAGTCTAATGGTTAAAACAAAATAAAATAAACCCTAAATGGCACAGCTTGGCCAACTCACTCAGGAGAAATGGGAGAAAAAAAGGAAATTCTAGTTTGGGATTTACACAGGAAATCCAGCTCTCACAGGGTCTCAGCCACATGCCTTCACTCCTTGTCATTTGCCATCAAGGAAGCTTAGCGGCTGCTTCTTTCAATTTAGCTCAATGCATTCCCAGCTGCTCACTAAATTATAACCTTTGATAGACTGCTAGGAGGGCTGTGAGTGTATGTAGAAAAGAGAGATTCCCTGGCTCAGGACAATGAGCACTCTGTAGTATTAGTATTAGTATAGTAGGACGAACAAACATGCATTCATTCTGCAGACTCTTTCCTCTTCTGTGTAAATTTCCATGAACCAGAAACTCCCATTCCTATCTCATCCCTTTTCCCCAGAAAATTTATCTTTTCCCAGTTTACTTGTTGTTGGTCTAAAGATCCATGTCACTCACTTTAAACACACTTTAAAAACACTCACACGCGCGCGCACACACACACACACACACAAAACTGTCTCTCTGACCTAGAACATAGTTATCTATGGGATGGGGCTCACCCATTAAATTATAGGCCATGTCTCAAGCAGAATGAGTCAACAAGGACTTCTCTTGTTTTCTGTACTGGGGCTATTAACATTCTTCCATGTGCCATCCTTGCCTCTCCACATGCACGCACAGATGAAGCAGAGACTTGCCATGGATTGACAGCTTCCTCACTGATTATTATCCCCTGTGACTAGTCCCTCTGGGCTTTCTGGGGGCTATCATTTCCTTCTAGTAGTGGTGAAAACAGCACATATTAGCCAAAGGTTGGAATAGGAGCCAGGCTTGCCAGGCCAGCGATGGCCATTTCCCCCATGCTGGCGTATCCTCTAGATGGAGCTGGAGAACTGAGGCACCTGAGATGGCAGCACACCAATGTTTCACAGTCTAAGGGAGCTGTGTATCTTGCATCTCACTCCCCAATCTTTTCCTCTTGTGAGAGTGAACTGATATTACAAACACAAAACTCTACAGAATTCCTGGTACCATTAAGCCCATAGTCTGAGCAGAGTAGGATAAGTAAATGCTGCAGGGCTATTTTGATAGATATGACCGTATGAAACAATCTCAAGGACATAGACATTACAGGGTTCTGAGACCTACAGAACACACTTCCCAAGGGCCCATCTGTTTCACGGATTGGTCGATCACCCATCTGCCCCCTTCTTGGAATGGCCTCTTTCTTGTGTTCGAGCCCCTCTTTAGTCCAGAGAAACCTCATCACCCCAAAGCACATTATGCTTGATGTAATGCTGAATCTACCTTAAGTCTGAGAGTCTATATTCTTTTAACTTAATTCAACCCAACAATTCAATTCAAAGCCATTTATTAAGTATGTGCCATGATGGGTTGCATCTGGCTTCTTTCAAGACTCAGCTCAAATTCCCCCTTCCTCAGGTCTTTCCTGGTCCTCATCCTCATCCTGCACTTTCTGCTCCAACCTTCTTCTTCCAGATCACCTTCCTCTTATATATTATAGCCCAGGTATTTGAATGTTGTCTCCCGCATTAGAATGTAAGTTCCTCGAGGTTGCGGACTGTATTTTGCCTTTCTTTGTATACCCAGGACTTAGCACAGTACCTGGCACATAGTAGGTGCCCAATAAGTGCTTACTGACTAATTAAAAAAAGTGAAACAGTCCCTGGCCTTGAAGACTTACCTTCTCCTGGGAGATTGAGGAGGGTGGAAATGAGGAACAGATGGACTTCATTGTAACCTGGAAAGACTTATATGAACTGATGCTGAGTGAGGGGAGCAGAAGCAGGAGAACATTATACATGATTACAGACACACAGGATTTGCGTTGACTAACTTTGATAGACTTGGCTTTTCTCAGCAATACAAGGTTCAGAGACAGCTCCAAAAGACTCATGATGCACATCCAGAAAAAGAATTATGGAGTCTGAATACAGATTGAGGCAAACTATTTGCTCTCTCTTTTTTCCTTCATTTTTGTTTTGTTTCTTCTTTCTCATGGTTCATTCCATTGGTTATAACTCTCCTTTACAACTTGACTTTGTGAAAATAAGTTTAATGGGAAGGTGTATGTAGAACCTATATTAGATTACATGCCTACATGCTGTCTTGGTGTGGGGGGAAGGGGAGAAGAAGGGGGAGAAAATTTAGAACTCAAAAACTTGTGGAACTGAGTGTTATAAACTAAAAATGAAAACAATTAAAAAATAAAATTTTAAGTTCCCTATCCTTTCTCCAGATACGGAGGGGGCAAAAATATGATATTAATTATACATGTGAAATCATTCAAAACATATTTCCATATTAGCCATATTGCAAAAAAATGAAAGTTAGAAAATTATTCTTCAGTTTACACTCAGAGTTCCTCAGTTCTCCCTCTGGAGGTAGATAACATTATTTCATCATGAATCCACTGGAATTGTCTTGAATCACTGAATTGATCAGAGTAGCCAAGTCTTTCACAATTTCAAAAAATTTCACAAACAACATTGCTGTTACTGTGCATGATCATCTCCTGGTTCCTCTCATTTTACTTTGCATCAGTTCATATAGGTCTTGCCTTGGTTATTTTTTTCTGAAATCACTTCCTTCATCATTTCTTATAGCACAATAGTTATTCCATCACACTCATATGCCACAACTTATTCAGAGCCATTTTTTATCAGTGTTTGGAGGGTCCTGAGGGAGAGCCCTAGGCAAGTCCCTGCTTTCCAGCTGCCATCTTGGCTCCGCCCTGCTACTGAGCATATGCCATGACTTGTTCAGTCATTCCCCAGTTCATGGGCATCCCCTCCATTTCTGATACTTGGCCACCACAAAAGAAGCTGCCATAAATATTTTTGTACATATAGTTCCTTTTCCTTTGCTCTTTTTGGGATACAGGACTAGTGGTGGTATTGCTGGATTAAAGGGCATGCACAGTTTTATAGCCTTTTGGGCATAATTCCATATCTTTGAAGGAACTTACATTCTAATGGGGAAGAAGGACAAAACATATAAGGAAGCTGAAAAATGGAGTGGTGGGAAGAGGAGAACGCGGTGGAGAAAGGAGTCACTAGAGTCAGGAGCGGAGTTTGGAGAGGAATAAATGAATGAACAGAGCTAGTATGGGCTAGCCTTCCTTAAAATGGAGGCTCCAGGAAGAATGGGCCTCCAAGTATAGGGGAGGGATCCTCCAGGGTGAGAATACTGCTGGGACGTGATAGAAAGAGATATCCAGAGAGAGCTCAGAGCACTGAGATGTTAGATGATTTGTCCAGTATTTGTCAAAGGTGGGATAGGAGCCCAAGTCTTCTTTAATTTCAGGAAGGTCCTCTGTCCACTGCACCATACTGTCTCTCTTCTAGATTTAGTCACTTTAAAGACCGAATGGCCTGGGACCACATTCATGGCTCTTGCATATTCACGTTATTATAACAATAATAGTTAACACTTATGTAGTGTCTTAAACCCTGCAAAGTGCTTTACATATATTGTTTCCTCTGGTCCTCATAACAATCCTGGGAAGTACACACCATTATTATCCCCATTTTGCAGACTAGGAAACTGATGCTGAGAAAGTTAACGTGGCATGTCCAGGAACTAGAGATGCTATAGACCTATGCATATTCGACTGACCCTTTATATGAACTTGTCTTGCTTCCTGAACTGGACAAATGCCAAAGAAAAGTCCCTAGTTGCCTCTAGACTCCAGCCAGAGCTTTAACTCTGAATGCTATCTTCCATCACTGGCCAGGCTCCTTACTGAAGGTATCACAGCTTTGGGGAAGATGGATAGCTGTCATGAGAAGCAGACCCTATGCCAACTCAAATGCCACTGAGCTTGGGAATTGAGAGGCCAAAGGTGGTGACGAGGAAGTATACATATTAACTAAGTGGTAAATGTGGATTCTTTCTTTGGCTCCAGCTTAGACATGACTCAAAGTGCAACTCAGACATAACTAGTATGGGGCCAACATGGAGTTAGTCAATGACCATTTATTAAGTGCCTACTATGTGGCAGGTACTGTGCTAAGGGCTGGGGATGAAAAAAAATTTTCTGTACTCTAGGAGCTCACATTTTAATTGGGGAGACAACCTGTAAATCATGTGTTTTTAGTCATTATCCATCATGTTTGACTTTTCATGACCCCATTTGGGGTTTTCTTGGCAAAGCCAATGGAATGGTTTTCCATTTCCCTCTCCAGCTCATTTTATAGAAGAGGAAACTGGAGCAAACAGTGATAAGTGACTTGCCCAGGGTCACTCCAACTCAGTTCTTCCTGACTCCAGGCCCTATGCTTTATCTACTATGCCACTGAGCTACTGCAAATAATTAGGTCCATACAAAATATAGACAGGCTGGAACAGAAGTCATCTCAGTAGGAAGCCAGTAATAGTAGGAGGGACTAGAAAAGAATCTTTGCAGAAGATTTGTGGGCTTCTAGCTGAATGTTGAAAGGAGTCAGTGAAGCCAGGTGGTAGAGATGAAGAGGAAGAGTGTTCCAGCCAAACGGGGCAGCCAGAGAGATGGGAGATGGAGCATTATGTGAGGGGAACAGCAAGGTACGTGTAGCTGGATTTCCAAGAATGTGAAAGAACAAAATGTAAAAAGACTGGATAGGCAGGAAGGGGCCAGGTTGTAAAGGGCCTTAAAAGACAAACAGGGAATTTTATATTTGATTCTGGAGGTCATAGGGAATCATTGGAATTTATCGAAAAACGGGAAGGGGGTGGCGTGTGACAGGGACAGACTTTCCTTTAGTGAATCTCACTCTGGCAGTTGAGAGAAGGATGGACTGGAGTGAAGCTTCTTGCCTGGGAGGGGGCTTCTGCTCAGTCACCACCACCATTCCTGCGCCTTGCCCTTTTAATGGCCACCACAAAGCAGCTTCTTTCTTCCCCTCCTCTGCCATATGGACTCTTGTCTATGCCCAAAGTGGACAAGAAATAGACCCTCCCATGGCTTAGCTACTCTCAGCCAGCTATCTACATGGCTGTCCCCACCCCTACTCACTACTAGCACTTTGCTAGCTGAGGCAGACTAGCACACCCTGATTTATGAAAATGTGTGTTTTTTTTTAAATCAGATAAAGCGGGGATAATTATTTTCTTTATAAAAGAATCCTCTGCTAGGTGACGGGAGGTATGGCATCCATCCATCAATCAACCAACAAGTATCTATTAATCCTCTGCTTTTTGTCAGGCACTGTGCTAGGTGCTGGGGATCCAAAGACAAAAAGTTAAACAGTCTCTGTCCCTGAGCTATTTATATTCTTTTGGGGAAAACAACCTGCACAAATATCAGTAATTATGTATGTATATGTATAGTAAAGGCAAGGTGATTTCGAGGAGAGTCAGCTAAGTGGTTTGGCAGACAGAGTGCTGGATCTGGAGCCTGGAAGACCTGAGTTCAAATCTGACCTCAGACACTAATTATGTAATTCTGCACAAGTCACTTAACCTCTGCCTACCTCGATTTCTTTATCTGTAAAATGGGGATAATAATACCACTTACCTCCCAGCACTGCTGTGAGGATCAAAAGAGAGGATAATTTAAAGTGCTTAGCAAACCTTAAGGCACTATATAAATGTGAATTCTCTTCCTCCACTCTCTCCCTCCTCCTCCTCCTTCCCCTCATAATTATTATAGCACTTGACCTGGATGAGCTTCATCAAACCAGTATATTCTGATATATTAAAATCTAGAACGAGGGAAAAAAATCAACTGCCTGTTATTACAGGCAATTCCAACCACCAAAAAAGGAAAGAAAAGAAAATAGATTAAGTATGGGGTAAAGAGTCAATGCAAAATAGTGGATAAAAAATGAACCTCAGAGAATGGAAGACCTGATTTCAAGTCTTGTCTGACACAAATTGGCTCTAGAACATTGGGAAAAGTCACTTGACTACCACAGCCAACCGGGGTAGATAGTAGCTGTTGAGCTGTACTGAAAGAGGGAATTTCCTCACTGGGAGGTCCATACACCAATGAAACAACAGGTGTGGCAAACATGCATGTGCACAAGCACACACACAATTAAGAATTGGTTGTAATAAAAATGCATAGGATGACATGGACAAGAGTTGTAGCCCTGTGTTGGCAACCAAAAATGGGCTCCTTAGCACTTAGTCAACAAGTGGCCTTGACTAGTTTGGCTTTTTCCCCTGAACTGAATGCTGTTTGTATGTTGGACTGGAGTAAGCTTGTCGCCCCTTCACCTTGCTTCCCTTGCTTAAGCAGATTGAAAGAACCTGTGCTTTCCCCGGCGTACCTTACACCCCCGCAGAAGCTGGATGGTTAAAAGCAGCTCCCGTTGGAGCCAGAGGCTGCTACAGCTACAGCCACAGCCACAGCTACAGCCACAGCCGCAGCTACAGCTACAGCCACAGCCGCAGCCGCAGCCACAGCCGAAGCAGGAGCTGCCAGTAGCAGAGCTGACCTACGGGAGGAAGCTGAACAAAGACTTCAGGCCAGTGGGTAATCTTTTTACCATAGAGGGGGAAGCATGATTTTGCTTTACGCAATCATGCTTCTCTGTAGCCTCCTGGTTACTCTTTCAAGGCGTACTTATTGGGCTTGGAAGCTTTTGATCAATATATCAAAATGGGGTTGCTGAGCCCACGGGGCAGGCATGGATGGATTGTGATCTACATCGACGGATCATAAATTAGAAGTAGACCTTGGAGGCCATTGAGTCTCTAACCCCCTTATTTTGCAGCTGAGGCTTTTGAGGGACAAAAGGATAAAGTAACTTGTCTAAGGTCATACAGCTAGCAGGTGTTTGAGGTAGGTTTCAAACCCAGGACTTTTTGACTTCAAGACCAGCACTGCCTCTACATGGTTGGGGGAGTAGGCCTCCAGACTGTTAAGATCACTGATCTAGCCAAGATCAGAGTTGAAGAAGCCATCGCAGAATCTCTGGCTGCCACAAGGCTTCCAGTTTCTACCTCTCCCACTCCTTCCCATGCCCAGCATCCTTATTCAAAAATCAAGCCTTGAACAAGTCAATCAGGAGAGTGACTCATGTTGCTAAATAGAGCCCTGGCTTATTTCTAAGGTTTAAATGAAAACAGTGTGAAGTAAACATGTGTTAAATATTAGCGAGTTTTTTGTGTTATTGGGAACATGTTGGCACAACACAGACAATCAAGACTGGAGGAGTAGCAATTTACAAACCAACGTGTAAATTGCAGCTTCTGGCAGGGGTTTATCTTCTCCACTTTCCTCCTCCTTTTTTTCTTACTATTATAGCACTGTCTGAAAAAGGCTTGTCCCACAGCCTTGAGGAAGAAAGGAACAATGTACTTTGAGCGATTTCTTCCCTCTTCCATCTTCTTTCATCTGCACAATTCTGTAATCTGAGTATCCCTTAAAAATCTCCAAATCCCCATTCTGACTCTGGGGGCTCTACCAGATGTTCAGGAATCCCTTAAAGAAAAGACTTCTTGCTCCCCAAAGACAGGAATTCCTAGTAAAGCCAAGGTTTATCATGTGAAGTCAAAGCAAATCCTCCATGACCATGTTCTGCTTAAGACTTTTATCTTCAGGTGTCCAGCTATGCCTTCCTTGGATGAGACACTACATTCAGTTGGAGGTGAAAGGGAGTCTCTGAGTCCCATGGCTTTGCTTTCTGGAGACAATGGCTCTTTTCAGAAAGCATGGCTCTGCATTTCTACCCATCAGAAGCCTCCTTTAGCCTCCATTGGCCACTGCCTTTAGCTCCTACATCATGGTTCTGCTTAGTCAAGGTGGAAAGCCTGGGATGGCCCAGGGATGAGAAGGCATTGCACTGTGGCCAGGTACCAGGGAAGCAAGATGCATTGTTTCCTGAGGATACCGTTTATTGTTGCAGGTTTATACGAATGGAGGAAAACAACCTGCAGCAAGAGGCACAGCCAGACCTGGCACCACATCTACACCATTTCATCAATTTCAACAAGAAATAGTTTAAAATTTATAACAATTTAAATGAATAATAATGGACATTCACACGGTGCTTTAAGGTTTGCTAAGTGCTTTACATTTGTCTCATTTGATTCTCAAAATAATCCTTTACTATAGGCAGGGATAGAGAATAAACTTGTGATTTCATTGATTCAGGGAACTTCTAGGCTAGAAAAGTCCCTCTATTAGAATAGGTTACCACCCTCTCTATAACTTACAGTCTTAGGAAGTTGTCTAGAACAGAGGTTTCAAATACCACACAATGTCAAAAATAAGGGTGTCACAACATCCCTGAGTGTGGCCTGAAGCAGATTAAAATGCAATTGGGAAATATGTAACAAATAATAAAAATATAATCCAACATAGAGAATATTATTATTATGTGGTTTTCTAAGTCAACATCCAGGGGAAGCTAGGTGGTGAAGCGGATAAGGTGCTAAGCTTGGAGTCAGGAAGACCTGAGCTCAAATCCAGCCTGATACAATTACTAGCTCTGTGACCCTGGGTAAGTCACTTAACCCTGTTTGTCTCAGGTTCCTCATTTGTCAAGTGAGCTGGAGAAGGAAATAGCAAACTACTCAACTATTTTTGCAAAGAAAACCTGAAATGGGGTCACGAAAAATTAGACATGACTGAAATGAGTCAACGACAACAAATTCAACATACAGCCACAGAGATCATTATCTATGGTTTAGTGGAACCTGTTTCTACTTGAGTTTGATACCACTGCCCTAGAACACTAAGTGACTTGCTCAGGGTTACACCTCCCAAGTGTCAAAGGCAAATTCTTTACAGTTTCTGTAACAGTTCTTGATCTACTATTCCATGCTGAGAGCTAAGTCCTACAGATATTATCATTCCCAATCAATAGAAGAAGAAATTGAAGCTCAGAGATGTTAAGTGATTTGCGTATGGTCACACAGTGTTGGAGGTGGGATTCAAACCCAAGTGTCTCCTCACTCCAAAGTCAATGCTCTTTTCACTCTACCATGTTGCCTTTCAATGTGAAACAAAATAGGTTCTTCCTTTCTTGAAACCAAAACTTTCTTTCCTTTTCCTAAATAGACCTTGCTCCCATTGGGTCCTTTGGCTATTCAATACCCTCATACTTAGCTAATCAATTTGGCCAGGTTTCTCAGTTTTCCTCCTTCCTATTAAGTTTCTAGGCTTTTGAAACTAAAGGAGACTCCATCATCTGTCTACTGAGAGTCGTTTCACCACAGAAGCAGAAAAAAATGTCTGTAACCTTCTTGAAAGAAAAGAGAAATTAACTCAAGAAGCTCCCATTTGATAGCATTTAGTATTGCATAAATTATTTTTGTACAAAGTTCCCAAAGATTGTTTGTATTGAATTTATCAAATAGTTACTATGAGGACAACAAGCACAGAAACTGGTAGAAGTAAGTCACATCAAAGAAAGTTGGGCAGGATCAATCCTACAGGGGCAATTTAAAAGAGCCTGCCTGGGACCAATATTTCTTTTCTGAGAGTGAGTTTATCTTGAAACAGTCTCATTATCTCTCTACCAAACTAAAAAGTTAAACTTGTTCCATTGTGTGCTTTCAAGTCACAGAGCCTTCAATGGCTCCTCCATTATTGATAGGTTTAAATCCGAAATCCTTACCTTGGCATTCAAGGTCTTCCACAATCTACCCCTGAAACGACTCAATTTTCTCTCTCATTATTCTTCCATAAAAACCTTCTTGTCAAGCCAGATTGGAATCTTCATTGCACTCTGAACACATAATTTGTATTCCAAATTATTTACCTTTACTCACGCTCTGTCTGCCCTTCTGTGAACTTAACTCATTCTTAATGTTTCACGATAAATTCCCTCTGTTTCTAACGCCTCCTGGGACAACACGAGCCTGAAGCACAGTCATCTTGTCTTACTATGAGCTTATAATCTTCATTGTCTCTGTTGTTTGTTACATGTGACAAATCTATCAATGTCTTAGGATTCTAAGCACACAGGTTGAGAACCGAAAGGGACCTTGGACATAATTTTGTGCCGTTATCCTATACGGTTAAAGTTAATATTATCATTCTACTTTTCATATGTAATGTTTTGTATAGATGACTTTTCTCTTGAAATCCAAACCTTCTTTCCTTTCCCTAAGTAGACCCTGCTCCCACTGGTTACTTGGGCCATTTAATACCTTCACCCTTAGCTAGTCAATTTGGCCGTGTTACTCAGGTCTCTTCCTATTAAGTTGCCAGGTTTTTGCAGTTGAAAGAGAGTCCATCATCTCTCTAAGAGCAATTCACTACAAAGACTGAAAAAATATAATTATAATCCTCTTGCCAACTGGTACCTTCTACTTCCACTGATGCTATCTAGTATAGTATTATTCAAAAGCAATTCAATTAGACAAATATTAACTAACTACTGCATGTAAAGAGAAGACCCTATCCTAGATACAGGAGAAACAAAGACAAAAACAGAAAGAAAAAGTCCCTTTCCCCAGGGAACTTACAATATACTTTGGGGGAAGGAAGATACATGTTAAAATATAAGATATTTGCAAATTAAGTACAAATCGTTTGTATTTACACCATGGGGAACTTGATAAAACATTTGATGTTGGGGCGGAGGTACTAAAATACAAATATATGAATGAAATTATCCTTGCCTTCAACAAGCTTACATTTTATTGGGGGAAACATATATATTTAAACTGTATACAGAAGAAAAACAAGGCAATTTCAGTGGGGAAGCACCAGTAGTTGTGGGAGAGGATAAGGAAAAGTCACATGAAGGAGGTAAATTGGAAACATCAATGCCTATTGTAAATTAAAGCATAAGGTACTGGCCCTAATTTTTTAAAAAAATCAATAAAAGTCATACCAAGGTATAAATTCATTTTAAATTTCATAAAGAGTTCTAGAGAGAATGCTAGCTCAGTTCCTGAATGAAGTTATTGCAAAAGCATCTTATCCTCTGATTTCCTTCAAAGACTAGCATGTTACTTGGTATAAAATTAAGGCTTAATAAAAAATGTTTCTTGCATTTTCTTGAATCAAACATGTTGCACTTATGCAGTATACCTGCCAAAGAATGAATCTCTACCTCTTGGGGGCATGAGGGGTGGAGAATGGCCTTTCAAAGATCACAAGAAAAAGATCTGATTCAAGCTGTGGTCCAAAGGAGTTAACAGGATGTCATATCCCATCAAGGCAAATTCATGGGTTAGAGGAAAACAAAGGAACGTGAAGAATGGTCTAAAGCCAAGGAAGTCAACATGGAGTCAGAGAGGATATCCCTAATGGGAAGCAGTGACAGGATGGTTTCTATCACCCAATCACTCCTCCTAAGACAGTATTCTTTCATGGCAGAATTGTACTAGACAGTGTACCTCATTCCCTTACTTCATCAGAACTCCTCCCTCTCCATGCAGTATCTCTACCTGGAATTTGAAGCTGTAGTTTGGAGGGGACAACAATGTGTGAGGAGTCCTACTCATTCTACACTATGCACCTTGCACCCTTATTCTCATGTCCTCTCTTTATACCCATATCTCTGCTGGTCAACTAGCTAAAAATGGGACAATCACAACATTAGAGAATTCAAGAGTATCAGAGTTGGAGGGGACCAGAGAGTCCAGGTCATAGTTGACTAGAACTACTCTACAACAGAATGCAATGCAAGCTCATTGAATACAGGAACTATTTTGGATGCGGTGTTGTATCCCCAACAACTCATAGTGATTGGCATAGAGCAGGCACTTAACAAATATTCATTGGATTGGATTGAATAGACAGTATCACCAACAAATGGTCATCTAGCCTTCCCTAGGAGAGCTCCAGTGATGGATAAGCCACTGTCTCCCAGAATAATTCACTGGACTTTTGTGTAGCATTCATCATTGGGACGATTCTGCTTACATCAAGTCCAAGGCTTCTTGTCTATGACTTCTAACTCTGCTTCTAGTTCTGCTCTCTGGAACTAACCAGAACAAGTTGGATTCTTCTTCTGTGGGACATCCCTTCAAATACTTGAAGACAGGTATCACGTCCCCTCTAAGTCTTTTCATGTCTTGGCAAAACATCCACAGATTCCATCGATCCCTGTACGGCACAGACTTTGTACCCCTTGCCATCTGCTTGTCAATGTGCTTCTTAAAATGTAATTTCCAGAACTGAAAACAGTAATCCAGGTGTGGCTTGAACAGGACAAGGCACAGGGGGTCTGGAGCATATATTGTTCTCAACATTATGCCTTTTTAAACATGGTCTAAAATTGCATCAACATTAGTGATCACCATGATGAAGTGCTGATTTGCAGTAGACACAAACATTCCGATTTTTTTCCACACAAATTGCAGGTGATCCATGACACAAAAAGGGTTAAAAATCCCTTCTTTAGTACCAACACCTTCATTTTACAGATGAGGAAACTGAGGCCCAGAGAGGGCCTTGCTCAAGGTAACATATGTAGTTGGTGACACAGCCAGGATTTGAACTTGGGTTCTCTGAAAAAAAAATGTTCTTTCCACTTGGAAAAGGCTTGGAGGGGGGTGCAAATTGGGGCAGCCTGGCCTAATTCCTCCTTCTCTCCTAAGTCTTTGTTTTTTCCTCCCTCCCACAATGGCTCCTCATGTCATCGATGCAAGCCTTGTTATAAGGTGTGCCTCCTTGATCTTGGCAATGGCAAAAGGCTTTCTCAGCAACACAATTTGTTTCCCTTCAATTTCAAGGAAAAATAAGAGCTGATGCTTTTGGCTGAAGCTCTCAAATCAAAATTGCAAAAGCCATTTGGGCCTCCTCTCTGCTGCAACCAGCCAGCTTGGCAAGTGACTCCACCCAGTGCCCCCCTTAAAATAATTCCTCTAGTGAACCAGATCCATCAACGCCTTTTGATTCCTGAAATCTAAAACCATCCCAAATATATTTTTTAGCAGATGAGAAGCTTTGCAAAATTATGGCATGCCAGACGGGTTTAGACAATTCATCTGGTATGTTGAAGCTAATTAGACATGCAACATAAACACGGCCACGATAAAAATGTACAGCGAAAGCATTGCACAAACAAGACGACTGTAAGGCCCTTCAGCTGACAAAAATGTTTAAAAAGAAATAAGACGACGCCAAGATTTTTCTTCTAAAGCTCAATTTTTTTAAAGGAAAGTGTGATATCTCTAGAGTGAGCCAAGTTACCCGAAGGCTTGCTGTTAAATAGTGAATAACCCAAGTCAAACAAGGGACGATTGGGAGCTTGAGGGGGAAGATGGTTGGCTCTGCCTGTGTCTTGTTTCACTTGGCTGGAAGACTGTTAACCTTTCTTGAAACTTGGCTTTTTCTGGCTTTTGTCTCACCTTGCATAACTATTTGGCTTGCAGATTTCTATACAAGCCTCTGGTTCCTGAGTGGCTTTCTCTTCACTGTTATGATGAGCAAAGGCACTTGGAGAAACCAATGTTTGAAAATAATGACTACTAATACCTTTCTCCAGTGTGACTGACATCTGCTAAGCTCCCCTTACAGATGATCCAAGAGTAGAATCGTGATTAGACAACCTTTACTATTTATTAATCAGTCCATCAATTTATTCATCCATCCACCCATCCATCCACCCACCCATCCACCCATCCATCCATCCATCCACCCACCCACCTACCCATCCACCCACCCACCCATCCATCCATCCATCCACCCACCCATCCATCCATCCATCCATCCATCCATCCATCCATCCATCCATCCATGCATCCCTCAGCTTGGTCCTCAGAAGATCTGTGTCCCAACTCTAACACTTACTAATTGAGTTCTCATCTATAATTGGAAATAATAATACTTGCTCTACCCTCTTCATAAGTTGTAGCACGGAAAGTGATTTGTGGACATGGAAGTGTTATGATCCTTTAACAATCAATCCATTGATTGATGAACAAATATGCATTTAGAGACTACTAACGCATGAGATAGGCACTGTGCTGTCCTAGGGATACAAAACCAAAAGAAAACAATTCTTGACCTTGAATAGCTTACATTCATATAAAGAAGATGACACGTACCTATATGTATACAGAGTAAAAAACAACCCCCAGAGTTGTGATTAAAATCATCGGTGAAGGAGATCCCAGAGAACTTCCTTTATTAATATAGATCTACACCTTCTCCCCAACTCTGTGCAGTGCTTTGCACATAGTAAGCTCTTATTAAAAGCTTTTTAGTGAAATATTCACTCAAGTTTTAGAGATTTTCCTGTGTGTAGGGACAGGTTACATGACTTGTCTAAGGTCACACAGCCAGTATATGTCCAAGGCAGGATTTGAACATAATCTTCCTGACTCCAAGGCTAGCTCTCTATCTGCTGTATCATGCTGCCTTTCATACAGAATTTATACAGAATACATGAAAAATAAATATGAGGACATTTGAGGAGAGGGAAAGAAGGAGCTATAGAAAGTGAATCCTTATTCTTGAATGGCTTCAGGTCCTCCTTGAAAAGTATCCAGCTTGCATGCCATTGGATTAGACTTCAAGAACCTGGGATTACCTCCATGTCAGGATGATGTCTGTATGCCTGCTGTCCAAGGACCAGCCTAGCTAAGGTTGGAGATTCTTATTACCAGGTTGGCCACAGGTAAAAGATTTTTTTCACCTAAGGCGACTCACAAAGACTGCCTGCTGATCAAGTGAGATACCATTTGTAAAGCATTTAGCACAGAGCTTGTCATAGACACATAAATTGCTTGTTCCCTCCCCTTCTCCCATCTACTGAGGCCCAGTAGGGTTATGAACAGCTTTAATGGGAAGATCCATGCTGGTGAAACAATGGCGTATGCAAACAAAAGTATGAAGCAAACCTTTTAGCATAAGGGACAACACAAACTTCAACGAGAGCTTATGATCTAGTTGGGAAGAAAAGAAGACACTTCTCCACATGAGTATAATACAAGACAGTGTCATAAGTGTCATATGAATGATCTGGCCAGTAAGCACTCTAGAACATCAAAGGGTGGAGAGGCATCTAGTTGGGCTTATCACAGAAAGCTTCAGGAAGGATGAAGTTTTCAGCAGAGTCTTGAAGGATGGGTAGGATTTCTGTAGCTGGTGACAGTCAATAGGGTATTCCAAACATCAAAGATGGCATGACCTGAGTCTCATGATGCCAGATTGCTAGGTAGAATTCCCAGTGGATAGGACTGTATACTGTGTCTTTCCTCTGTAGGAAGCAACAAAATGCCAATATCACCCCCATAGGCCCCTGACCAAACTCCTGTTTGTCTTTGGTGGGCATCTAATCTTAAATGAAATAAAGGAGTAAGCTTTCTCTGTGGTTTCTTCCCATTGCTTTCCATGCCAATAGAGTCATGTATAGGTCTGGGGAGATACTGCTTCTAGCCGAGTAGAGGCTTCTAATGGCCACTCTAGGGTACACTTGCAAATCCTAAGAATTTATTTGTAGTCACTGACCAAAGAGCTAAGGCTGTACAAATGAGGCTACAAAAATACCACACGGGGTGGACATAATTATTAAGTGACGATCCATAGCTCTCTCTGTCTCTGTTTCTATCTCTGTCTCTCTCCTCCCCCCTTTCCTTCTTTCCCTCCTTCCTCCTTCCCTTCCCAAGCTTCCTTCCTTCCTTCTTTCCTCCCTCTTCTTCCCCTCTTCTCTCCCTCTCCCTTCCTCCCTCCCACCCTCCTTCAATTTTTTAAAGGAAAGTGTGATATCTCTAGAGTGAGCCAAGTTACCCGAAGGCTTGCTGTTAAATAGTGAATAAAACAATCCCTCCTCCCTCCCTCCCTTCCTTCCTTCCTTCCCAGGATAGCACTATGCACTAGATGGACACTAATCTAGTACTCCAAATGTTGGCAAATGGAAACAATAAGTTCAGGACATCTGGGCACAACCAGAACAGAAAAGTGAAGGCCTGGCACAAACGTCCATCATGATCCACCTCCTTATGTGCATTTGTTCATGCAGGCTTGCTTAAATACTTCCTTCCCTTCCTTTCATTTGCTATGCGATAATAAAGAGATCTACAGTAGCATCTCCCGCTTCGTGAAATCTTTTTAGCTGTTACTGGCCTACAACTGGGAAAAATGGGGTGGGGGGAGGCGATATAAAAGTCAAGAACACATTTAAACACAAAGGCCTGAAGGCTTCCATGTACTCTAAGCGACTCTGAGGCTTAGTTATCTCAACAAAAGTTGAGCCTAAAAATTCTGATTCTAAATGAACCCATTATATATTTATGCTCCAGACTTTGTTTAAAAGCAAATGGAAGCCCAGGGAACTCAAAACCTCCCAGAAAGGAGAAACAATATCATTAATGTCATAAAAATATATTGAGGGTGACAAAGAAAAATAGATTTTCGGGGGCATGAAAAACTCCAAAGTGTGACTCACAGAGCCAACAGCTTTTATGTGGAGACAAAACATCCTGAGACCACTCTTTGGCTTGGGAGATGGCCTTCTACTTCATGAGGCTGCTAGCAATGAGGCTGGAATGCAATGGACGAGCCAGGAACTTGCCAGAGTGATACCATACTAAAATTCCAAAGCAATCAATAACCGCTTATTGAGTATCTATTACATGCCAGGATTGGGCAACAAAGAAAAGAAAGCATTATAGAAATGAACACAACAAAGGATGGGATTGATGCAAATTGTTGACAAAAACAAATAATTTGCAAAAAATTCGCTAGTATGATATTTAATGGCATGGCTAGAAAACCATGTTCATGGCTTCCATCTCCATGTGGGCTGGCCCGCTTAGCCTGCTCCAGGGCCACAGCCCGCCTTACTTGCCCAGGCCAGCTCTCTCATCAATCTGTGTTCTTTGCCATAAGCTATGTAGAGAGAGGAACATGTGTGGATCAGTCCATATTCATCAGCATTGCAAGAAAATGAGTGAACAAACAACAGCAAAGACCATTTTCAAGTATGGGTCTTAAGGTGGGTCAGTAGCATCACCTGGGTTAGGATGATAGAACATAGGGTGAGGATTTTATTTAGAATGTTGTGAGTTCTTCAAATTTTCCTAATTTGAAATTTCCTACTTTTTCAAATTTTCCTCAACTCAGTTGGAATTTCTGGTTTGGGGGTGGTGGGGGAGGACCCTTAAAGAGGTTGGTATGGCTTAGCAGAGCATGATGCAATGTTTCTATACAAAGGAGGCGGAGAATTAGGTTATTGGTAATCTATGAAGTTGTGTACAGTTATTGCCCAAGACTGTCTTATCTAGGACACATGGAGGCTCTTAATCCTCTTCCCACAGTACCAGAATTGTCAGGCTGAAGAATGGGAACATCTCAGCCCAAGGGGGATGGATGGCTGTCCTTGAGGAAGATAGGGGAAGCACAGCAAAATAGAAAGAACAATGTACTTGAAATCAATGGAGTCAGGTTCAATCTCACCTTAGCCATTTACTGCCTGTGGGACCTTTCCCAAGTCATTTCTCCTCCCTGGCCTCAGTTTCCTCACTTATAAAAAATGGATTGGGGGATGATCTAGATGATTATTAGTTTTCTAGTGGTCATTGGTCCTCATAACTGAGGTCCATTTCAACTCTGAATCTATGAATCTCAGAGACTTTTAGTTACAATCCTCCATGAACTTAATAACTGACATTAATGAAACATTTTAAGGTTTGCAAAGTGCTCTGCAAACATTGCCTCACTTGAGCCTCAAAACAACCCTGTATAGTTGGTACTTCAGGTATTATTACCCAATTTTTAACAGTTAAAGAAACAGAGGTATGGAGATCACACAGCGATAGTCAAGACTTGAACCCATGCCTCTCTGCACTCAGGCTAGTTCTCTTTCCACTGTAACTCACTGCCTCAAGGAGGTAACTGGTGAGTGAAATCAATCAATGAACAGAGATTAATTGAGCTCCTCCTATATTCCAGAAACTGTACTAAGTGCTAGGGATACATTCGCAGAGAATGAAGCAATTTATGATTCTGCAGATCCCACAAAGATAAGAACAAGACATTAGAGAAATTGTCCCACTCCAAGGGTCAATAGCCTGAACTAGAAACCAAGAATTGACTGATGTTCCTTTGGGTTGCAAAGAGCATCCCTTTTTAGGAGATGATGGTGTATATATCTCATCCTCGACAAATACTGCAGAGTTGGAAGGCAAATTCAAGGTCATCAACCCATACCTGAACAAGAATCCATTTCTGACACACTTAATGAGTGGTCATCCAAGCTTAGCTTGAAGATCCCACTGGTGGTGGGTGACCCACTACACTCCAAAGATTCCATCATTCCATTGTTGGTGAGCTGTAACTGGCAGGTACTTTTTTTCTTACAGAGCCAAAATCTACCATTTTGTACCTCCCGTTTATTTCCTCTCACTAGTTCCACCCTCTGGGACCAAGTAGAAAAAAGTCTAATCTCTCTTCTAGGTGACAACCCTTCTAATCTCTGAAGACAACAATTAAGTTCTGTCTAGGTCGTATCTTTTCTAGCCTAAAAATCGCCAACTCTTTTGACCAACGCCCACATGACACTATCTCCAGCATTCTCTCTATTCCAAAGAGACTGTATTGAGAAAGAAAAAAGCACAGATATAGCATGTTAGCAGCCTCGAAAGAGGGAGATTTTCCTCTCTTCTTGACACAAAAAGCCAATGCTACTATAAGCTTGGCGCAATCACTCTTATTTTTTCTGAGTTGTTTCCTTTTGTGTTGGCCATAGCTTTGCCGTCTCTTTCATAATTGCACACAGGAGGGGAGAAATCTGCACAAATCTGGTTAGCCAGCTTCAAGGTCTCCCGGTCAGGAATATGGCTCTCCAGTAATATTTTAAAGGAAACATTACTTTCTTCAATTATAAATAGAGGTCACAGCAATTTCTGCCCAGACCCCTAAATGTTTTATGATGTTTTTAATGAAAAAAAGGCAAAGGAGCCAGATCTCCTATATATCACAGGCACCATTGCAGCAAAAAAATTATAATAAAATCTATGTACTCTACTTCATTTTCAACTGGCAATGAATCTATTGAAAATGTAGCCATTTATTATGTGGCTCATTTCTTACATGAGTTCAGGGAAACCTTTATGGGAAGGGCATCTGCCCAGAAGGTGGACGGTTACTACTGATAAGAACAGAGCCTTGCAGCCTTGTATCACCAATGCCTAGCACAGCACCTCACATGTAGCAGACATCTGATAAATGCTTGTGGAATTGATTTGATATGTCAAAAAGTTCTTTCCCTCTCTTCCTTCTTCTCTCCCTTTCTCTTTCTTCCTTCCTTTACATTTTTGGTGGACCAGGGTATTATAGATGATCAGACTTCACGGGATTGGTTTTGACAAGGGGCATTTGCCAAATTTTGGTTAGATTCAAAATTCATTTCGAGAGCGTTTCTTGGGCACACAGAAATTTCGAAGCCTGGAATCTTACAGTTAGAAGGAACACCACACTCAACAAGGCATCTCCATGACACTACGCCAGCTAAGTGAGCATTCAGTCTCTGCTTCAAGGGGAGGGTGATGTGCTCTCTTTTGAGGCTTCCCATTTCACTTTGGGGTAACACTAATTGTTAGGAAGCTTCCTTAACATTTCCTAAAATTGCCTTCACAACATCTGCCCACTTCTCCTTATTCTGAGGCATAAGGCCAGACAGAACAAGTCGAACCCTTCTTTTACAGGCTATCCTTTCAAATAATTGAAGGCAGTTAGCAAGTTCCCCAGAGTCTTCTGCAGGCTAAACACTTAAGTTCCTGCAGATGATTTTCATGTCATGAGCCTAAGATACATAATTGTTTCTTTAAAAAAGGGAGCTTGGAACTATTACGAGCTGATTACTGAGATTTACCAGAGTTGGAACTTCCCAAATTGTAGAAGTGATGTACCCTTCAAACAATCTTTACTACATGGCCCTACATGTACTACACGTACCCTACATGCTACTCTCTTTAGAGAGCCCCTCTTATCATGTCTTTTCTTGTTTCCTTCCATCTCATGCCTGACTTGGGCCCCAATTTTTCCCTTGTCCTCTGCTTACTTTCCTAAAAGTTTATCTTCTTTTTTTGTTGTTGTTGGGTTATTCCATTTTTATCTTCCTTTAAATTTTGTTCATCTGCCTATTCATCTAGAAATACTATTTATCCACAAATAAATATGCCTTTACTTGCTTTTTGGCTCTAAATCTAGCTCACCATAATCATTCAATGACGAGGGGAAATTACTAATGTCTTACTGCTTCATTTTGCTTCTGGTTTCTGAATATTCTACCATATTTGGGACCCAGTAATAAACCAGATGATCTCATAGGGCCATGGATTTTCATCATTAGTTTTCTAATGCTTCTAAGTTTAATATGCAAATTATGAGTTATAACTTCCCATTGAGACCCACTCCTTTTCAAATTGAAATGAACCAAAATGAATTATAAATTTTATAAAGGCAAAGGGAACAGTGCCTGATAACCAATCAGTCCAAAAACCTAGGTGTTACTAGTTTGACTACCAAAAAGGAACAAGTCAAATAACTCTCTCTCTCTCTCTCTCTCTCTCTCTCTTTCTCTTTCTCACTCTCTCTCTCCTACACACCTTCAAAGAGTCTCTGTTGATTAAAGAAGAGAACAAAAATTTCCTAACCTAGCATTTAAAGGCCTCTACAGTTTGGTTCCTATTGACCTTTCCAGACGTATTTCATGTTACTCCCTTTCACACACACTACTTTGCAGCCAAAGTGGTCTACGAGCTGTTCCCTGAACTCTTACCTACATCCTACCTCATGCCTTTGCATAGGATGTCCTCCATACCTCGATTGCCTTCTCCCCTCCACCACTTGGAATCCTTAGCTACCTATAAGGCTAACATCAGGTACTACATATCTATATGAATGATAAAAATACAATAAGCATTTATTAAATGCTTACTATGTGCCAGGGACACAAAACAATCTAGAAATAGATATAGATAAATACGGATAAAGATCTATAGATAGATAAAGATATTATCTCCATTCTATAGGTGTCTTTTCCTGTCTGGAATGTACTCCCTTCCCAGCTTGACCCCTTAGAATCCCCCAAAGCAAACCTCAACTTCCCACTTTTATTATATGAGGCATTTTTTCAACTCCTACACACACACACACACACACACACACACACACACACACCCCAACATACACATGGATAGGTACTCAGCCTGTGATTTTATTGGTATAGGAAAATCTCAGATGAGGAAATTACCTCTACTAATATAGGTCCACACCTTCTCTGCCATTTGTAATCTTACAGAGTTGCCCAGAATGTTGGGAGGTTAAATGATTTATCCAAGGTCATCTACCCAGTGTGTGTCAGAGGTGAAGACTTGAACCCAGATCTTTTTGGCTTCCAGATTAGCCGGGTATTCACTATATTATGAAGCTTCTCACTTTTCATATATGTGGCATTTACTTTTGTTGTGTCATCTGGGAGAATGGAAGGCCCTTGAGGGCAGGGCTTATTTTTGTTGCTGGTTTTGTCTTGGTATCCCCAGCACCTAATTCAGTATATTATACATAGTAAATTGTTAACTAATGTTTGTTGAATTGAATTAAATGAAATTGAGAAAAAAAGTTATTTTCACTTCATTCATTCAAGTCCTAAGTAGGTATGGATGATGTGAAAGGTACTGTCACAAACCCTTTGCATGCATATAGAGGGAGAGAGAGATACAAAGCTGAACAGGACACGAGGTTCCTGATTTCAAGGAGATTACACTTTAGATGTGGGGCTTACAATCTTCATCATAATTCTCCTTGGCAGAAGCAAGATCACACTTTGGAAGGAAACCCAATCTAAAGGCTCATGAAAAGGAAAGCAAAATCTCTTACTTTCTGTGTCCCCACCTGAGCAGCAAATCTGATTAGTGTGACAGTATTTGTTCCTTTTCAAGACCCTGCTGATTTCTTCTATCTTTGACTCTGGCCATCTTGCAAATTCAATTTCTGATGTTATGTTTTGCTATTTTTCCATGTAACAAAATTAAACAGAAATATCTGCCATGTCTAAATATAAGTCAAAAACAGAACCCCGTTCCTCTCCTTTCACCCTGGGATTTCTGAGGCTAGAATTAGACAACGCCCCATTGCTAGGGCTCTGAGCTTGGGTCTTATCTCTGGTGCTGGTTGCAAAAGTGACCCACCAGTGAGCAGCAATGGGGCTCAGATCTAAATAAACCCACAAGTTTGGTTCTGAGATTTCACAGCTTGGAAATGTGGGGTGGCAGAGTAGAATCTGCTCCATTGGCTGGCACTTCTCAATAGGAGAATTTTACTCAAGGAAAATTAAAACAAAGTTACTCAACTCATCTTCAATATGATTTAGCAATAGCTCCCCCTTAATGGGAGAAACTTAGACTTTTGTTACAAGAGACCTGTCCTACACATTTTTGTGCTGAAAACACTTTCTCTTCCTGTTTCAGACAAACTGTACTATACTGGACCAGTTCTCTTACCAGTTACTGGTTAATTGATGTTTCTCACGAGCAAGGATCTGTGTAACCATGTGTGATGTCTGGCCTCCTTTTTCAGCTATCCATAAATATTTTATGGATATGATGCAGTTAGATATAATGGCTTGGGAATAGTTTGTGTGTTGCATGTGATAAAATGAAGCCATGGAGTGGCTTGGAAAAAAGTTAGTCAGGTTTTAAAGACTATGCAGCCAATTAAAAGTGGCTACTGTCACTTGTGCAGTAGGGGACACAGAGAGCCTCCATGTTAGGCAACATGGACACGCTCCAAAAGGTATTTCCATGTTAAGTTATCTGGGCATTCCCAGAAAAGCCTGGTTACTTGTATATTATGATTTAATGTATATTATATATGATATATGAAAAAATATATATATGTGTGTTATATTTATGATATATAACATTATTTATTTAAAAATCCACTGTTTGAGGCAATCTATTTGTACCAATATTCTGTTTTCAGGAACTTACACATTTTCAAAATAATCATCTTTTCAGGATGAAAAAAAGAATAAAAGAAAAACATTGGTCAGTCAATCTTTAAGGTTTAAACTTCTTAGGCAGCTAGGTGGTACAATAGAAGGAGTGCTAGAATAAGGAAGATCTGAGTTTTAATCCAGATACTGGAGAACCAAAAGTCAGTCTGAGAAATTAAACTTAGGGGGATTTTACTCATGGTGGTACTCAGGATGTGGGCTCTGGCAATGCCCCTAGTCAATCTGCATGCCTGGCATTCTGTGGTCTGCATATGCCAGCCCTATCAGTCAAGGCCTCTGCAATCTTTAGATGCTGCTGGAGAGTGGCCCCACACCCGAAACACAGTTTCCTCCTTATAATTTTTCCATTCTCAAATGAAAAAGATGCAGAATTTACCACAAGGACTTGGGCCCTACCTTAGTTCAGCCCTCCATCTTTAATTGTCATTCCCATTTCAGTAATCAGGACATTGACAACCAAATTCCCTTCCTGTGATTAATTTCTTAAGTTCCTGAAAAGTGCCACCCAGAGTGAAAGATGGATTTAAGTAAGGGGGCTGTATTGAAGTCTTTAAGGCTGCGTAAATGCCTTAAGCCTGGCCTTCCTGGATTCTCTTCTTGGATCACTTTCTCTGGATTATCCTGGCCAGACTGGGACTGGTCAGTTTCCCACCAGATTCTTTTTCAGAACAGAATTCCCAGCCGGCTTTGGCCTCTTACAAAGCCCTTGCCATTACTTGAGTGACTTTTAAGAGGTTCCAAGAGGAAAAGGAGAAGGAAATGACTTCCAAGGAATTGAAAGAGAGGCTTCCCATGTCTCCTTGCAGCCATAGTTCCTGTTACACTGCCTATTTATCTGAACAATAATCGTAGCTCACTGTTATACAGCTCTTTAAAGTTTACAAACTGTTCCTCTTTCGACGCTTCAATGAGGTGTGAGGTATTAGTTGAGGTATTAGTATTATACTGCCATTTTATAAATGAGGAACTGAGGCACCAAGCACCATAGGATTGTAGACCTAGCACTGGAAGGGCCCTGAGAAGCCATTTAGTCTAACCCCCAGTCGAGGACGGTGTGGCCCAAAGTATTGATGTGACTTGCCTAAGGTCACACAGCTTGCCTTCGTTAGAGGCAGGACTGGAGGATAGGTCTTCCTGACTCCATAGCCAGTAGTCTTTCTACTGTACCATGACTAAACTAATTAATATTTGAATTGGGATTGGAACCCAGTTCTCTTGCCTCCAGAGTTTTTGTCTACACCAAACAGTTCTTTCATCACTGGGCCAGCTACCCTGGACTTTCCCACATCAATCAACACATATTAGGCACCTACTATATGCCAGGCACAACGCTAAGCACTGGGGGTACAAAAACAGGCAAAAGACAGTCCTTGCCCTTAAGGAACTTGCAAGTCTAAACCACCTATACCACCAATACTCGCAGACTAATTCCTGCTTGGGCCAGAAGTACATAAGGGGTTCCCAGAGGCATTCAAACTTCTTATCACCACCAGGCTTCACATCATTGATAACAGATGTCTGGATTTCATTGGTTCCACTTCCTAGATTCTAAACTCTCGGCCCATCCCTGACTTTTGATGACAGAGATCCTATTAAGGATCTTTCCATATTTCCAACCCTTTGCCTATTCCCAACATCTAGATTATTATGGAATTTTACTCCTCGGTCTTTGTTATAACCAATTGTCTACTTCACAACCTGGTTGGTTCTGACATCCAATAGCTTTGTGCTTCTTAATCCTTGGTTGAATCTTCTATTGCTACACTCTTCTGACCTCAATGCCTACCTGGTCATCTCTGTAGCTAATTCCCTGGCATAACCGTCTTAAATGTCCTTTATTTCCTTTAAAAAAATATTATGAACTAGAAAAATACCAGTAAACATTAATTTTCCATACACAAAAGCCAGAAAGTGAGGGTTGTATCTGGAATCATGACTACATTGCATACACGTTAAATTTAACACGGATATACCAGCACTGCCCAACTTGTCTATGTCCTCCTCTGAATTTCTCTCTGGCCTCTTCTGTGTATTAAAAAAAATGTTTCATTGACTCTCTTTTTTTTCCTCTGTCCAATTCCACTCCTTCTCTTTTTGCAACACTGTCACTACTCCCACTTTCTCCTACCTCCAACCCACAATTGCAAGCCTTCCTTTGTAACGAAAGTCTAGTCGAGCAAAATAAATCAGTACGGAAATGGTCATGTTTGAAAATGTATACATCACTTTGCATCCGCAGGCCATCATCATCTCTCCACAAAGAAGTAGGAGGCACACTTCCCCCTTATTGGGTCTGACAGGCCACAGCATTGAAGAGGGGTCAAAAGTCTTTCAAAGTTATTTTTCTCTTGTCCTCATTGTAGAAATAGTTCTGGCTCTGCTTACTTCACTCAGCATCAGTTGACATGAATCTTCCTAGATTTCTTTGACTGGATCCCTTTTTTAAGCTTCAGCTTCTTCACCTTAAACACCTCCAAGTATTCTTGAGTATAAAGGAGCTTCACGCTAAAGACTATTACCTTTCATAAGATGATATATGGGATAGTGAAAAAAAAAGGTTGATTTCAAAAGTGTAAAATGGGTTAAAGGCCATAGAGTTGGATAAATAATTGTAGCTTGTACTGTAGGCATATATTAGCACCTAGTAGAATATATACATTGCAAATTTATGCCTTTCTAGTAGTGTATTCTCTGGGAACACCAGCTTAATTTATAAAGAAAATTTGGTTGCTTGCTGTTAAAAAAAGGTCATTGAAAATTGACAAAGTTTCCGGTAAAATAGCCCCTCTGTTCAAAACCCAGCACTTATTTCGAAGCACCAAGTTTTTGGCTCAGACATGTAAACAATCAGAACATTCCCAGCCTTCCTTTAGCTGCTTTGGGCTCCCAGCCCTGCTCTAGTAGTGACCATAGTGAGGAAGAAGCAGACCAGCTAGGAGAGGGCCTGAAGACATCACCAGGAGAACCCTTATCCAGCTGGGGCCTTTGCTGTGGAGCAGGAGGAGAAAGAGAGAAATGGCCAAGGTGACCCTCAGTACCACTGACTTTGGCTAGGAGGTGAAGGTTGGGCCAATTGGGGCACAGGCAGAGTCAGCTGCCTCGGCCCCCTACTGAAAAGTAATGAAGATCATGGCAGTTCTTCTGTTTTGTTTTGGGTTTTTTTATGAACATGTTTTTAATCTCAAGGACTATGCTTGTTAATTTAGCAGGGCTATGAGTGAATACGATTTATACATATACTTCAAAGTACAACCCCACCCTGGGTAAACCAATAGGCTCCTTCAAACATAGAACACAAGAATGGTCATCATTCCTGCTCAGAAGTAAGAGGAGATGCAAGAGGTAAGAGGGTGGCAGTGGCACAAAATCCTTGGTTCCAGTTCTGTCTCTGATACGTATTGGCTGTTTCATCATGGTCAAGTCTCACAGTTCTTTAAAACTCTGATCAATGCCATGATAAACCACCAGCCTAGAATGCTAAAGATGAAACACGGTACTACTTTTCTTCCTGGCAGAAAGGTGATGGACTAGATTTTGGGGCATGATCAATGTGGAAATTGGTTTTGTTGGACCATGCATGCTTATGATGAGAGTTTTCTTTTTCTTTTTTTTTTTTTTTCACCGAGGGTAGTAGGCAGAATAGATTAAAATATATGCATGTGTGTATGTGTATGAAATTTAGTAAACTTATTTCTATGAACAATTTTATTGAAGACTTTAATCATCTTTGAACACAAAAGAAAGCACTGATGTACAGTGACTCTCAGTGGGGCTTTCCCTTGGCTTATCACAAAGGCACAGTCCTTTCTCTTTTTGATCTAGATTTTCCTTTTCCTATTTGTACATAATTTTAAAATCAGCCTAGCCTTGTAATTTAGACAGAATATTCTTTTGCTTGTGAGATTCAACTTTGTTGTCAATTAGAATTAGTGATTACTTTCACCTATTTTAGTATGAGTTTGCAGTGAGGTTTTGAGGCCAGAATTATAAGTCACATGTTTTAGAATTTGTTTGTACATTGTGTGCATTTAATGGACAGAATTAAATACACCAAATAAGATCCTGAAAATTTGGGATATTTCCCTCCTCCCCCAAATTTCCCTGAGATACCATGATATCTTCCACTAGCAGTTAAGGTGGTGAAGAGAGCAGAGTATATATGATGGATTGTGCTAGTGAGGTAGAGGAAAAAACTAGCTTACTTGAAAATTAATGAAAAGTATATCTTTGAGTCAAGAGAGGCAGAAAAGGACATCAAGAGAATGACTAAAACAAAAAGGTCTTATTTTAAATATATCCATAACAAACACAAAATAAAGCCCACAGAGATTTATGAGTCTGAGGCTAGTATCTGGTTGTCACTGTAATTTAAAGAACTTCTAAAAGAAGCTACTAACAGGTACTGCCATGTCTCTACTCTGCTGCTTCCTCTGTATAGACAACTACATTATTTCCATAAAAATTTTAATTTTTTTAAATTTAAATTTAATTGCAATTCTTGCTGTGTTCAGACTTTCATCCAAGATGTTACTAAGATCATGATTAGGAATGATCTTTGGGAGTTAGCGTGTTACTATCTAGTAGCAACACAATGGCACTAAGCAATTCAAAGATATACATTGGTGTTCGGAGATTAAGGATCCAAATCTTTGAGTGTTTAAGGGAAATTATAGCAAAGACTTTATATTCTTTATCCTTCTTTTCTCTGACTGGACTTAATTCAAGGAGAAAGATTCACCAGCCCTGCCTAGCTCACAGTCCATTTCTTGAGTTGAGAAGCTTCGTTGTAAGACTTGAAATGTAATGGTTTGGAAAGTTTCCTTAGCTTCTCCTGGGCTTGAAGCCCACAACTTTGTAGGGAATTGAGGGCCATTCATGGCAGGTGAATCAAGTTTGGGCGATATGGTGGATTAGTACTAACATGTGAAGACTGGATTGAGACTTACTGGCCTTGGATATGGCATCTGATAATGCAATCCTTGTTCTGAATCTGTAAGATTTTTGTTTTTCTGGAACAACATTCTGGCTTCATTTGTAATGTGATGCTTTTCCCTGATGCTGCATGTCACCTCCTTGCAAGCCTGAAAATCCTGCAGTACAAGCTGAGAACTTTTTGTTATGTTGCTGTTGTCATACTTTGTCCATCATGCCCACCCCTTACCCCCACCCCTTGTCAGAAATGAGAGGAGGGAGTTTTAGAAGACTAGTGGAGCTGGGTTGGACAAGAACATTGCTAAGGTCTCTTTCTTTTTTTCAGCTTTTTTTTTGCAGGGGGGAAGGCAGGGCAATTGGGGTTAAGTGATTTGCCCAAGGTCACACAGCTAGTAAGTGTGTCAAGTGTCTGAGGCTGGATTTTAACTCAGGTCCTCCTGACTCCAGGGCCCGTACTCTATTCACTGCACCACCTAGCTGCCCCACTAAGGTCTCTTTCAGCTCCAAATCTATGGTAAGAATCAGGAGCTGACCATAACAAGGTGCTGGAGAATTATGCAGCTGCACTACCTGGTTGGTTGAGATGCATGGAGAAATGATACCTCAGTCTTCTTAGTTGAAGTTGTGCCTACAGGAGAAACTCCAAATTTTATTAATGATAATTTCCTCCTCCCCCATCCCCAATACCTTAAACTCTAAGCCAATACATTTCAACAGCATGTTTACTGAGGAGTTAGGAAAGATCTGCATTGGGGATAACTAAATTGAAAAGGGTCAAAATGAAAAAAAAATTTTCCAGAAATTTATATCCATATAGAATATACAGTATCTAGAGGTAAATTTTTTCTAAATCACTCTCCCCTGCCCTCAAAATGGGACCAAAATGTGTCCAACTCCATGAGAAAATTTCCAGAAAGAATGCAGAAAATAAGCTAATTTCTAATTTAAACAATTGGGACCAGACTCAGCACAGATCATACCGATAAAAAGATGAGGATGGAGAGGAAGGCAAAAATATCAAGGAAATTATTAGTGAGAAATTAGAAGAAGGGGGATAGAGAAAGATCCAAACATAAATAAACGGAGTGACAGATCACTTTGTAATTCAATTTCTTTGGATATAAATGCCAAAGACAGGGCAGAACCCACCTAACGACCCACTAGTTATCTCTATTTGCTAAATATTGACTCGCCAAGGAAATGGGATAAACACATATTTGCAAGACAAATACTTTTTGTTTTAATTAAAAAAACACTTCTGTCTAAAGAGATTTAGTTATTCTCAGAGGAAAATAATATAGATTTTTATTTTCTGTATAATTTTCAACACTATTAGATTAATATGACTCTGAATCAAAATATTCTTAACAGATGTAGTAGATAAATTACTGGACTTGGAGTCATGAAGGCTGCAGTTCAAATTCTGCTGATGAGCTTCTCTATTCTGACTCTGTTTCCTCATCTGTAAAATTCTTGTAGTATAGATCTATAGTACAGGTAATATTCAAATAAGATAATGTCTATAAAATGCTTTGCAGACTTGAAGTGTAATTTATTTCTTTTTTTAGGGGGGAAGGCAGGGCAATTGGGGTTAAGTGACTTGCCCAAGGTCACACAGCTAGTAAATGTGTCAAGTGTGTGAGGCTGGATTTAAACTCGGTTCCTCCTGACTCCAAGGCTGGTGCTCTATTCACTGCACCACCTAGCTGCCCCTGAAGTGTAATTTAAATGTCAGCTAATGTTTTTCATTAAAAACTTAGAAAATGCAGACTTTTACAAAAAAATCTTAGTGCTAACCAAATTTTTTACTGAGACTCTAAGCAGGTGCCATAAGATGTTAAGCAAGAAAAATTTAGTCAGTGTTTTTTTTTCAATAAACACCTGAAGCAAAACTAAGAAAGTAGAACCAAGAGAATAATAGATACAGTAATTACATTAAGGAAAAAATGGCCTATGATTTCATCTGTAAATAGAACTTGTTAGAAGACAGATTCTACCAGTGTAGATTGATACCTGCTTGATAACAAATCAAACAAGATAATATTTGAAAAGTACTTAGCATAGTGCCTAGTACATAGTAGGTGCTTCATAAATGCTTGTTCCCTTCCCCTCAGAGAGTTATCTAGGGTGCTGGGATATTAAGTGACTTGCCCAGGGTCATAGAGCCAGTAAGTGTCAGGGGTGGGACTCCAACCCATGTCTTCCTTCTATACCACAGTGCCTGGCTAACAATGCCAATGCTGTAAACAAAACCAGCACCAAAATACATCTCTGTGGAGCCATGTTCCTTACCTTGCCTTTCCAAAGATCACTCCTAGCCCCATGTTAAGCTTATTTCAGGGCTACTGGGAAAAGGCTGTCCAAAGATCAAGGAAAGTTGCTGCTGTAGTCACCAAGTAGTCCCAGGTTTTTATCCTGATTCTGCCATAGGCTTGTTGAGTAGGAAAAAATAATTTAATTTGTCAGCCTCTCTCTTTCATTCACTGACATCTTCTGCCTTTCTTTAAGCCTTATATTCTTTATTTATTATAGAAGAAGGAGGTTGGGCTCAATGATGTTTAACTCCCCTTCCATTTTTATTATTCTATGAGTTTGGTGTCCACATTGGAGGGCGCAGGGATAATGAGGGGCTGATGGTGCATTGAGGACCAATTCACAAAGAGGGATTGGGATTTCAGAAACCCATAAAATGATGCAAGAGAGACTATTAGGCAGACTGGTGGGGGGGAGGGTAGGGGATGGGAGGGCATTCCTAAGCTGGTGGCAATACGGACTGGACTAGAACCAACTGTTTCCTTTGTGATTTAAACAAATATGTATTGCCAGGCTTGATGTGTGACCCTGGGCAATTCACAGTCTATTTCCTCAACTGTAAAAGAGAAGTAATTAAGGCACCTCTCTCACATTCATTCAGTCAACAAGGACTTATTAAGTAGCTACTATGTGTCAGGGGGCATCTAGGTGGTGCAGTGGACAGCACCAGGCCTGAAGTCAGGAAGATCTGAGTTCAAATCTGGTCTCAGACATTACAAGCTGTGTGACCCTGGGCAAGTCACTTCACCCTGTTTGCCTCAGTTTCCTCATCTGTAAAATGAGCTGGAGAAGGAAATGGCAAACCGCTGTAGTATCTTTGCAAAGAAAACTCCAAATGGGTCCCAAAAAGTTAGACGCAACTGAACAGCTATGTGCCAGGCACTGTGATCACATTGGGGATACAGGCAAAGGCAAAAACCAGTCCCTACACTCAAGGAGCTCACAGCCTAATAGGGCAGACAACACGAAAATAACTGTACAAACAAGATACATCTGGGATAAATTAGGAATAGCTGGGGAAAGGCACTACCCCGAAGGAGGGCTGGGAAACATTTCTTTACAGCAGGGTTGTTGTGAGAATCAAGCGAGATGATGTGTCAAGTGCTTTGAAAAACCTTAAAGTAGCACTATAAATAGGAGCTATTATTATCCTTATTATAGAGATTAGCAACATGAATTGGGTTGAGATTAGCAGCCGCTCACATCCAGCCCCTTCTCTCTACCCACACAGCTTTCACCTCACTTGGGCCCTCCTTCATCTTTTGATGGCTGGAACCGTGTGATGGGGTCCTAACTGATCTCCCTTCTAGCAGGAACTTCTCCAGTCCACCCTCCCCAGAGCTGCCAATTGGATGGTCCATATTCATAAAACACAGATCTGAGCATGACTGTTCAAAATATTTCGGCGGTGCCTACTCACCTTTAGAGAACACAATAAATCCCCAGCCAGATGTCTAAAGTCCTCCATGGTTTGGCTATCACCTAACCTTCCAATCTAATTTCATGTTGTGTCCACCAGCAGAATGTAAGGTTCTTGAAGGCAGGGCTGGTTTGATTTTTTTTCCTTTGTAGCTAGTTACCCCTTCTACATCACAGCTTTCCCACTGTGGTTTCAATGTGTTGCAGGTTGGCATTAGAAATTAAATGGGAATTTTTGAGGAGTTTTGTAGAAGCTGCAGATGACATTTGGAGGCCGGCAGACTACACAGAGCATATGACCAAATATTTAACCCAAATTTTACAATAAGGTAAACACCCCATAAAAGAAAAAGAAAGTATTCAGACTTCTTCTATGGTACAAAGGGAGGGCCAAAATTTTTAGTGGATTTTCTAGAGTATGGGGCGCTGTACCCTCTAACCCTCTTGATGTGGAATGGATAGCTGTAGCACAGTTCTTTGTATTCAATTATTATTAATTCATTCAAAAAGCATATATAGTAAGTACTTATTAGGTATCTATGCTAATTACAAAAAATATTCCTTATGCACAGGCAGCTTATGTTCTACTGGGGATAAACAGCATTCACACAGGTGATTCAAAGGGCATACAAAGTAAAATAATTTTGGGGGGGTGATGGTGGTGAGAGAGAAGGAAAAAAACTGGAAGTTCAGGATGGGTCTTGAGTAGAAGGTGGCCCCTGAGTCAAAACTTTAGGGGAGCTAGAAATTCTAAGGGGCAGTAGTGAAAAGGAAAGGAATTCCATGCATGAAGAGCTTTTAATAAAGGCCCAGAGGTAGCTCATGGAATATTGACCAGCAGGAACTGAAAACGGGACAGTGAGGCTGGGACATGGAATATGTAAGGGGGAATTTATGTGAAAATAATGTGGAAAGATAAATTGGAGTCAGATTTTACAGGACTTGAGAGGTCAGAAGAATTTGCATTTTATCCCAGAGACAACAGGAATAACTGAAGATTCTTGAAGGGGAAATGATATGGTTGGATCTGTCCTTGAAACTCTCATGTTTGTGGCTGTGTGATTAGAGGAATTGGAGATGAGAAAAATAAGAGGCAGAGAAACCACTTAGAAGTATGTGTGGTGACAACGTGACTGGGAATAAAGGGCCAGAGTTGAGACACATTGTGGAAATTAAATGAACAATATTTAACAACTGTTTATATGATGAGGTGATGAGCAAAGTAAAAAGTCAAGGATCACTATACAAGCCTGGGTATACAAAGTAGGAACTTAATAAACATGGAACGGAAATGAGTCAAGAGTTATTACAGTTGTTGATGCAATAAATGGTTTCATTACAAATGATGTTAGATAAAAGGATGCCATAAAAACAGTTAGTGTTAGACAAAGGGTGTCATAAATGACACTTGGAAGAACTGTATTTCTACAATGCTAAATGGGGGCTTAGTGATCGATTGTGGACTTAGTGATGCTATTTTGAAATGACCTCATTGGGATAAAGGGCATGACCATTTAAAGGGCTCATGGTCATTAATTTCTCAAATGTTTAGTCCAAACTCACAGATTTGCATTCTACCATCACACCAACAAATCCCCGTCCTAATCCACCAGAACCTTTATTAAAATATGGGTTGAATCAATTAAATTAGGGTTAGGCTTGCTGGATGGCTTGCATGTGGATGGATAAAATAATATAGATCTTATAGATTCTAGACTTCTTTGCTTTCCCAACCAAATGAAAACAATTCTACTAAGTTCTAAGAAGGACTTGAGAAGATGGATAATGATTCTCAGTACTCCAAATGTTCTCTTTTTCCATTTCTCAGCTCTTCTGACAAATCCCTCGTGGTTCATGTATGCTATCCATATATGTGTATAAAAGCACATTCTACTTATGTAAAAAGCTGACTTAAATATAAATCTTTATGTGCCTTCTAGATAAAGCAGCCCATTGTTTCCCGAAGAAATAAGAAATAGATATTCTGATACCTGGGGCAATGCTCAAATGATTCAGTTCAGTTGGATAATTAAGAACAGATTCTTACAGCTGATGCTTGATCGGCTTACACTAAGCCATAAGATTCAAAATATTCCCACTATGCTGGATTTTCAAGTGTAAATTTTAAAATGGATATTGCCACATATACCAACGAGAACTGGAGTGTAGGAGAAAGAATGAGTTTAAATTGGCGGTGGGGGAGGGAATCAACTAATTGTAAAATACCTTTAGGTTAATGGTTAGTTGCATTGTTACATAACCTTCCAGTCTCGGAGTCTGGAAAACCCAGGTTCAAGTCCAGCCTTGGGTACATACTAGTGGTGTTTGACTATGTAAAAGTATTCTAAGCTCTCAGTGCCACCGACAACTCTCAAAGACTCTAAGTTAAAGATGAATTATTGATCTGCATTGCTGGAGGGAGTTGCCACTAGGAATTACACACAACAACGAAATCATAGGTTTGGTACAACCTCCCCTGAAATTTTAGATGGCCTGTGATATCATCAATGCATCTGTTCCTTCCATCAACGGAGATCACCCCTCCCCCTCCTCCAGTTGAAAAAGTAAAACTTCTGTCTGCTTATTTCTGAACTGGGAATGCTTTTTCCCTAGTTTTGTTATTTAATTCACTTTTTTATATCCCTTTTGGGGATTTTCTTTGCAGTAGGTCAGGGCTTCTCTTGCCCTGCATAGTATTCAGCTTCATTTGCATGTAGCTAGTTTCTACTCATGGGTCTTAAACACACACATATCCATCCATCCGTGTGTGTATGTGTGTGTGTGTGTATGTGTGTGTGTGTGTGTGTATGTTAGTAGGCACAGACATAACTCAACAGACATTTGCTATTGACTATTCACATCTCTATTAAGGGGATCTTCCTAAAAGTATAGTCAACATGTAAATGTGATAGAAATACCAATACAACATGATGGCATATCACATCAGCGCAGCATAAATGAGACCTTCATATAACAATTATTCTTTACTAGATCTTTGATGGGAAAAAATCCTACTTGTAATTCTCACCTCTCAAAAGCAAAATGAATATTTTCTATACTAAAGCTCCTTCTTGACACAGAAAGGAAGTGGAGAATTAGACCAATATTTAGACATTTGGGAGAAGGCATTTTTTGGCCAACCTATCCAAGGAATTGTAGTCAATGTGGTATTTGGCATTGAATGTTCTAGTTAATTATTAGTCTATCTTTCCATTTGCAGTCAAAGTCTTTGCAAAAATTTGAAGCTCAGTCAACTCTGATGTGTACAGTTGGGAAAACCCAATGCATCTTCATAGCTACCCTTCTTTGTAAATGTATATTCGAGATATCCAGTAGTCAGCAAGAAGAGCTGGGGCACTAAATTAATGGGGCAAACTAGCCTCCATGTCCTGCCTACTTTTCTACTGTTTCTCAAGCATAACTGCAAAAATTGGTCATATGCTGAGGCAGAAGGATGGTGCAAACACTAAGAGAATATTGGTCAAATGGTTGGCCATTGTTTGGGCTGTTTTCTTGTAAATGCACCTCACTTTGCTGGAGCTTACTCAACTGGCAACATTACTGACCTGGAACATAGTTGAGAACCTGAGAGAAAACCAAAATGGTCTCTGGATCACAGAGATGGATGCCTCAATGTCCACGCATGTGGCATTTGCACTCCACTTTTAGAAGTGGTCCAACTCCCTCATTTTATAGATGAAGAAAGTGAAGCTTTGAGGGAGTAAGTGAATGGCTTAAGTGCTCTTTCCGTTATACTGTTATTTTGTTTGACACCTGTGGGTGTTCATAATGAAGCAAATGAGTCAACCAGAAGTCCAGTCCTGTTTAGCCAACAGAGTTTAAAAAGGCAAAGAAATTACTGCATTCCATACGTTCCAAGGAGGTCAAAGACAGAAGCCACATTTCCACCTAAATGTTCAAATAAACATTTTTTGCGATAGCAAAAATCAACCATCACCACCACCCTGAAAACAAAGTACATGCCATTGATTAGAAAAGTGTTACATAAGTTTTGTTTTATGAGTGTAATGGGATCTTATTGCATTCAGAAAAGTATAGCAAGACTTTATGAACTGATGCAGAGTTCATAGCCCTCTTTGCTTCTCTGTTTCTCTCTCCCTACCCCCTTTTCTGTCTTTGTCTCTTTGTCTCTGTCTGTTTCATTTTCTCTCTGATATTAACATATGTGCATACACATTTTTTGGTTTTGCTTATTTCACTCTGCATCAGTTAACATAAATTCTCCCATGTTCCTTGGAATTCCTTATATGTATCATTTCTTATAGAGATAGCAATATGGACTTAGAGAAGGAAGCTCTGAGTTTGAAAACTGACTCAGGCACTTATCAGCTGAAAGACTTTGGGCAAGTCACAGAACCTTTCTCAGACTTAATTTTCTCATCTGTACTTTATTTCACAGAGTTGTGAGGATTAAATGAGATATCTGTATAGAGCTTTGCAAGCCTTAAAACTCTATAGAAATGTTAACTATTATCATAACCATAATATTATTGTTATTGTTGTGACCAGACCATATTTATTTATACTGCAATATGCTCATGGCATTAATACATGTTTATATATAATTTATATAATTTTGTTTTATATATTTGTATTATTCTGTTTTATGTTTGTATTTTGCACATTTATGATTTATATTATATTGATAATTTGTTGGTATGGCCAGATTTTTATATATATGTATATATGTATATTCATATACCATAATTTTTGGTCTATTTTCTGAACAACTATCATTGACATTTTTCCCCAGTTCTTTAATCCACAAAGAGAACTATTATGAATATTTGGGTATCTATCATATCTTTGATTCTGTCTTTAACTTCCTTGTAGCATATATTGCTAAGTGGGATTGTTGGTTTAAAGGTTATGGACAATTTAGTCACTTTCCTTGCATGATATCAAACTAAAATCCTTAATGGCTGGCCTATCAGAACTCTATCCACAGTGCATCACCGTGCCTAGCTTTTCATTGCTCCTTCAACATCAATTGTTTTCATCTTTAATGAATGCCAATTTGCATGATGAGAGGGGAAACTTTAGAGTTGTTTCAATTTGTCCTTTTTTTCTTATTACTATTAGTGATTCAGAGTACATTTCCATGTGGTCATTTATAATTTGCAAGCATTCTTTTGAAATCTGTTCATATCCTTTGCTCTTTATTGAGGCATGGCTATGGTGGTTACATATTTGTGCCAATACTCTGTATATTTTGGAAATCAACCTTTTGTTTTAGTGTGTTGTTGTTCAGTCATGTCAAACTCTTCATGACCCCATTTGGGGTCTTCTGGGCAAAGACACTAGAGTGGTTTGCCATTTCCTTCTTCAGTTTTATGCAGGCAGGGGTTAAGTGACTTGCCCAGGGTCACACAACTAGTAAATTTCTGAGGTCAAATTTGAACTCTGGTGTTTCTGACTCTAGGCCTGGTGCTCTATCCACTGAGCCACCTAGCTGTTTAGTGTAGCAGTTTTCAAAGTATGGTCTGGGGACCCCTGAGAGGTTTCAGGGTGTATGTAAAGCCAAAACAATTTTCATAATAATATTTAGACATTTAAATTTCTAACATCGTAAATATTGATAGATATAACCCACATAAACATAAGCTATTTGGTGGGGGGGGGTCCTCAATAATTTTATAGGGCAAAAGAGGTTCTGAGACCAATAGTGAGAACCATTATTAGTGGTATTTGATGCAAATATTTTCTCACACTCTAACATTTACCTTCTGATTCTGTTTTCCTTTATTTTATTCAAGAAAAAGCTTTTTAACTGTATATGTCAAAATTTTTTGTTTTAATTTTTATATTATTTTCTATGCTTTGGTTAAGAACTTTCCTCCTAGTCAAAACTGATAAAGTGCCCAATCTTATTCGCTTCTAATTGTTTTAATGGTGTATCCTTTTGTTGTTGTCATCCATCCTTCATTCTCAAAGAGGACCAATGACATCATGAGGGCGATATCTTGACTTGGACGTGAATTAGATTGGAAAGAGGCAGAGCTCTGCCAAGTCATCTGGCTCACTCTCTCCTACAGAGTCATCAAAGTCCAGTGGCAAGACAAAGGTCAAGATGGCTGTCTCACCCACCTCATCCTTGGCCACTGACAGTCCTCCTCTTGAGTCCTTTTATAGGCTGTGTATCTATTTTGAGCTTATATGGTATAAGATGCTGATCTAAAACTAATTTCCACTCAACTGTTTTTTAGCTTTCCCAACAACTTTTTTTAAAATGAGAGCCATTAAAAGGAGTCACACTTACATGTTAAAATTATAGTGTATCAGTTATAATGATTGATCTCAATTCCAGAGAAAAGATGATGAAATAAACTTCTCCCCTTTTGGTAGAGGAAATTTTTGTTCTCAAGTTTAGCGGACCCTGGGCTACTGTTTTGTACTATTTCTGTTTCTTATACCACATCAGTGAATTCATAAGGGAGAGGAATCCTCTAAATATTATGAATATGGGAAAGGCTTCAGTTGGAGCTTATACCTTGCTCAACATCAGAGAATAATACTGGAGAGAAACCCTATGGATGTGATGAATACGGGAAAGGCTTCAGCCAATGCTCACATTACACTCAATATAATAAAATTCATACTGGGGAGAAGTCCAATGAAAGCAATGAGTGTGGGAAGTGCTACATTCAGACCTCTGAGCTTATTCAATATCAAGTAATTCATACTTTTACAGAGAGATAAGCCCTGTAAACATAATAAATACGGAAAAGTTTTCCATCAGAGACCAAACCTTATTCAACCTCGTAGGAGTCACATTGGAAAGAGACTTTCTGAATACACTGAATATGGAAAAGCTTTATTCAGAGGTCACAACTTACTAAACATCAAAGAATTCATATGAGGTAGTCCATAGCATTTAAAAAACAGTTATTGATATGAATGTGGAAAATACTTCATTCACATCTCATAGATCCGAGAATTCATAGCAGATAAAGAAATCTCTTGAAAGGAATGAATAAGGGTAAATGTAGAGATTAACTTAGACTTTATTTACTTTTCACAAGATAGACTCAACCAATGATTATGCTGATTGTGGGGAAAGCTTTCAAAGGGCCTTGTGAATATGTACTTGATTCAAAGATTCCTAAAAACGTTACTTATATCTTAGAATTTGTTAGCCTATCCCTACTACACTGTTAAAACCTTACATAACTTGTGATATGATGAGATGTTTTTATTCCTTGTGAAGATGGTTAGATTCTTCCTACAGCATCTATTTTAAGGAAAGCACCCAGGCCAGCCAAATTTTCCTCTCTGGGATCCACTGTTGACCTTTGCTACCATCCTCCCACTCCTTGAGGATTGTACTCTCCCCCCACTTTCCACACCTTTTATGTGTTGCTTTCCTTTATTAGAACATAAGCTTCTTGAGGGCTGGGACTGACTTTCTTTTTGTTTGTATTTGCATTCCCTGCACTGAGAGAAACCTGAAAGTATCTGGCACACAGTAAGTGCTTAATAAATGCTTATTCACTTGACTACTTGATTTATCTAATCTATTCCACTGATTTAGTTTAAAAAAAACAACTCCCAAATATTTATGATGACTACTGCTTTGTAAAAAAAAATTAACTTTTAGGGAATTCTCTGATAATGCTATACATGAGGGATTACCATATGCTCATTTTTCTAAGCTTTCTATCATCATTCTGGAAGCTCCAAAGTATTGGTCACATATAGAGCCTAGAAGGATGTAGGTTTTACATAAAATTCAGGGCTTATTGGTGATATCTTCATTTCAAATCTCATCCTCTTTGCTGAACAAAAACAAGTCTTTTGTACCCTGTGGGAATGTGGCCGCAGTTCCCAGGCCTCCATTCCTAGGTCGCTGCCAGCACTTCAATGCTACATCTATATTTCACCTCCCAATTGCTGACTTCGATCATTCTGGGACACATGAAGCAAACACCTCGGTGGACTTGATAACTGCATTGTGTTGCTTGTCATGCTGGGGTTAGTAATAGCCAGACTATCAAATATTACTGTGCAATAAAGCTGGTGGTTTGCATTTAGATTACATTTGATTTCTTCATGTGGAAAAGACATACACTAATTTTCTTCTTATGGTGATATTGATAATACATAGAAAAAGTGACAGCCTGGCCAATGATGGTGACCCTATAAAACAGGGATGGGCTTGCTTTCTGGACATAATTCAGATCCCTCTTGAATGTGCTTTTATGAAGGGAGGGGGTGAGAAGAAAAAGGAGATTGATCAACACAAGAATGCAACAGGAAATAGGAAGAGAAACCAAGCCATAGTGGCAGCAGAGAGATTCACCTGGGCACTGATAGGAGCTTCTGCCTCTGCCCACATGCAGTGAAACCCCAAAACAACCAATTCTATTATTCACAAAAAGGAAAAAGGGGGCACGGGATAGACACATGTCTATTATAGTAGAAGAGGCACAGCCTTAGCTGGCAAAAACCTAGGCCTGGTGCCCTGTAGGGGACCGTGAGCCCCATTTCCGTTCAGCTCTGCACGTGGAAGCACTAAACAGCTGTCACTGCTTTTTATACCCGTTATGAATTTTTAAAAAGTGCCTACCAAAGCACTTGTTTTACTGGCTTTTTACTGTGTCTTTTTTACAGTAGGTCTCAGAGAAGCCTGAATGCACATCCAAAACTCTTATTAGGCAAGGGGAAAAAAGGCGCACAGAGTCCATATTCTTTACGAGGCTAGGATATTATGGAGGGTGCAAATCGTGGGTACCAACAATGATGGCAAAACCCTGTCTTCCAAAGTGATAATGAAAAGAGAAAATTATATAATCAGAAAACAATCCCTTAGCTTGAGGTAAAAATGATTGGCATGGAGTATGATGTACATATACATTTTTCAAAGAATCCCAAGGCCAGATGGGGACTACTGCTTTTAGCTGACCTTCCATTGACAGTATGGTAGAGCGGATAGAGTGAGAACTTGGAACCAGAGGATGTGAGTTGAAATCTTGATTCTGCCCCACTGGCTACATATGTGTCCTTGGGCAAATCATGTGAACTTTCTGGGTCTCTGCTCCCTCATCTGTGAAATGGGCGGGGGGTGAAATGCATTCTAAGGTTCCTTCCAGCTCATGATCTGTGTTGGTCCTAGGAAGGCAGTATGAGAGAGTTACAACAACGGTAGGCTCTGGAAGTCAGGAAACCTGACTTTCAATTTTAATTTTGCCCTTGGACCAATCATTTTATCTACATGAGACTTTAGCTCCACATCTGCAAGATGAGGGAGCTGGAGTAGATAATTTCCAAGGTCTTTTTCAGCTCTAACAAGCTATACTGAAACCTAACCAGAAAAAAAAATATTTTCCTCAGAGGAATGTATTTTTACATAGAGAAATAAATGGTGATCTTCAAGGATTTGTCATGGGAAAGAAAGCCCCAGAAGAATAAGAAAGGCAATTTGCTTGGCCACAGAAGGCACATCTGTGGGCACTGCGTGGCAGTTGACAGGAGATAGACATTATCTCAGAGAATAGTTGGGAAAAAAAAAAACTTTCAAGGTTGTTCCAAAGTGGAATGAGCTGTCTCCAAAGGTAGTGGATTGCCTTTTACTGTTGTTTTGTCACTTTTAGTCATATCTGACTCTTTGTGACCCCATCTGGGGTCTTCTTGGCAGGAATACTGGACTGGTTCATCATTTCCTTCTCCAGCTCACTTTACAGATGAGGAAACTGAGGCCAATATAGTTAAGTGACTTGCCCAGGGTCACACAGCTAGTGTCTGAGGCCATATTTGTAATGAAAACAAGTCATCATGACTTCAGGCCTGGTGTTTTGTCCACTGCACCACCTCACTGCCCCATACCTCTCACTACAGGTCTTCAGGTTTTCAAGTGAAGTCCAGATGACTACTCGTCAGGCACATTGGGGCATGGGGGAGTGAGGACTCATGGTCAGATAAATGTTAGACAAGGTGGTTTCTGTGACGTAGGGATTTTTTTTCTTTTTCTTCCTTCTAGGGAAGTCATCCCCCAATTTCTGCTGGTAACCCAGCTTTGGTATTTGATGACTAATAATTTATAAGAAAATCCTGGGATAAGTTGAAAAATAAAATTGATTGTACGTGGTACAGTTGAAAGGGCACAGATTCTGGAGTCCAAGGATTTAAGTTCAAACTCTGCCTTTGATATTTACAATTTGTGTGACATTGAGCAAATAACTTAATTTTGCTGGGCCTCAGTTTCCTGACCTGCCAAATAAAGGGGTAGTACTACTGTACAGATTGCCTCTGAGGTTCCTTCTCAAGAAAAAGATGGTCTTCCCTGCTTTCATGAATAACTCAACCAATGGGCACCAAAGGAACTCAGTAGCTTTATTTATGGGGCTGCTTTAAGCCATCTATAATTATAAACAGGAAGGACTGTGGTTCAATAAAACTGGAATTGAGAGAATGAGTTAAACTGCGCCCTCTCCTATTTATAGCTCTGCACTTCTGACTATATTATTCTTTGAATTGCTGTCCAAAATATTTACTTACTCCCACAAAGCTAATAGATCTCACTGCTATACTTCATGACCAATAGCTAAGGGATCTGTGGGTTAGAGCAATCCAAATGTGCACAGGCCCAAAAATAAAATGGAGCAGGGTGAAAACAAATGAGCATCACCTCCACCTCTGTCTTTTTGTCACTGATAAGTTCATAGAAGTCTCTGCCGATGCCACCTTCACAACATGCCAGATTCCAACTCCCTGCTTTTCACCCATTTCTGTCCCCTACCTGAGACATCCTATTTCCTCTGCTAATTTAATTCCAATGGATCTTAACGCTCTGAGCAAAACTTCCTTCCTATAGGAACCCTTCAATTAATTCCTGGCTCCCTCACTATTTTTGTCTATTATTGATTCTGTATCTCTCCCCTTGCCCCTTCCAAGACTCATCTATTTAGTTTGAAAAATATCATTTTACATAAGTAACATGTTACTTGTTACATTTTTCAAATTCCCCTCAACCTCTCCCTCAGTTTGATGAATTTATGATTCCAGTAACCTGGGTATTTCTTCCCTTGGGGCTGATTTCAAGGCCTTCACCCCCTCTTGCTCTGCATGATTCTCATCCCTAGGTTTCCACAAATCCTCCAGAGGATCTCCCCAATTCATAAGATCCCTCCCTTTGAGTTGTGTATCATTTCATGGCTTCCCTTGCAACATTGAGGCTGGCTACTTGATGTTCTTCCTTTTTGCTTTGTGACCTGCCTACCTCCTCTTCTAGGCATACATGTCTTTCTTCACAGTTGGATCATTATATTAGGAAGGCAGAATTTATGATTTCAAAGAGAATCTCATATGTGCCTAAAAGGTCCGGAACCGCAGGATATAAGGAATTCTCTAGGCAGAAGAACTAGGCAGGAGAACTAAAGCATGTATTTACACTCCACAATAACAAGCCCACAAACCAGCGTCCCCATTTTGATATTTTCATCAAAAGCTTCCAGGCCCAATAAGTCCGCCTTACAAGGGTAACCATAACCAGGAGGCCACAGAGAAGCGAGATGGTATAAGGCAAAATCGTATACATGCTTCCCCTCTACGGTAAGAAGATTACCCACTAGCCTCTAGTCAGCTCTGCTACCGGCAGCTCAGCTTCGGCTGTAGGTGTCTCTGGCTCCAACCGGAAAAGGAAAGGAGGATCTTCAAGCTGTCCTCTCCCCTCTTATAGAGTTTTTGACATCATCTAGCGCCGCCTGAACGACCAGGGCCGATTGGTTCTTGACGTGGCCCTTCCCCCTAGCGTAGACCACGTTAACACACTTCCCCTCAGCCAGCCCCACGACTCATCACACAGGAAGCTCTGGTCCTGCCCCGGAAGAGCAAGCCCCAGCGTCCAGGGAAGCTCAATGAGGCAAGCTGAGTCATTCAAAGAAAACAAAGTCCATTCTGGCTACAATCATGTACTTCCTTAGGGCCAAAGACCATTTCCCAATTCCTTTGTAATCCCTAGTTACACTTATTCTAACACTGAGCTTGGTTTATGGCAACCCACTGTTTGGATGCCTAGTAATGGAACCTACTAAGGTTTTGCTAGTATCTCAGAGCCTCAAAGCCAACTGTGACAGCACATTAAGTCTGTCCAGACCCAAAAAGACCTGTACAACCACCTGCAGAAGTGGCCAGCAACTTTGGCCTGAGGTTTTCCACTGACCATTTCCTTGAGGTCATCTATTTTATTTTCGCACAGCCAAAATTCCAAAGAAGTCTTTCCCTACCTAAATCTCAAATTTGCCTCTTGGCAGCTTTCACTGGCTGCTTCCAATGCTGACTTATGGGGTCAAGCAGAATGAGCCTAATCCCTCTTCCAAGGGATAGCCTTTCAAACACTTGAGAAAAGCTACCACGATCTCTCATGTCTTCTCCTCTAAATATTTGGAACAGGAAAACATAAACTTGTTGAGGGCATGGTCATTTTTGCCTCCATTGCTAAATTCCAGAAGAAATAGGGTGACAGAATGGAGACAGGACCAGCCTTCTCAGTTTGAATCCTCACTCTGCCACATTCTGCCATGGATAAGTAACATCATCTCCTTAATGCCTCCAGACACCCAGACATTCCTCTAAGACAAGTTGCCAATTGTCTTTTTCTTTTTTTTTTGAATTATAAGTTTATTTTTTATTTTTAGTTTACAACACTCAGTTCCACAAGTTTTGGGGTTCCAAATTTTCTTTCCCTCCCTCCACTCCCCCCTTCCCCCAAGACAGCATGTAATCCAATGTAGGTTCTACATATACCTTCACATTGAACTTTTTACATAATAGACCAGTTCTAAAGAAGAATTATAGCCAATGGAATGAATCATGAGAAAGGAGAAATGAAACCAAAAAAAGAAGGAAAAAAAGAGAGCAAATAGTTTGCCTCAATCTGCATTCAGACACTGTAATTCTTTCTCTGGATGTGCGTAGCTTTTTCCATCATGAGTCTTTGAACCTTGCATTGATGAGAGGAGCCAAGTCTATCAAAGTTAGTCCTTACAGAGACCTTGTGTCTGTTGTAATCCTGTAAAATAACCTCCTGGTTCTGCTCCCCTTGCTCACCATCAGTTCACATATGTCTTTCCAGGTTATAATGAAATTCTGCTCCTAATTTCTTTTTTTTGTTGTTTATTTTTTAAATAGCATTTTATTTTTTCCAACTACGTGTAAAAACATTTTTACATTCATTTTTTTAAAAAAAATAATTGAGTTCCAAATTCTCTCCCTCCTTCCCTGGCTGCTCCTCAAGCAGTTTGATATAGGATATACATGTGCTGTTGTGCAAAATGTTTCCACATTCGTCATGTTGTCATTTAGATTATTGCTGTACCTTTCAAACTGGACTTCCTGCTTCTAGTCTTTCCTATTCCAATCCGTCTAATAATGGTAAGGATGATAAGAGCTAACATTTGTGTAGGGCTTACTATGTACCAGGCACTGTGCTCAGCACTTCATAATTATTTTCTCAGTTGATCATTATGACAACCCTCATAACTAAAAGTAGGTATTCTCATTACCCCTGTTTTCCAGTTGAGGAAACTGAGGCAGACAGAGGTTAAGTGACTTTCCCAGGGTCACACAGTTAGGAAGTGTCTGAAGCCTGATTTGAATTCAAATCTTTCTGACTCCAGGCCCAGTTCTTTTTTTTATTTAATTTATTTAATATATTTAGTTTTCAGCATTGATTTTCACAAGAGTTTGAATTACAAATTTTCTCCCCATTTCGACCCTCCCGCCCACTCCAAGATAGCGTATATTCTGGTTGCGCCATTCCCCAATCAGCCCTCCCATCTGTCACCCCACTCCCCTCCCATCCCCCTTTCCCTTCTTCTCTTGTAGGGCAAGATAAATTTCTATGCCCCATTGCCTGTGTATCTTATTTCCTAGTTGCATGCAAAAACTTTTTTCTTTGTCGTTGTTTTTGAACATCTGTTTTTAAAACTTTGAGTTCCAAATTCTCTCCCCTCTTCCCTCCCCGCCCACCCTCCCTAAGAAGGCAAGCAATTCAACATAGGCCACATGTGTATCATTATGTAAAATCCTTCCACTATACTCACATTGTGAAAGATTAACTATGTTTTGCTCTTTCCTAACCTATCACCCTTTATTGAATTTTCTCCCTTGACCCTGTCCCTTTTTGAAAGTGTTTGTTTTTGATTACCTCTTCCCCCCATCTGCCCTCTCTTCTATCGTCCCCCCCTTTTTAGCTTCTTCCTCCTTCTTTCCTGTGGGGTAAGATACCCAATTGAGTGTGTATGGTATTCCCTCCACAGGTCAAATCTGATGAGAGCAAGATTTACTCATTTCTCCTCACCTGCCCCCTCTTCCCTTCCTAGAGAACCACTTTTTCTTGCCACTTTTATGTGAGATAATTTACCCCATTCTATCTCTCCCTTTCTCCCTCTCTCAATATATTCCTCTTTTATCCCTTAAATTGAGTTTATTTTTTTAGATATCGTCCCTTCATATTCAACTCACCCTGTGCCCTCTGTGTGTGTGTGTGTATATAAATACATACACACACACACATATATATATACACACACCTACATATACATACATAGACACACACATGTATATATATGTATACACACACATATACATATATATATATATGCATATTCCTTTCAGCTACTATGATATTGAGGTCTCATGAATCATACACATCATCTTTCCATGTAGGAATGTAAACAAAACAGTTCAGCTTTAGTATGTCCCTTATGATTTCTCTTTCTTGTTTACCTTTTCATGTTTCTCTTAATTCTTGTGTTTGAAAGTCAAATTTTCTATTCAGCTCTGGTCTTTTCACTGAGAAAGCTTGAAAGTCCTCTATTTTATTGAAAATCCATATTTTGCCTTGGAGCATGATATTCAGTTTTGCTGGGTAGGTGATTCTTGGTTTTAATCCTAGCTCCATTGACCTCCGGAATATTGTATTCCAAGCCCGTCAGTCCCTTAATGTGGAAGCTGCCAGATCCTGTGTTATCCTGATTATTTTTCCACAATACTCAAATTGTTTCTTTCTGGCTGCTTGCAGTATTTTCTCCTTGACCTGGGCGCTCTGGAATTTGGCGACAATGTTCCTAGGAGTTTCCTTTTTGGGATCTATTTGAAGAGGCAATCGGTGGATTCTTTCAATTTCTATTTTATCCTCTGGTTCTAGAATATCAGGGCAGTTCTCCTTGATAATTTCTTGAAAGACGATATCTAGGCTCTTTTTTTGATCATGGCTTTCAGGTAGTCCAATAATTTTTAAATTATCTCTCCTGGATCTATTTTCTAGGTCAGTGGATTTTCCAATGATATATTTCACATTGTCTTCCACTTTTTCATTCCTTTGGTTCTGTTTTATAATATCTTGATTTTTCATAAAGTCACTAGCTTCCACTTGCTCCAATCTCATTTTTAAAGTAGTATTTTCTTCAGTGGTCTTTTGAACCTCCTTTTCCATTTGGCTAATTCTGCCTTTCAAGGCATTCTTCTCCTCACTGGCTTTTTGGAGCTCTTTTGCCATTTGAGCTTGAAAGTCCTCTATTTTATTGAAAATCCATATTTTGCCTTGGAGCATGATATTCAGTTTTGCTGGGTAGGTGATTCTTGGTTTTAATCCTAGCTCCATTGACCTCCGGAATATTGTATTCCAAGCCCGTCGGTCCCTTAATGTGGAAGCTGCCAGATCCTGTGTTATCCTGATTATTTTTCCACAATTGGGGCTACCATAGGCATCTTGAAAATGCTTTGGAATGGCTTCACCAAATAGAATAAAACATCGAGCTAACTTTTCTGAAAAATTATAACCAAATCAGTCCCAAAGATGGACTAAAAGTAACATGTAGGCAACTCGGTTCCAAGGAAGGTCATTTTAGTCTATTTTTTAAAGTGTTGTTTTCTTCAGTGTTTTTTTAAGTATTTTTTTGGGTCTCCTTTAGCAAGTCATTGACTTGTTTTTCATGGTTTTCTTGCATCATTCTCATTTCTTGTCCCAATTTTTCCTCTACTTCTCTAACTTGCTTTTCCAAATCCTTTTTGAGCTGTTCCATGGCCTGAGACCAGTTCTTGTTTTTCTTGGAGGCTTTTGGTGTAGGCTCTTTGACTTTGTTGACTTCTTCTGGCTGTATGTTTTGGTCTTCTTTGTCACCAAAGAAAGATTCCAAAGTCTGAGACTGAATCTGAGTGCGTTTTTGCTGCCTGGCCATGTTCCCAGCCAACTTACTTGACCCTTGAGTTTTTCGTTGGGGTATGACTGCTTGTAAAGCAAAGAGTACTTTGTTCCAAGCTTGAGGGAATGCGCTGTTGATTTCAGAGCTATTTCTATACAGCCAGCTCTGCCACACCAGCACTCCTCCTTCCTCAAGAACCACCAACCAAGACCTGACACAAATCTTAAGCAGGCTCTGCACTCCTGCTCTGATCCGCCACTTAATTCCTCCCACCAGGTGGGCCTGGGGCCGGAAGTTACTGCAGCTGTAGTTCTGTAGCTGCACCTCCCCCGCTGCCCCTGGGGCAGTGGCCAAACTGCGAACTCTGTCCCCTGCAGCTTTTCCCACAAACCTTCTCTGTTGTCTTTTGTGTTTGTGGGTTGAGAAGTCTGGTAACTGCAACACCTCACTGATTCAGGGTGCTAGGGCCTGTTCCAGCCTGCTGCTGGTCTGGTTGGTCCTGCCACCACCCACGCTGAGCTCTGTTCCCCTCAGCTCCGTACACGTGATAGACCTCATCCAGCGAACATCCAGGCTGTCCTGGGCTAGATCCCTGCTTCTTTCTGCTCTTTTGTGGGTTCTGCAGTTCTAGAATTTTTTCAGAGCCATTTTTTATAGTTTTTTGGAGGGACCTGGCAGGGAGCTCACACAAGTCCCTGCTTTTCAGCCGCCATCTTGGCTCCTCCCCCGGAACCAGGCCTCTGCTCCTACTTTCTTATAGCACAACAGTATTCTATTACATTCGTATACCACAACTTGTTTGGCTATTCCCCAATCGATGGGAATCCCCTTGATTTCCAATTCTTTACCACCACGAAAAGAGCTGCTATAAATATTTTTGTACATACTGGTCCACTTCCCACTTGTGTGAACTCTTTGGGATACAGCCCTAGAAGTGGTATTGCTGAGTCAAAGGGTATGTACATTTTATAGCCCTTTGGGCATAGTTCCAAATTGCTCTCCGGAATGGCTGGATCAGCTCACAACTCTACCAAAAACGTAACAACGTTTCAATTTTCTCACATCCTCTCCAACATTTATCATTTTCCTGTTTTGCCATGCTAGTCAATCTGACAGGAGAGATGTGGGTACCTAAGAGTTGTTTTGATTTGCATTTCTCTAATCAATAGTGATTTAGAGCTTTTTTCATGACTATAGATATCTTTAATTTCTTCCTTTGAAAACTGCCTGTTCATATCCTTTGACCATTTCTCAGTTGGGGAATGACATGGATGCCGATAAATTTGGTTCAGTTCCTTGTATATTTTAGGTATGAGGCCTTTATCAGAGACACTCCAATCCTATTTTTTAGTAGAGCTCCCAGCACAGATCTAGACCCCAATCCTTCCCCACCATCACCACCAACCAAAAAATAAATTGTTGCATTCAGTTGCTCTCTAAGGGATATTTATCAAAATGAAATTAATTGCACTAAAATGACCTTCCTTGGAACCGAGTTGCCTACATGTTACTTTTAGTCCATCTTTGGGACTGATTTGGTTATAATTTTTCAGAAAAGTTAGCTCGATGTTTTATTCTATTTGGTGAAGCCATTCCAAAGCATTTTCAAGATGCCTATGGTAGCCCCAATTGACTAATCATGGTACAGTGGAAAGAACCTTGACATTGGAGTTAGAGCACCTGACCCTTAACATTTGTGTCAGCTCAGGCAGGAGATTTATCTTCTCCCGGCATCTGTTATAAAATGAGAGGAATGGACTAAATGTCTTCAGAGGTCCCTCCCAACTCTGCATCTATGATCTCAAAACAGCTGCAAGTGAGATGTGAATTTCTGAAGTTTTGCCAAAAGCTCTCGCCAATGGACAGAGGGTGAAAATGGAGGTCACAAAGCAATGGTTGACTGAGAACCCAGGCAAGGAGGTGTGGGATGTTATAGCATGCCTTGTGAATGAGAAAATCATAGCTCATGAAGCTGGGAGGGATCTGAGGAATCTTCTGGTCTGACTTGCTCATTTTACAAATCAGAAACAGAGACCCAGGGGATCAAGTCTCTTGCCCAAATTACTTGCACAGCTGATTAGTGGAAAACTAGAGTCTGGGCAACATGGTCTTCAGGATCTCTTTCATGTCTAAGAATATCAATCTTTGAGCTGAGATAGGAAGCCTGTTCTCCTTGCTCCTTCTCTTGCTCTCCATGCCTCAATTCTGCCCTTCCCCCACCTCCCCATCAATCTATCCTCCAACAGCTGCCAAAGTTTCCTTAAGCACAGGTATGACCATGTCAATAAACCCCAGTGGTTTCCTATTGTATATTAGAGAACAGAAACTTGTCAGTTTAGCATCTAAAGTCCTTAATGACTAGCTCTCTACCCACCTTTCTAGCCTCATTATGCATATTTCCCATTCTGCATTTTATCACACTGGTGTTCTCTCTGTTCCTCATACACAGCACTCCAACTTCCATCTCTTTATCCTTGCACTGGCTGCCTCCATGCCTGAATTGCACTTGCTCTTCAATTCTGACTCCTAGAATTTCCTTCAAATTTTAGCTCAAGCACCATCTTCTGTATGGAACTTCTGATACTCCCAGTTAGTCCCCTCCCTCCCTCACCTACCTTGCACTTATACTTGTTATCTCCCTGGTTGGAATGCATGCTCTTTGAGAATTTCTTTGTATGTGCACCCCCAGAACTAGCACAGTGCTTGTAACATAGTAGGTGTTATTAACGTACCTATTTTATGGGCGAGGAAACTGGGGCTGAGAGACATCAGATGACTTGCCTAGGGTCTCAACAGGTTATAAGAAACTTAAGCAGCATTTGAATTCAAGTCTTCTTGATTCCAAGCACAGTACTACTCAATCTATAGCTGCAGGAAGGAGGCTTTGATTGCTTCTTGTAGACCAATTGAATTAAGTCAATTATTGCTATTTACAAATTATTTTCAATAATTTGCAATTATTGTTATTTACAACAGCTTACAAATGTTATTTATCTCCCTTCTGCCAGGCACTTCAAGGGTTAGGAATAACTCTGGCAATCATATAACTTAAATCTACAGAATTTATTGGAAATATATATGTGTATATATATACACATATCTATATCTATATATAATTCAATATAAATATTCATGGGATCTACACATACAGAATACTTAAATTCCCTGATGACTCAAAGTCAAATTTGGGATGTGTGACACATCAGTTAGAATTCTTTCCACATAGCCCATCCAACTTTAAATAATTGAAACAGATCAGAATCCAGACTATTGACCAAGTTTCCCAAGGGGATTCTAGAGTGGCAGTACTAATGGAGGTTTGCATGGATGGCTTTTTTTCCCCAGGATGAGCAATGCCATTTTCATAGGTGAGAGGAAAAACACAGTTAGAAGGATGTCGCCCCTTTCTCAAGCCTACAATAGACTAAGTACTTCTGAAGCCTTGGGAGTCTTTGCTGCCACCGTTCTCTGACACTTGAGGAGAACTGCCCTAGATTGGCTCTCTGTGCCTGTTTTCTGATTCCCTACTTTATCTTTCAGTACTCATTTGGTCCTTTCTGAATGATCGCTCTTTTCTCTCCCAACATATTGTTATCTTCTAGAACATAGGGCATCAGCTATTAATCCATTTGCCATCATACTCCTCAAGGAATTTTCAAGAAGCCAGAGTTGATTCTTTTAGTTTTCCAAAGCCTGCTTTTCCAACAGATCTTTCTTTGCCACACAAATCAGTACCTTGTTTTTCCTGGGACATTTCATTTTCTCAAATCGGCAAATCAATGAGTATTTTATTAAGTGCCTACTATGTACCAGGAACTGTATTAAACTCTGGGGATAAAAAGAAAGCTAAAACCAGTTCCCGCCCTCAAGGAGCTCACAATCTAATATACTACGTACAAACAAGATACAGAGTGAACTGGAAATAACCGATAGAGAGAAGGCACTAAGACTGAAGAGATTCTGTTTCCTCCCTTTCCTCCTCTTCTTATATCTTTTTTCTTCCTCTCTGCTCCTCTTCTTTTCCCTTTTCTTTTCATAATCTCAGAATTTTAGAGTTGGAAGGGATCTCAGCATTTCTCCAGTCCATCTATCAAAGAATAACAGTGTCCTCTATAAAATACCTGGCCATTGGTTATCCAGCCTTTGCTTAAAGACCTCCAGTGAGGAGGAAGCACCCTCCTCCTCAATCAGCCCCTTCCTCTTTAGAATAATGCTCAATGTAGATTCGTTCTTTGCATCCAACCTCAATCTGCCTCTTTGCTACTCTTATCTATTGTTCTGGAATCTGTCTTTTGAGTCCAGAAAGAACAGGTCTGACACCTCTGCCAAACACCTTTCCACTCCCCACCATGTACCTATGTCATCTCCTCTCTCAGCTAGCTTTTTGTAAGTATTTCAACAGACCCTCACATGGCATGAACTTGAAGCCCTGCAGAATCCAAGTTTTCTATATTTGGATTCTCTCTAATTTATCAAGGTCTTCCCTAAAGTGTGATGCCCAAAACTAAACCCAATAGTCCAGAAGGCTTTTGACCAGGACAGAGTACACTTCGATGACTGTCTGTGTTGGCAACCAAAAAATGGGCTCCTTAGCACTTAGTCAACAAGTGCCCTTGACTAGTTTGGCTTTTTCCCCTGAACTGAATGCTGTTTGTATGTTGGACTGGAGTAAGCTTGTCGGCCCCTTCACCTTGCTTCCTTTGCTTAAGCTGATGGAAAGAACCTGTGCTTTCCCTGGTGTATCTTACACCCCCCGCAGAAGCCGGATGGTTAAAAACAGCTTCTGTTGGAGCCAGAAGCTGCTATAGCTACAGCCACAGCTGAAGTTGAAGCAGGAGCTGCCGGTAGCAGAGCTGACCTACGGAAGGAAGCTGAACAAGGACTTGAGGCCAGTGGGTAATCTTTTTACCATAGAGGGGGAAGCATGATTTTGTTTTACACCATCATGCTTCTCTGTAGCCTCCTGGTTACTCTTGTAAGGCATACTTATTGGGCCTGGAAGCTTTTGATCAATATGTCAAAATGGGGTTGCTGGTTCATGGGTTGGTTACTGTGGAGTCTAAATATATGCTTTGATTCTTCTGCCTCCTACTTTGAGAGTTTCTTATATCCGGTGGTTCCGAACCTTTCAGACATATATATGATCCTCTTTGAGATTATAAACTCTGCCCTCCTAATACACTGTCTTCTTATTCCGGGATGCCAGGCTTCTCGATTTGTTCTCTGCTGCTATACAACAATGCTGATTCACACCGAACACAGGTATTTTTCAATCGGGCTATCTAGCCATGCTTTCATCATTATGTACTTGTGAAGCCGATTTCTTGAACCCAAGTAACAATCATTCTGATTATATTTCATTTTACTAGATACAATGCAATGACCTACCCCATTGGGATCTTTTGGGATCTTTCATCAAGGACTTTGTGTTGGCTATCCTTCTCAGTTTTGTTATATCTGTGAAGCAGATAAGCACTTCATGCATTCACCCAATAACTAATGAAGATATTTATAAATAGCACAGGATCAAGCATAGACTCCTTGGTGCAGCTACATACCACAGTGTATAGAATGCTGGGCATAGGGTCAGGAAGACCTGAGTTCACATTCAGCTTCAGATGCTTCCTAGCCATGGCATTGCCATCATTTAACTTGTTTGCTACAGTGTCCTCAGCTGTCAGATGAGGATAATAACAGTATCTACTTCCCAGGGTTGGGAGGATCCAATGAGATATTTGCAAAGCACCTAGCACACAATCGGTGCTTAATAAATGCTCATTTCCTCTCTTGCTTCCCATTCTAATACAGACTTCCTTCCATGATGAAATCAAATCCAGTGCTCGAACCTGCCATTCAACCAGTTCTGAATCCATCTGATTATATCTCTATTCACCCGTATGGCTCTGCTTTTTCTATCAGATCTTTTTTCTTCTATTTTATTAATTGTAGGTTTCCATATATTGCTGCCTCACTTTAGAGAATCATAGAGGTTTAGAGCTGGGAGGTAGCCTAAAGATATTCCTTCTAAGTTCTTCTTTTTGCAGAGGAAGATCCCAAGGCCCAAAGAGGTTAAACGATGTATGGAACTCACAAGTCATGGAACTTGTGCCAATGCTGAAACTAATGCCCAGGTCTCCTGGTTTAAAGTTTTCTGTTTCATAGGAAGTTTGGAAATGATCTCTGTGCACCTTTTTACAAAATTGGAATGATAGGAAGTGGGTCAGGAAATAAGTAATCAAAAGGAGAAAGGAATCTTTGATCAAATGTGAAGTACTATGGCAGAGCTTCAGCTCAGGGTGAGCTGAAGGTACAGCTCATGAACCCCAGAGAAGAGAAGAAAGCATAAAGGCAGGCACAGCGGCTCCCTTCCAGCTGTCCTCAGATCTCGATGGTGACTACCAAGGCCTGGCATTTAGATCAGGATGTCCTGTTCCAGGTTAAGAGGTAGGGGGCTTGCCATATGGAAACCCTTACCTTTCTCTATCCCAGGGGAGACATTAAATGTGACCCCTCTTAGAAGCATAGTAGGAAGAATTCAGGAAAATATGAGAAGACCTAGATGAACTGACACAGAAAGTAGACATAGGAGAACAATATTTACAACGTTTACAATGCAAATTGATTTAAAAAAACACCAAAAGATCATCAAATACCAATTAACTGCAATGATCAATCTTGGGTCTGGAGGACTGATGAAGAAAGAGATGTTCCTCCTCATGATAGAGAGGTGTTTGTGTGTGTGTGTGTGTGTGTGTGTGTGTGTGTGTGTGTATGGCAGTGTAGGGAGGGACAGAGAATGACAATTGGAACTGACGCCATCAGACAGAGGTGGCTCTGTTAGCTTTACTGAACTCTTTTCTTTGTTACAACCATAAGTTCCAGATGAATAGCCTATCAGTAATTGGTAAGACTGAGAGTTGAAAAAAATATCAATTTTTTGAAGTGGTAGCACATTACACTAATCCTGAGCTTGAATTAGAGTCTCCCTAATTTAAGCTGGTACTTAAGTGCTTCTATATTTAGGGTTGATGCCACCCGATCATGAGGCTATGGTAAGGAGAATAGAAATTAACTCAGATTTCATTAGTTAACAAAGACTTCCAATTGCTGTTGGTCTAAGAGAGTCTCTCGTAGGACTAAAATGAGAAAGAGATTAGCATTTCCCCATGTTCATTCACTTAGGGATTTGAGACAAAGGGATGTTGGTCCTATAAGGACAATCTATCTGGCTACAATTTGATATTTCAAAACAAATCAGCTGGACAAGAAAGAAGCAAGGGGTGTGTGTCTGTCGTAAGAAGTGAAGCCATCTTTGGGTCCCAATCTTTTCTTGATTCTAGAATATACACCAATCTAAGGATATGGTCAGCTCTTCAGCCACATCTCAGGGGTTATGATCTCATTACCACAAAATGAGATATTTGTAAAGTGCTTTGTAAACCTTAAAGCACCATACGATGTTATTAGTATTGTCATCATCATTATGGTCATCGTCATGGGGCCCTCGATGCTCCTGGTGCTGGCATCATTTTGTATATAGGCAAGATATGAGCCACTCAGCCCATTTTGCAAATACACCAATCCAACAAACCCTGTAGAGCTTTGTGCAGTGGATAAATTGCTGGATTTGGAGTTAGAAAGACCTGCGTTCAAATCTTGCTAACACAACTCGTATGATCATATACAATTCACTTTACCTTGGACCTGGAGGACTGAAGATGAAACAAACCACTGTCCGTCCTTTTAATAGAGAGGTATATGAGTGTGGGAGCAGGGATTAGACGGAGGCATTTTGTCAGCTTTATGGAACTATTTTCTTTGTTACAACAGAAGGTTGCTCTACCTTGGAGCCTCAGTTTCCCCATTTTAAAGGGGGAGAATAACATCAATCATCCTTCCATAGTTGTCCCAAGATCTCACAAATCTAGAGTTGGAAGGAGGCTTAGCAGCTCTCTAGTCTAATTTTGTCATTTTATGGGTAAAGAAGTTGAAGCCCAGAGAGGTTTTAAGGGCTTTGTCAGAAGTCTCACTGTGAGAAGTAACCAGCTGAGCCAGGACCTGAGCTCCCGTCCTCTGTCTCCAAATCTAGGGCCCTCTCTGCTGTACCATCTCTCAGAGGACATAATGTGGGTGAAGCACTTTGTAAACCTCGAAGCAGTAATTTTTTTTATTATATGACTATCACAATTGTAGCAAAATAAGACCTCAATATATGCACCCCAAAGATGGTTCAAGTCCTTTATTCCTTGTGGTTGTGTCTTACAAATTCACCTGATTGGTGATGCGGCCATGTGAGGCAGAGCTAAATCTGCCTAGCCAGCATTGGACCCTCCTTCCCTCCCCAATGAACCTTCTTCGCCTGGCCCCACACCTGCCCTGAATCTCAAAAATGTCACTGTTATTCCAGGTGTTTTAGGGGATGGGTTAGATCCACCTCCGGACTGTCACTCGAAGGGGCCATCAGGCATCTCTCTTGGGTGCATCAGGACCAGAAGGGTGACATTAGCAGCCTTTGTTCTCACAGAAACTCCTAAGAAATGTCTCTTTTAGCACTTCCATCAGTTAATTAAGCATGACCTCCAATGACCATGAAGGCAATAAGAGGTGCACGTGGTTTCAGCTCCTGCTACGGTGACATGAGCCAGCAGCATGGCAATATGGGAATGACCTTTAGAAAAACATCTAGCTTAGTAAGTCTCCCCAGCTGCCATGAAACTAAAGCCTGTATGGGACACTTGGATTAATTTCTTGCCTCTCTAGATTAACCACATAAGAACTCCCTGTTAAGTGCCAAGTGGACTCTTTGAAGGGATATCAGGTGACGGCATCTCAATCTTGGCATAATGGAGGGGGTATTTTTGGTCACCCATCTCATCTCACTCTGCCTTTGCCATCTGGGCATGTGGGATTCTCTGGTGTCCAGTGACCTTAGTCTCTCTCCTTCCCAGCCCCTCCTTGCATGGTGCCAAAGACGTTTTATTTTATTTCTGTAACAGAAACTTTTATGCCCTCCCATAAAATCATTCACAAATGATAACAAATCAGCAGTTGTGATGCTGTAGTTATAAATGAGACCATAGAATAGAGTGAAAAGATCACTGAGTATGGAGTCAGAGGAGGTAGGTTCAAATCCTGATTTTGCTTCTTAATACCCATGAGACTTTGGGGAATTTGACCTGCCATGGTCTGTTTGGGTGGAAAGAGGTTTTGTTAACAGCCTCTGAAGCTCTCTTGAAACTTCTCTACAGAAAATAAATACAATTACTCCTGAGGGCTACAGTGGAGCCATGAGGACAGAAAGACTGATTGAAAATGAGAGCCTAGTGATGCCTACTGAGAATGGTGGGTGGTAATAACACCCCTCCTAATAACCAAGCATTTATGTAGCACTTTAAGGTTTACAAGAAGCTTTACAAATATCTTTTTTTTCCTCACAACAACGTTGGGAGAAGGGCTTAGATGTTACTATTATCTCCATTTTACAGATGAGGAAACTGAGGTAGACAAGTCAGTCAATAGACATTTATTAAGCACCTACTACATGCCAGGTACTTTGTTAAATGCTGGAGATTCAAACAAAGAAAGGTAAAATACAGTCACTACACTCTTGAGGAGCTCACAATCTAATAGGGGAGACAACATGCAAATAATTATGTACAAACAAGCTATATGTTGGAGAAATGAGAAACAGTCAGCAGAGAAGGAAGGAACTAGAGTTACATGACTTTCCCTAGGTCACTCAGCTATGACATTTTGAAGGCAGGATTGGAACTCAGGTTTTCCTGATTCTGGGTCCAGCACTCTAGCCATTGAGCCACCCAGTAGTCTCTAGCTACTTAGAAGCAGGCAGCATTGTAAAGATGTAGGGCCATGGAGGAGAACATTAATGCCAGAGAAGGTGGGCCCTTCTCTAGGTACTACCTGGGGTCCGGGGCAGAGGTTTGCTCACTGGGTGATGTGAAGCCTACCAGTTTCCTTTGACTTGCAAATAAAATTGTTCATGGTTTAAAAAAAAAAAAGGAATTTCCTCCCCTCCCCTCCCCCATTTAGGAGCAGGTTTTATTGGATTATGGGACAACAGAACATGGAAGGGACCTAAAGCTAATTTTAAAACTAGAAGTGGACTTCCATCCCACAGGACCCGAAATCTGGAGCAGGGCATCACCTTAGAAACCATCTATTCCAACTCCCTTTTTCCATTTTGCAAAGAGGGTATTTGAGAGCCTGATTTTCCCAAGGACACACAGGTAGTAATAGAATCAGGATTCGAATCCAGGTCCTCTGTCTCCAAATCCAGCACTTACTGGTCCATTATACTAGGTTACCCTTGCATAAGTTACCAAAGTATTAAAATATGGGCACCAGAAGCAGAAATGATTGTGAGTTCCTGTGAGCTCCTCACAGGAGAGGATGGCCTTCTGCCTTTCAGGGCATCCCAGGTGCTTAGCTTAGTGGCTGGCACACAGTAGGCACCTAATACATGTTTATTGATTGACCAAGAAATGAAAGGCTTGAAAGGACATGTTTATTGCCATCAATTCTCACCTAGATCCCTTGCCTCCTAATTCAGCACTCTCTCTCCTTCTCTGGAGCTCAGTATAGCAGACGGGGCCATGCATATTCTGGTTTCTAATCAAAGTTTTTCTTTTTCTTTTTTTAAATCATGAAACTACTAATGAGAAACTTTAGAGGAAAATTGACAGTAATGAAAAACTTTAATACTGCAATAATGTCTAAGAAGAAGTAATTTGATTTAATGACACACTCATCTTAATCGTGGTATTCTTCAGATGAACTTTTTTCCCCAGAATGCCTTCATTCTCAGGAAGATAAAAATGAAATGCTTCACCAGAAATGTTCACATTATATCACATGAGGATTATACCCTTGACAATTTCCACTTTCCGTTCTCCTCTGTCCACTGAACACAGAGGAATAAGAAACATATTCTACATTTGCAACATTTCATCAATTGCACGGTACAAGCCTCCATCCCAGCATGGAGAGCAAGGCAATATGGGATCATGTACAAAGATGCTGCCATATTCTCTGGAATAGGTGGCTACCATCCTCTTTCCTTTTATTCCTCTTTTCCCTCTCATCTTCCCCTGACCTCATTCATTCATTCAACACCTACTATGTGCCAGGCATTGAGCTGGGTGCCAGGAAATACAAAGATGAAAGAATGAGTCTCCATCCTCAAGGAGTTTGCATATTACTCAGGGGAACTAACAGGTATACAGATGAGCAAATACAAAATGCATACAGACAGCAAATAGGCACTCATTTTTAGCAGGTTGGAGAGGGCGCTAGCAACTGAGGTGGGCAAGGGGATGGGAGAAAGGAAAGATGGCCCCCCCTAAGTTTAGTCCTTGAAGAAAGTGAGGGATTCCAAGAGGGGCAGCTCCACCATCCCCTTTGTATTGTTCCTCAGGTGCTTTTGACAGCTAGGCAGAGCCAAACCTGACAACAGTAAGACTTAAAAGCTTTTAAAAATGATTGACCATGAAATCTGTTTCTCTTTTTAAAAATATTTTCCAATTACATGTACAAATTTTCAACATTCATTTTTTTAGATTATGAATTCAAAATTCTCTCCTTCCTTCCCTCCCCTTTCCCTTCCCTGAGAAAACAAGCAATTTGATATAGATTATACATGCACAGTCATGAAAAATATAGTTCCATATCTGTGATGTTAAATCTATGTCTTTCAATCTTTAGTAAAAAGCCTAGTGATATTAAGTATGATTATGATTTCAGCTGGATAAAGAACAGGAGGGTGAGAAGCATGCCTTGTTTCTAATAAGCTCAGTCATTTCCAAATACCCTTCCCCTTTTAAGGACCTTGGATGCACTCAGTACTGTATCATGTACTATGAAGGCTACAGAAGAAGGGTGACCCATGGGCATCAGCCATAAAGAGCTTATGATCTCTTATAAGAGATGGGACTAATGCATTCAAGACAATATCAGACTATTTGGGTTCATCCTACAAGTAAGGCTTATGTGATGGATCCAGAGCCAAAGGGTGTGGATGGATGGGGGTTGAGGGAGACTTAAACCTTTGTACTTTGCTGAGAACTAGCAAGACAGAGCCCATATGAAAATAAGAATGTAAGTTCATGACCCTGAAGGAGCTTATATCCTACTGGATTGTAATGCAGGGTGTCCCAAAAGTCCAAAGCTGCCCCAAGACTTCTGGGACACCCTATGTAATATATGACAGTCTGGTGCTAAATTACATGTTGTGGTATGGCATAGAAGAATTAGCTGAAGGAATTGGGGAGGGCTACGTTAGAGAGGGAAGGCCTGGTGTTGGGGGACAGGGTGAAGAAAAAAGGAAGAGGGACATGATGGCTGCCTTTGAGGGCCTGAAGGACTGTCTCATGGAAGGATTGGGTTAATTCTATTTGTCCTCAAAAATTAGAATGAGGAGTGATAGGGGGCTGAGTTTGGCTTGATATAAATAAAAACTTTCTACACAATTAGAGCTATCCAAATGGATAATGGACTCCCTTGGGATCTAGAGGATTCTCTGTCATTGCAAGCCTTGACGCAAAGACTAGAATACCATTAGTCAGGCGCACTATAGTAGGGCTTCCTTTTGAGTATGAGTTGGGACTAGATGGTTGCTGAAATCCCATCCAACTAGGCAGCTGGGCAGGACAATGGCTAGAGTGTTGGATTGCAAGTCGAAAAAACCCTGAATTCAAATCTGGCCTCAACACTATCTGTGTGACCCTGGACACGTCACTTAACCTCTCAGTCTCAGTTTCCTCAGCTCTAAAATGGGGATAATAATAGCACTTACTTCATGAGGACCAAATGAGATAACACGTGAGGCTCTTTTCAAACCTTCCAGTGCCATAGAAAAGCTTCTGCTCCTGCCCCTCCTTCACCTCCTCCTCCCCTTCCATTTCTCCAGCTTTGGGATCAGAGGGCCTCCAAGTGCCCTTCCAGCTTGAAATCTCTGATTTATTGGCACTAATAACCCTAGCAGCTCATATGCCTGAAGCCCTTTAGGATTTGCCAAGGGTTTTACTCGCATTCTCTCGCTTATTCTTCTCATTTTCGAGACGAGGAAACTCAAAGTTGCACAGCCAGAAAATGCCTGACGCAAGATTCAAATTCAGATCTTATGGTCTCCACGTCCAGCACTCTTTTCTCTACGTCTGCTAAGCTTCCTACCAAAGGGGGATGCTATAAAGACGAAATGAGATCATGTGTGCGGTCTGCCAATTGCAAAGAGCCATGCGGGTGTGAGTTATTATAGTAATAATGACAATAATAATGATTATTATTACCAAAACCCAAGGTTTCTGGGGGTATTTGAGGAGCTTCTTGCTCATTCATCCCTAGCTATTCGGGAGACTTATGTCTACCTTGTGGTCGTGAGCACCTTGGGTCCCTCCATCAATTCCTACGTGAGGCTGAAAACTTTGGTCGCAGAGTTGAGAGGCTTTGGAATAAAATATAGTTTTTAGAATACCATTATGATTTCCTAGCTAGCAAAGTAGTCACTAGTCTATTTAACTTAACGGCTGAGAAGCTTATTCCTTTTTGAAGACGTTACATCTACAAATAGAAGATATTTCCTCAGGAACATCAGTTGACAGGTGCTTAAAATGCAGTATTCCACCCCCTGATTAATCATTCTGAAATACAAGGAGATTCAATAAGTTAGAACACACCTACCCAGCCCAAGGAAGAGTTGAGAAGCTGTCCTCTCCCCAACCTCAGCAGTTATTCTTCACCTGCCCCCCCAACGCACAACTATATATTTCTCTCTCTCTCTCTCTCTCTCTCTCTCTCTCTCTCTCTCTCTCTCTCTCTCTCTCTCTCTCTCTCTCTCCCTCCCTCCCTCTCTCCCTCCCTCCCTCTTTCTCAGAATCAGATTCCAAGCCCCAGGACAAGTCAAATGATTATCCAGTCATTGCCAAATTATGATCTAACTAAAAATAATAAATCATTAGATAAATAAAAGCCGAATATTTGGCATGTATCAGGCACTATACAAATTATGAATGATGATTGTTGCTGAAACAGCTGGGTTTTGGAATGAGTACATTAAGTACAGATGATGTTTTCTCCAAGTCTTTCCACAATTTATCCAGAGAGATCTATAATTTTCCCTTTTGGTGGGGGGAGGGGGAGACCTGGACTTGAGATTCTATCAGTGTTAGGTTTCACTGATGCAAATCAGCAACTCCTGTGTAATTTATAATCTTAGGGAATTGTCTGGGGCAACAAAAGGCCAAGTAACCCACCCACAGGCACAGCTCAGAGCCAGTATGTGGCAGGACTAGGACTCAAACCAAGAGCTTCTTGACTCCAAGGCTAGCCCCTCTATTCCCTATGCCATGTTAGCTCTCTCATCCTCCTTCCATGGAGCCTCTTCCCCTTCTTGGAGTTCTCACAAGTCCACCGTGTGAACATCTGCCCCTATTAATGAAATTAGAAATTCCCTAGATGCCCAATACATCCTTTCCAGGGGCGTGGGGGTTTAAAGGGACAAGAGCATGGGCACTGACTAAGGGTGAGAGATGACAGTGAATGGCATGAGTAAACCCTTGAAAAACTGAATGAATGAGGACCCGTAAACCTGGAGGAACATGCATCCAAAGGGCAGTAAGGAAATTGACTACTTTTCTGAGATGCTTCTATTCATTACATTTAAAAAACTAATTGAGGTACCATGGAACTGAAGCCAACGAAACAACCAAGTGGAGAGTGGGAGGGGAAACTCCCTCATCAGGTTGCTGTATTTCTGTTTCCTGTGTGGGTGTTCTCCCCCTCCCTAGCCTGCAAACCTTTTCTGAAGGTCAGTCTGTCAATTGCTTTCCACTCTTCAGAACCAGGGAAGAACAAAGAATTCTCTCCAAAGCAAAGGAACATAATTACTTATTACCAAGGTGAAGTCAATAGATACCTCTAGGATTTGTGGTCTTGAGCTTAGGAGACAACTCTTGGACAATTACTTGAGACTCGGAGAGGTTATTTGACTTGCCCAAGGTCACCCAGTTAAAAAGTATCAGAATCAGGATTCAAATCCAAGTACAGGATCACTCTATTCACTATATTATGTACAAATATATTTCATCTTATCTCTAAGCTGTACCTCCTGTTTGCTTTTTGAAAGATGGCTTTCGGTATATGTTTATGGTGTGGTTTCTTCTCTTCCACCTTCAGGTAGATGCCCAAGTCTCCCCCTGACGTTTATTCAAGCATATGACAGCCCACTCAGTCAGGGAATTCATCCTTAAATTCAACCTTAATATGGTGTATTGCCATTTCAGTTTCCTCTAGTTCTGTCCTCGGTGAAAATAGAGCTCAGCTGCCCCAGCCCCACAGAATAATCCTCAGAGCAGGACGGTGGTGGGTTAGGAAAGACATTGGGACAAGGAAGCCAGAAGAGCCGGCTGAAGCTGGGCATGTTACCTGACATCTGCAAGGCTCAGGACACTCTTAAAGACCCTATGGCCCAGACGAGGCTGATGTGATCTGCTTAGAGGAGAGATCTTCCTCTCTGGGCATTTGGTGTTTACCCCACTGTATCACAAGCTCAGATTGAAAAACAGAAATACCCAATCCTTCCCATTTTTGAAGTACTTAAACAGTCATAAGTAGCCTTTCTTTGCAGCAGAGAAAGCAGAAGCTCATCTAAGATAAGGGAATTTCCCTGGGTCTCATAGCTACCAAGTGTCTGGACCAGGATTCAAGGCTGAGTCTCTCCTAAATCCAAATCCAGCCCACCATGACTTCTTACCCTTTTTGTGTCATGGATTCCTTTGGCGGTTAGTCTGGTGAAGCCAAAGAATCCCTTCCTTCTCAGAAGGATGTTTGTAAATGTGTAAAATAAAATACATAGGATTACAATAGAAACTAATTACATTGAAATACAGCTCTCAAAATACTGCTTTTAAAAGTTCTCAGATCCCCAAGCTCAGATGGATTCCTGTCCTTACATTGACACAAACTCTAGGGCACATTGACTTCCGAGGGACAGTTCCTAGGACAAGCTCTCGCATATTTCAGTCACATAAAGTCCATGCCTTCTATTTGCTGCTCCTTCACCTCTATCTTGCCTCCCCAATTAGATTGTAAGCTCCTTGAATAATGTGGACAGAGGAGAACCAGTGGAGGTAGATGAATATGCATCAAACGGCATTAGGGATATTAACTAATATATTGAGTTACTTAAAATTATCACATTTTAAAAAGTAATTGAGATACCAGGAAATTGGCCGTACCCTTTCTGTGCCCTCCACATGCCTAATGCAGTTCTGGACAGCATGGTAAGCTGGAAATAATACCGCATTTGCTAGCAAACTCACAGAATTTCAGACTTAGGAAGGATCTCAGGGGCCATCTATTCCAACGTATATATGTAGAAGAGTTACCCCTTTAACACCCCCAGGGTCATCCAGCCCTCCAGGGAGGGACTCCCACCACCTATGGAGAAGGACAGCTTGAATAGGTTTGTCCTTGGGTTGGGTTGCTCTTCACAACTTTCATTCACTGCTCCTATTTCTGCTCCCTTGGTCCAAGCGAAACCAAATGGTAGCCCTTAAAATCCTTGAGGATGGCAATCATGTCTAGAGAAAAAATTCTCAGTTGCTTCAATAAGTCCTCAGACCGAAATCCTTCCCCAAACTAGTGCACTCCTGTGGATGCTTTCCAGTTTGGCCATGCGTAGTCTCCCTAAAATATAGTACCCAGTACTAAAGAGATGCACAGCTTAAGCTAGGGTACAGTGGAACTCTTACCTGCCTACTCATTGTTTGTCTATTTTATACTTAGGGCTTAAGTTCTCCTGCCTTCCCAGGTCTAATTTCCAGTAAGCAGAAACACGCTTTTGGGGATAGGCAAACCAGCCTAGCCAAAGCAACTATCCCATTAGACAGTGACTTACTTGAGATGAGTGACAATTTTTCTCTTTCTTTGTATCCCCAGGACTTAGCACATAGTAGTCACTTAATAAATTCTTATTGACTGGATCCTAAGAGAGAGAGAGAGAGAGAGAGAGAGAGAGAGGGGCAGGGTGGCATATACCAGACAAGTCAAACTACCTCCATAACCTCTCCTCCTATCTCAGTGGGAATAGCCCAGGACCCTGAACCCAAGAGCCTTGGAAATAGCACTGCTCATCCCCTCCATCCCTACCCTCTCAGGCTACCAGCCCTTTACCCCAGGCTGGGCCTTGCAGACATCAATGAGAAATGGAGAAAGGGCCCAAATGTCTTGTTAGCAACCAAGACCAAATGCTGACCAACTGGCAGAGAGACCCAAGAGCCCCAGAGGTGCAAGCACCCTCATGGTTACTGGTTCTGCTTCCAGCCCAACCCCCACAGCCATCAGTCCAGGAAGCAATCTCCACGGAGATGCAGCTTGGCAACACCTATTGAAGATGCAGAATAGAAGGTTCTCACCACCAAAGTAACCTGGCATTTTCACATGGTTTAACATCAAAATGAATATTATTTTATCAGTGGAAATGACTTTAAATAATATACATTGCCATTATCTTTTACTGCTGCACTCTAAGGGCCACAGGACTTTTCCTTGTGACTTGCAGCTAAAACATTCAGTATTTATTATCTTCCCTTTAAGAATATGGGCCCCTTTAAAGTAAGGGTTATCTCATTTTTCTATTTGTATCTCCGATGTTGAGTGCATAGTGTTCTACACACATAAGTGCTTAATAAATGGGTTTTTTTCATTCACTTGTTCACCTGGGATTTTATCCCCAGAAACATCATTGGTTTCAAATTATGATCTTCCTACAGGAGACAGAAGGAGTAAGAAGACAAAATGAAAGGCAAATTGATAGAAATAATTCCCGAAAGGAAGCAGAGAAGGACTTTTAATCCATATTCTAGCATGATTTCCATTCTGCCTTCCTCTGGCCAATCCCACCTCATGCTTCAGCTTTTTGACTGTGACTCTAACTAGGACAAAGTGACTAAAGCTTTGACTCAGGCACCTAAACTTGGACAGCACTTTCAGTCTTTTGACAATATGGAGGTAACTGGACTTCCCTCCCCCAGCTCTAGCAGAAACTTGGTGACCCAGAATCTCCGTCACTTATCTGGAGTCTAGGGCACTTTTATGCCACTTTCCCCAAATATAAAAATGCATAGTTGCTCTTTTCTTGTATAGCTCCTCCCTGACTGGCCTCTTGAAGGGAGATGGGACATCAACATAGAACCACTGAATGATATGGCTGGAAGAGACATTAGAAATCTCAGGATTTTAGATTGAGAGCTGAAAAATACGTTGATGCTCATCTAACCCACTCAGTTTGCAGATGAGATAAAGATGCCCAGAGCAGAGAAAAGAGGATTCCAACTCTGGTTCTCCAACTCTTGATCTGGCTTTTTACCTACTCCACATGATGGATCATATGTATGTAGCAAATGTTCCTAAAACCATTAAAAGGCCCCTGACAGTTGTTAATTAATGTAAAACTTAGTGTTTCCAATGAATTCTTTTATGAGGCAAAGAACCTCTTTAATAGATATTATCATGCCCATTCAGTGACTTCTAACAGTGGGCATTTACTTATGTCCACTTTTGTAGAAGTAGGGGCAAATCTTGCCTTGCAGCATCTTAGGGCATGTGTGTGTCTTTAGCACCTTTCAAATCTGATTCTCAGAGGGTAGGTATAGAAGGCTGATTTCAGCTTCCTCTGCTCAAGTGCTCCAGAGGATTCTATCAACTATGGATCATGGGATCAAAACTTTAGAGCAAGAAGGGGTCTTCATGTTCATTTAGTGCAACCCTCTCATTTTATAGATGAGAAAAGAGGCTCAAGGTCATAGCAGTGCTGAGGGACAGAACCTAGGTCTTCTGACACCTGCTCCTCCATTCGTAACAGGGCGACACAGGGGTTTTGAGAATGAAGTGATTTTGGATGTGAAAGATGAATTTAGGGGGATAAGCAAAGGAAATGTGCACGTTAAGATGGCTTGGGTGGGGGAATATATAACAAATATGTTTTTCATAATGAAAGCCCTTGACTATATTTATGTGCTATTAAATACGTAGTTATATTTTAAGCTTCAATAATAGAGAAGGCTTCCAGACAGTTGAGCTCTTTCTGCTTCCTCTGAAATCCTATGTATTCTGATTCATCTGGAGGAAGCCTCAAGGGTAGGGCTAATAACATTTGCAACTACCAGACAGACTTTCCTATCAGGGAACTGAACAACAATTTCTAGGAATTCTAGGCTGTTTTTACAAAATATGTTTTGCAGGATAAAGAATCAGTCTAGACTATTCCTAAAGCAAGGCATTTATAACCTTTCTTTGTATCATGGACTCCTTTGAAAGCATAGGGATTGGGTTAGAATCCCCTTTAAGAATAATATTTTAAATGTATAAAATAAAATACATTAGATTACAAAGGAAACCAATTATATTGCAATCTACTTATCAAAATATACTTTTTTAAAAAATTTGTGGACTCTAGATTAAGAACTCCTGTTTTAGAGTTTCTCTCTACTTAGGTCTAAAACACAGTTCTAGAGAATTCCCTCTTCATGGTTAGAATAGTACCCAGGTTACCAACTTTCTATATCATAGTGAGGGCGCCATGTTGTTTGATGTCTTTATATCTCTGGATGACTTTGTACTTGGTTCTAACCATAGCACAGCCATACTGGCATCATAAAGTAGCACTTTGGCATCAGGTTTTCCTTTACGGCCACTTTTTTACAGTTGTAACTCAAGTATAAGGGATGATTGGTCGCATGCGTTGGTTTTCCTGACCTCTTCTACCCTTGTGAGAATTTTTTTCTGGTCTTGACTATCCCCAACAATAAATAAATATTCTTACTTTTCTAAAAAGGAGTAGAATCAGTGGGATGGAAGTATCATTGACTGACCTAGGACTAGTTTTATAGTAGATACCACAGTGACTGTCATAAATAGAAACATGACCAGTTGGAGAATAAGCCTGCACTAAGATTGCTAACTGGCTGCTATTTGACCCGCTAGGCTTAGAGCTTAGCATGGAAGTCACCAGTGTCTCACTGAAGTGCCATGTTAAGGCCTTTTTAACTGGTCTTTTTCTTTTTAAAAGTTTGGAACCTCAAGGCTGTACTAAGTACAATTCAGAGCAAGGCACATCTACTCTGTTAGTGGAGTCTAAAGATGATTCCAGTTCGATCAGTGCTGAGGAAATGCTGAGCTGCTGCTTCTACCAGAAGAACTTGAACCGAAGAGGAGGAAAATCAGAAGGTAAATGACCTTTCCCAAATTTGAAACATCATCAACTTTGGACCTAAATATCGAGAATGAGAAATGCCATGAGAGATGTGTTTATCCTGTTTAGATTCAATTGTAGCCAATGCTTTCCTATCCTAAGTCAATCCTGTGGATGAAGCTAGGTGCCAAGCGGGTCATACTTGCTCTTTCAGAGGATCCTGCCCTATAGAATACACAAGGAAATTCAAGCCATTTCATTCAAAAAACATTTTATTAGGCACCAACCATGTGTTGGTTTCCTCCCCCCATTTATTTTGGTGTATATATTTATACACACATATGTATTTAGATATCATGTGCATATTTGTGCTGTACACATATATACACACATACATACATTGCAATGCAGTGATTACCTTCAAATCACATGAGATGCTTCTTGCCCTACCCTGCCCCACACTCCTCTGGGATACAGGGGCAAGACTGCTAGATTTGGAGGCAGACTTTCTCCCCTCCCCCTCCTACTTGCACTCTACCTCCCCTCATTCTCCCCCTTCCACTTCCCCTTCCCCTTCCCCCTGTCTTTGGCACTTTCTTGTGGCACCTTGGGCAAATCGCTTAATCCTTTTGGCTACTATCACTTCAACTGTATTTTAACAAGATGCCCATTGTATTAATACACATACCCGTATCTATATCTATATTTATCTATCTCTACCTATACACACGCGCACAAACACACACGCACACACATCTGTTGGACTACACACATCTGTTGGACTGTAACCTCACTAAGAGCAGGAACGGCTTCATTTTGGGGGTTTGCTTTTGTGGCTCCAGAGTCTAGCACAAAGTTGGTACTTAATAAATGCTTTCTAATGGATTGATTAGCAGGCCCTTAATAATACTTGTTGAGTTGAATGTATAAGGCCCTCGGCCCTAGGCAATGGAGTGATAGAGATGACACAAGCTCTTACAGGCTTTATAATCTGATGGTGAAATGGCGAAGGCCAGGTCACACCTAATGATGATAGAAGGCACAGCATAAGGCACAAGACACAAAGGAGAAGTCTAGGCCACATGCTATGACAAACTTAACAAGGTGGTGATGATCCCTTTCAGCTGGTGCAAGGTATCATGAAGGAGATGGCATTTGAGATGGACCTTGAAGGAAGGAGCAGAGATGGAGGTAGGGAGGGCGAATCCATCTTTGGCATGGGAAGCACCACAAATAAAGTCACAGAAACATAAGAGGGCATGGGAAGAACTGAAGGACCGCAGATTTAGAGATGGAAGGGACATTAGAAGCTATTTAATCTATTTAATCTATTTAATTCATCATTGTCCAGTTAAAGAAAAGAAGGCCAGAAGGTTAAGCAATTTGTTCAATATCACAAAAAAGTGAAATCCCAAATCATAGATTCAGAGTCTGAAAGACACTTAGAGGCCACCTAATCTTAATTTTCTGTTGAAATGATTGTGGCCAAAGGGGTTAAGTGATTTGCTCAAGGTCTTAGAGAAAGTACCAGAGACTGGGATTGAACTCAGGTCTTCTGCCCCAAATCCAGCAATCTTACCTCTGTAACCACCCAGGGCAGCAGGGCAGGGAGCATCTCAAGTGCTTTGAAGGTCACCACTGCATTCCACTCTGTCTTATCCAAGCTCAGGACCTGCAAGAGCTCACCTGCTCCCAAGGAGAGGGAAGCCCATAGAGGGAGAGAAGCCCAAAATTGAGAACATTCTCCTGAGAGTCTCAAGTTAGAATGAATGGTGCTAAACCTCCAAGCTCCTTTGTGAAGTTCTCATGGAGCTGTGGATATAGTGAAGTATTTCAAGTCAGAGGACTTGTGTTCAAACTCCAGCTCTGGCCCTTAATACATGAATAACTTTAGACAACACACTATACCTGTAGGAGCCTCAGTTTCTCCACCCATGGATTAGGTGGCCTCTGAGATTGGTCTAAATCCTAAAATAAACTTTTGATGAGAAATAGCAGATGTGAAGTGGGAGTCCCCCTTCTACACAAAAAAGTGTGTTGTGACCTAGGGTATACTTTGAAAAACCAGCAAGCCTGCAATTTAAGTCCAGACATCTTTTTTCCGAGTGTCTGACTCTCTCTGGGTATGGGGTAGGGGCTGTGATAAAAAGGTAAAAAGTGGAAGAATGACTGGTCTTCCAGATGCACTGGGAAAAGGCAGTATTAGAAACAGTTGTCAAAATAGAAAACTGATGAACTCTATTCTTCAATTCATTTCTCCCCAACTCCTGGATGTAAAGCCTGCCCACAAATCAGTGGGAACTGGGAACTTTATATGGAGAAGGATCCCTCCCTTTATTTTCTGAAGCCTTGAGCAAAAAACTCATTAAGTGGAAACGGAAGCATTTCTAGTGTTTCCTTTGCCCTCCTGGACTCAGTATAACTCAAGCATGACAACATGGGAGGTTTGCTCCTTCTCCCATCAGTTAACAGGATGGGGGAGTACTTCGTGGATTTTTCTAAGCCACCAACAGGTAGGCTTTTTAGGGCCCTTCTTCTAAGTGCCTACTCAGCAGCTTCCTGAAACTCTATTTAAGGACAACAGCAACAACACAAGCTCCCTTGCCTGCTTCTCCCCTTCAATCCCTGAAACTTGCAACATAAGCTCCGGCAAGGCACGACACAGCCATTCAATTATCCAAAATACCAGAAGTCCATAAAAGAACATTTTGTTACAATTGCTTTTTTTAATTTGTGTGAAACAGCACGCTTTAGCACATCAGCTCTCCCAACCCCCGTGCCTCCTGCTCACCAGATCCCAAGCAGGAATCTCCCAGTGTTATCTTTGGATGGAACTCAGTTCCCAGATATCTATTTTATCAATGTTGCGATCATTCATGGAAAAGCCAGACCAAGCCTACATATACATAATTCTGTGAAGCCACCACGGAAAGTGCAGGAAACAGACACAATTATGCCTCTTGCACAAGTCCCAAAGGCAAAAATGAAGGACCGAATTCACTGCCGTGGCAGAGATGAGTATCCAGATGTTCAATATTCCATTTTCCCAAGACTTCCCTGTTCATCCCGAAGGGTTTTTAAAGTGACAAATGCCTGTCTGTGACTGCCCCCCCTCCCTCAGAGATATCACAGCCAGCTAAAGCTGCATGAATTGCTTTGTACAACCGCACAGAATAAGTGGAGAAACAAACCGAACTCAGCCCAAATTGTGAGATCTATAAAATTTACATTTACCCCCACAGGAAGCAGATGGTGAGTTTTATCGAAGGCATAAAACGATATAGGGCAGAATGCTTCCCAGTTTAAGTTTTGGAGGCAGGTTTCTTCCTAAGGGAAAATAGAAGCAAAACCAAAAATATATACAACCACCACACTCTCTTTGTCCCTTCTCTTTCGGGGAAAGACTCACCTGGCTTTACAAAGAGGGCAGGAGCTCAGCAATCCATTATAATAAGAAAATCCTAAAATCCTCTGGCCCCAGAATGCCCACCTTTGCCATCAGTAGACATTGTGCTCTCAGGCAAGATGGGAAGCTGCTACACAGTATGTTTGACTCTGTACATCCTACAAAAATACATCTCATTCACTTGTGTGGATCTCTTTATTGCTGTTGACATGGACTGGCCCAAGGGACTGCCTTGTTGTACCATAAAGATCCTTAAATAGGCACCACTGATGAAACACTTAATCCAAGCCCCAGGATCAAATGGCTGCTCTTGCCCGTGACACTGATCGAAAAATCTATTCTCCAATTAAATAAATGCATGCAAAGCTAGGACTGTTTATTATGTCTTTTAACATAGTTCAGCTGCTCTGGAATGCATCCAAGTGGCTTCATATTTTATTAAAAAAAACAGAGTCCAAGTCATTCCACTTTTCCTCTCATGGCTTATTTCAAACATCTCTTTGGAAGAAAACTCTCCCTTTCACCTATAAGACATATGTAGTGTATGTTTGGACAAGGGAAGCATGTGTCACACCCAAAGAGCCATTACTCAGCTTGGTGTACACATGGCCTCTCTGGCTATGCTCTGCTTAGGGTAAGAGGTCAGAATTTATTTGGAAGACATTTTTATCTAGTGGTAGAATAGACACTTGGTCATGTTCTAATTCAGCACAGTTGGGCAAGGAAGTGTGAAGCAGCACATTATTGCCAACAGCTAAGTATAGCTAACATTTCTATAGCACTTACTATGTGCCAGGCACTATATCAAGCTCTCTACAATTATGATCTTGTTAGATCCTCACAATAATTTTGAGGGATAGGTGCTATTTTTAACCCCATTTTACAGATAAGGAAACTGAGGCAAATGGATGTTAAGTGACTTGCCCAGGGTCACACAGCTAGCAAGTGTCTGAGGCTGGATTTGAACTCAGGTCTCCCTGAGTTCAGGACTGGCACTCTATCTGCTGTGCCATCCCAGGACACCAACCCACCCCCCCAAAAAAAGTAGAGTAATTTTTTATGACAGAAGATGATAGAATGATAGTAGATCACAAGAAATTCAAATTCATGTACCCTTGTACTATGGGACTGCATTATTGCCTTCCGAAACCGGGGCTAAAGGGTTCATTTTTAGAGTAGAAAAGGACCTTTGATGCCATACTGTACGGTTCAACCCTCTCATTTTCCTGACGAGGAAATTGAGGCACAGACAGGGGAATGACCTAGCCAAGGACACAATGCAGTAAGTGGGAAAGCCCCAGCCTCTGTTCCCCCAGCTCCAACGGCAGTGGTCATTCTCCAACATGCAGCCTTTATGGCTGAAACAACTTTCAAGTTGACATGAAAAGGCTGCCTGAGCCAGCTGGTGCTTTCAAAGGAAGCATTTGTGAAACCCAAATTAAATCATGAATCAAAATGCTAAAAGTGGCTAGAACAAAGAACTAAAGTGGAGAAGGTAGAAGGATCCAATGGAAATACATTTCCCCAAAAGAGCTGAAAAGCCCTCGTGGGTATTCCTCCCACCATCCTGGGGGACTTTATTCTGAGCAAGCTTCTCTTGGCTCTCCGGGTATCAAGGCACATGTGAAATCCTCAGATCATCTAGTCTAGTTTGCTTCTCACCTCAGTTTAATGGCTTTTTAATGCTTAAAACTCTTCCCACGGCTGGGTCCATTTGTGCTTTCATGCAGATTAACTATGGATTTTAATTACTGTTTTCTGTCATGTAGTTAACTAATATTTTTCTGATCACTCACATCAGGAGAGCTAGACTGAAGTGATGCCCTGCATCAGGTCAATTGAAAAGGATTGTTTCTGGAGATCAATGAATTCTGCTGCCATTAAGACAGGAGCCTGAGTGCTAATGGACCAGCATTGAAGAAATATCTTTCTCCTTATTTCAAAGAATCTTGAAATAACCTAGAGAACAATCTCCAAAAGACTCCATTTCCATCTGGATTTCAGCATCATTCAGAGGGAAATTATTTATCAATTTGGGACCTGTATAAATGAAGAAAATTAGCCCAAGTCAGTCCTGGCTGCTCTTCCAAAGTGCTCTTCTCTGTTATGGGATGTCAGGGAAAATAAAACAACGCGATGTATGACTTTTGCTTAGCACAGTGCCTGACACACAGTAGGTGCATAATGAATGTTTACTGACTGACCCAACTTTAAAGAATGATTAGGCTGAGAGGTTCCCAAACAAAATGAATTAGGCTCTTTTTGCCTCCACTTAATTTAATTTTGCAGGGTTGGTTAGGAAATACAGTGACTGTGCTCATGTATAATTTCATCCTATTTTTTCTTTCTATCCTTGGGAGTTATACATTTGGGAAATATTTAGATCCATTCAAATTTAGGCCTCTTGAGAGCAGGGACAGTTTTTTTAAACCTCCTTTTGTATCCCCAGTGCTTAGCACAGTGCCTGGCACGTAGTAAGTAATTAAAAATGCGATTGAGATCATCAGTACTTGTAAATCCTATTTGACTGACCTCTTCAGGCTTTTCATTTCTCTCTGCCCAGCCCAAATTTCCAGTCACCAAAATACCTTGTATAAGAAATTCCCTTAGATTTTGGGTTTTATCATGTAAGGAACTCCTGGCATAGAAATTCACTCTTTTTTTGTAGAAGACCTGTGACATGTCTGCAGCTAATGGCCTAAGAGAGCTGCCTGGGGAACTTAGTGGATTTGCCCACCCAATCAAATTGTGTCTGAAATGAGACTTGGATACCAGTCATCCTGACACAGTACACCATCTGTCTGCCCCATCTCATGAATGAGTCAACCAATGGAAGGCTGAGAAACCTAAATGAGAAAGGGTGGATTTGAATTCTGAACTTTGTGCCTTCCAAAGCCCTTCTCCTCTATTCTCTGTGGCACATTCCCTCTCAAGTCTCTCTAAGATTTGAATTTAATTACTTGATGCTCTAGTTTGGAAATATCTGTTCTGTTGCAAATAGAGACTTTTGGAGCAGGTGACATTTAGGTCCCCTATGAAAGTCTGTGGCCGACAAGCTCATTTTTATGAAGAAAAATGAGAATGGATGAAAAATAGATATAAGAGGCTAATATGTTCCCAGTATATATTGTGGGAAAAGTCAGGCTGCTTGGCTCCAAGATCTTAAAAATCCCAAAAGCAAAGGCCTTCTGATTTCTGTCATGAATTCACTACCAATCTTTGCAACTGAAAGAATCAGTGAGTTCCAACATTCTCAGTTGAATTATTGAACTCAAGGACGAGAGGCCTCACAGAGTGGATGGAGAGGCGGCCTGGGGGTCGGGCAGACCTGGGTTTGAGTCCTGACACTAGCACACACTGACTGTGTGACCCTGGGAAAGTCACTTAACATCTCTTTGGTTGTAAGTGTTAGCAAATACATAGATCAGCATGTGCTCAGGAAGCCCCTCACCAGGAGTTTCCTAAACATTAAAGTCACAAGTCTACTCAAAAGTAAAACTTAAGGATTTTCTTTTTTAAAGAACAGCATCAAGACAGGTAAGGTAAGTTACACGATGATGAAATCGGCCAATTTTTAAAACAAGTTTTTTCATCCTTTTAAAAATAAGAGATGCGAATGGAGATCTCAACTGCTTCTGGGAGTTTTGCCCCATAATAAGCCTAAGTGCTTGTGTGGAAGATAGCTTTTTGAGTCACCCAGATAGCCAGCTCTCTGAATGTTTCTTTCGGCTCTTCTTTGTAAATGCTGCACAATGAATACATCGGCTCTAAGATCCATTCTTTAGAGGAGCCATTTGGAGGTGGGCCCACTTTTGTTTGCCTGACTTTCACAAACATGCTTGAAGCTAGTAAGGGTCTCTTCACCATGATTAATGGCCTCCCATTGGGTATATGGAAAACTTCCCAGCCCCGTTCCCTAGAGAATGCTGCATGTCATGGATTTCTAGGCAAAGCTAGATTAAAAGAGGAGCTAGAGCTATAGTCCACCTACCCCACAGCCATCCATTATATACAGTTATAAATCAAAGTTTTCAGCCAGAACAAAGACCAATGGGCCAAACAAACAAGGGCATCCATGGCAAATTGTTTGGAGGCCTAAGAAAACTCTTGACAGGAGACAATGGAGTTGGCAAAGTCGCTGTCGATACTGCTCCAAAGTCCAGCTGATTTATGAAGAGTTAGGCAGGGTGTATCAAATGCCTCAAGGATTAATTTAGAAAGCAGCAAATGGAAAATGTGAATGACTTAATGTAAGAAAGAAATGAAGCTATCACAGAAAATATCAAATTAAGTCCAATAACAACATACCCATCCATATATATTTTATTTCCACTCTGAGCTGCTGGTCATGAAAATTCTATTTCATTCAAGACTAACACAAGCATGGCTTATTTTCACTTCATTTGCTGATGAGATCATGGTCTTTCTTCCCACCCTTCTTGTGAGCTCTCATTTGGGGCTCCTAACTACCCATCCATCTTTTTTCTATACCAGGGATCATTTCATTTTATTTGTTTCAGATGCTGCTTACACATCCTCACATTTAAAAAAAAACCAACAACAATATTTTAAGCAGAAAAATAGAGGAAAATGTTGACTTTAGCTAAGATAAATGGAAAGAACATGGAGGGCAATACAGGCAGCAGAAGGCATGAAGTTAAATAACTGATGTTGTAGTTTAACAGCAAGAACTAATACTTTTAAAGACCTTACTCCCATGGAGCCTAAAACAACAACATCATCATCATCATCATCATCTTCTCAAATATTTATATTTCCAAAGAAGACTTGAAAGCCAATATTGTCATAGAAGACAACAGGAAGTAGATGCATGACTAGGGGAGGTAGGCTGATTGTAATGCAAGAGAGTGGGACAAAAAGAGCAAGAACAGTCCTAGAGTTATCTAGGAAAGGTAAAATGAATGAGAAGATGGCACGCAGGGCATTAGGAAGATTAGAGGATTTATGCAAGGGCATAGTTAAGACTTGCCCAATATGAAAAGGCATGGAGGGGTTATCACCATAGATCCATTTGAGCAAGTAAACCATATCTGATGATTGGAGGAGAAGATATTTTTTGTTATCATATTATGACAAAGAGTGATAAGAGGCAAGGCCATACCACAACTCTAGAAATGCTGAGTTACAACCTCCTGCCTTGCTGCCTCCTTCTCCTGAGGCTGGCATGAGAATCAGATGAGATTGTACATACGTAACCTTCAACAAATCAATTCAACAAACTCAGTTCAATTTGACCATCACTTAGGAAGCCTTTCTTATGGACAAAGCCCTGTCTGGCCTCGATTTCCTCAGTATAAAATATAAAGGGACCGTACTAGGTGATATCTGAGAAGCTTTCTGGTTTAATTCCCATGGTTCTATTTTGAATAGGAAGCAGGCATATCTGTTTATCTGTCAATTTGGAGAGATGTCTCAGATCTCTTCCCATCTTTGGCAGGGCTGGAGAAGTACTATAGTATGGGGAGGTGTGTGAGTTGATACACTGACTCATGGGATGATAGCTTCATAGACCTGGATGACTCCATGGAGGCCATCTGTGCACAAAAGAAAGAGAAAGGTTTCTGACTTGTAGAAAATTAGAGTTGGAAGGTGAACAACTCAGTGGTACCGTGGATAGAGTGCTGGGCCTGAAGTCAGAAAGACTCATCTTCCTGAGTTTAAATCTGGCCTCAGACACTTACTAGCTGTGTGACCCTGTGCAAGTCACTTAACCCTATTTGCCTCAGTTTCCTCATCTGCAAAAGGAAGTGGATGATCAAGTGGCAAACCACTCCAGTATCTCTGCCAAGAAAACCCCAGATGGGTCATGTAGAGTCAGACATTACTGAATAACAACATACATACGTACACAACAACAACAAGAGTTGGAAGGCAGTGACCATCCAGTCCAATGCTTACACCAAAGTATTCCCTGCTGTAACACACCCAACAATTGATCCTCCGGCATCTTCTTGAAGACCTCCAAGGAAGAGGGTAAATATACTAGCTATAAAAACTCTCACAATGAGATACAGAATTTCCTAAGATGTTAAAATATCTTCCAAATTAGGAGTATCAGTGGATTTTGAACCCATTCCTTAAAACATAAAAGCACATCATCCAATTAATTCGCAAGAACAACTGATTGACATCAAAGTAGATAACAGCTCATTAGCCAAATTCCACCAGAAGAATGTTGAGTCCTTGGTGGGTGGGATTGACAAATGAGTATTGTGATTTAATAAGCACAGCCAATGATACACATCGTATACTGAGATCGATGGATCTTTCTAAGCTATGTACATCTTTTGAACTCAGCATCCCAAGTATCATGGCGTAAAATCAAGATTTCCCAAAATGATGATGCTTATTCAAAAACACTAAAGTTTTGTTATGAATGATTTTAAGGAGAGCATAAAGCTTTTTCAGTCATTAATATATACAATATTTTCAAAATATCATTACATCACTCTTTTAATTTCTACTTCTTGTCATTTTCTGTACAATATCAGTCCATTAGTAAATGTAGATAATTAATAAACAAGCAAATTGCTCAAAAGTTTTCTTTACTGATATGTGTGAGCAATTAAAATAAATTCAGAGACTCCTGTACGAGGTCTGGGATTACAATGACATCTAGAGAAATAACGTATGCCAACGTGGAGTTTTCATTCTGCTAGGAAGGTACAACACATATACAGGAAATTCAATATAAAGTACAGATGAAATTGTCATAGTCTGGAAAAACCCCTGCTTTGTTTTGTTTTTTTAGTCTAGCCTGCCCAACTACCTGGCCCTCCCTCCATTCTGCTCCAATCCCTCTCAGGAATCCCATGGATCCCATCATTTTGCTGGTCAGTGCCCTGCCTGTGACCTCAGGTATAGAGCACCAAGTAGGATCCCCGCCAGTATAAAAGGGCTGGAGCAGCCCCAGTGCCTGCCTGCATTGCCCTGAAATAGTGACCCAGGATTCTTGGGCACTCCTGGACTCCCAGCCCAAAGACCATTGTGCAAAGATTTCCTGGCAACATCCTCTGCTGGCTCCTCTCTCCTGCCCTTCTTAGTGGCAGCATGGGGTTGTAGAGAGGGCACTAAACCAGGCAATAGAAGGACCTACGTTGTAATCCTGCCTAAGAAAGTTACTGGCTCGACAACTCACGGTAAGTCACTCCACCTCTGTGTGGCTCAGTTTCCTCGTCTGTAAAATGAGAGCTAGATTCCATGGTCTCCAGGATCCTTCCAGCTTTAAATCTCTGATCTTGTAAATGGCTTCCTAGTCTCACTTTGGAACTGTTATTCCCAGCCTCAGAGTGAGAGAAGTCCTTTGGCTTACTCTAGTTTCGGGGTGTCTGCCCAGGGCAGATTGTGAGGAGGATCAGAGGCTGCCCCAGTGTCTTGGTCTCGCTGGGCTCCCTTAGGACCTCTCCTTTATTTTTGCTTCCTCCTATTTCCTTGGGTGCCTCCAGGTCCTTCCTTTGAGGGCTTTCTTTCAAGCCCTGATGATAGTAACAGCTGGCATGAATATAGCAACACAACCCTGGGAGGTGGCTGTTATCATGTACTCATTTTAAAGATAAGAAAACTGACTTCCCCAGGAATACACAGCTGATAAATGTCTTGAGGCAGGATTCAAACTCGGGTCTTATTGACTCTATGGCTGCCCTAAATGAAGGGTCTTATTTCTCTCAGCACTGACTGACTTGCCTGATTATCCTGTAATGGCCATTTAGTCCTAGGAACATACTCTGACAAAAGTAATACGAGTGTTATTATCCGTATTTCAGAGATTTCAAATCTGAGGTTCAAATGGGAGGAAAGGTTAAATTCACATCCCTGGAAAGTGTCAGAACCAGGATTCAAAAGCCCAGGGCTACTCCTGATTCCCAATCCAGTACTCTATGCCCCAGGGTTTTGTTTTATTTTTTAAAAAAGATGTTTTTATAAAAACAAATGAAAAGAAGAACTCTAGTAACCTCCGAATAAGTGGATTACTTATTTTTAAGATTCCCCATTCTGATGCAGTCACTTCATTTCTTTAATTACACCCTCTCTAAAAGCTCTGTGAATTTTGATTGACAACACAATCCCGTATCCTACCTTCCAGTGGCAAACCTCTAGTCATCCTGTCTGGGTGCTCATTTTCCCATTCTGCTCTTAGAATGATCCATACCTTTAGCAATCTCCTAGCCAAGCCCACTGTAGGCATTTACAATATAACCTGATATTTAAAGGGAGATGTACAGCGGCTTTCCAGTTTGTCATGATACTAGCATAAAATTTTATTGCAATATTCACTTTAGAGAGTGTGAGGGAAGCTTATGTTTATTGGGTTAAGCTGATTTATGCTGAAGCATTGGACTAGGGAGGTTTCTTTCTCTAAAAAAATATCGTAATAATGAGTTGACTTTTGAAATCTATACAAAAATTCAGCCAAGAAGAAACAGGCACATTAAAGAATGGAATAAAGCACAGTGACCTGGAAAAAGATGTTTGCAAAAATCTCAATAGTGCAACAAATGGCGGGGGGGGGGGGGGGGGGGGGGAGGAGAGGGAAATGCCTGAATAACACCATCAGGGCCCCTAAATAATACCTGAATGCCCTTACTCAAATGACATAAGAATCAAATGAGATAACAAAAGAATGACCCTGCAAATCTCATGGAAATGCCAGTCATGATTATTATTATTATTAATCAAATCACCACATATTTACTTATCTATGTAGCCCCATCTTGCCTAGTAGACAGTCCATCAGCAAGCATTTAAGAAGCACCTACTAAGTGTCACACACTGGGCTAAGAGCTGGGGAGACCCCTTCAAAGGACAAAAACATGGTCGCTACCTTCACGGAGCTCACACTCTTATAAAGAAGGCAAGCTACAAAGAAGCATGAACATATGTAGTATAGAAATGAATTTGTGGTTGTTCAGCTGTTTGGTGGCATCCGACTCTTCACGACCCCATGAACCACAGCACACCAGGCTTTCCTACCCTCCACTATGTTATTTCCATGACTCACTACATCTATCTCATCTTCTGCTGTCCCCTTTCCCTTCTGCCTTCAACCTTTCCCAAAATCACAGTCTTCTCCAATGAGTCTTGTCTTTTCATTGTGTGGCTCTCAAAAAATGGAATTGCCAACAATTATTAAAAATTCCACACGATTAATTTGGACTTTGAGGAACGCCTAAAGGGAGCCAAAAATGCCATTTGAGTATTATATTTAGCATGTTTAATATGTGTTTTGTATGACTAATATTGATCAAGTGGCTTTGAAAGGGATTGATACTAAGCAGTCAATAAAATCTTAGAATTCAAGTCACTTATCTAGGTGGTGGCTGAAAGAGTTGACTGTACTTCACCACTGATAGCATAACCATTACTTAAGGGAGAAATCACAGTGAGGTCTGGGATGGCAGCTGTCATACTCTACTCCCTCTTTGACTAGTCCCACACCTAGTGATGTTGAACAAGATGTCATCAATTTCTCAATGCTCATTAGGTGAATCTTTATGCAATGAAACAGCATCATATCGGGCAGATAGGTGGCACAGTGGATAGAGCACCATCCCTGGGCTCAAACCCAGCCTCAGACACTAAATTGCTGTGTGATCCTGGACAAGTTACTTAACCTCTGTTTGTCTCAATTTCTTCATCTGTAAAGTGGGCATACTAATAGTCCCCATCTCCCGAGATTGTGGTGAAGATGAAATGATTTAATAATTAAAAATGCTTAACAGTTTCTGGCATATAGTAAGTTCTACATAAATGCTAGCTATTATCGTGGTTTACTATGAAGCAATACATTTGACTCAGGTTAATACCCAGAGAATGTATATAATCCCATTATGGGCCCAGGTCTCAACTAATGGCTATCAAAATGGAGCCCATTACTAAGATGTTTTCCCCTGTTGACATTCCAGTTCTCAAATTAGTTCATTGTTTTCTTAATTGATTGCCTCAGTATTCAGGCAGAACTGAGAGGGCATCAAAATGGTACTTGATGTGTCTGACAAAGTGATAAATTGTGTTTGTATTTCCTTCTTGGTTACTAAGACTAATTGTCGGTTTTTGAATAGACTTTCAGTATACCCAAATCCCCTAGTTTAGACAGTCAAATAAACAAGCCAGTAGGCAGAGAAGAAAGGCATGACTCCCTAATTTTTTGATTATATGGACATTGGCCAGGTGGTGGACTTGGGCCTTGCACATACCAATTCTGAGTTCAAGATTTTATTTTGCCTCCCAAAGAATAGCAAGATCTAATTTTGCAAAGATTAAAATAATCATTGGCTGTTTTCCTAGCTTATTTCATCTAAAAATCTAATAGAAGAGAACTATTCCCTCCATAAATGGTTCTCTAGTAAAATATTTTCTTAGCTGGAATACAGTTAATAGCAGAGAGAAATTGTGGGCAATTTTTTCCCTATCTACTTTAATAAGTAAACAGCCAAGTAGGGATGTGCAAGGTATTGGTTCAGGCATGCCCCAGGCCCACGAGCCATCTTCCAGCTCTTTGCCACTTCTCAACTGACAGCTAAATTACCTCATGAAGAAGGCTCCTGTAGGCTGCAACTAACAGCTCACCACGCAAACTAGTAAGTGAGGGAGAACATGGATAAACAGAAATTGAAAGGTTAATTTTCATTAGCTGAGCAAGATGGGGCAGGGCGACTGAAGCCTAATCTTCATGGGAATGCAAAATTTGCAGATGAGAGGAGAGAAGGAAAAGAAAACACATATGAATTGAGCTTTAATCTCTTGGTCAAGTGGCAATCGTATGTTCAGATCTAGGAAGAATAAGAATCCTAAGTTCATATTCGTTCTGGCAGGCCTGCCATGTCCACATACCACACATTTCAAGTCTGAATCATTTTCAACCCATCCGTGTAATACATTCTCAACAATTATACACACAAGTGGTTGGGTTTCCAAAGCACCAGATATTTGTTTGTCACAAAAGTGAACATAACAAGAGTCTTTCAAATCAGAAATTAAATCATAGAGTCACAGATTTAGAGCTGAAAAATACAACCTAGAGGTAATCTAGTCCAACCCCTTCATTTTTACAAATGAGGCCAAGAGAAACAAAGTGATTTTCCCAAGATTGCACAGGTCATGAGTGGCAGAGCCAAGTGAACTAAAAACATTTTGACTGTATCATGCTGCTTCCCCTTTTCTCTGAATATGGTCCCTGTCCCACTGGGCCACCCGAGGTATTCACTTTATGTCATTTAAATTCAATTTGTTGTTGTTTAGTCATTTTTCAGTCATGTCTGACTCTCAGTGACCCCATTTGGGGTTTCCTTGGCAAAGATACTGGAGTGGTTTGTCATTCCCTTCTCCAGATCATTTTACAGATGAGGAAAGGGGGATTGAGTGACTTGCCCAGGGTCACACAGCTAGTAAATGTCTGAGGCCAGATTTGAACTTGGGGAAGATGAATCTTCCTGACTCCAGGCTTAGCACTGTATCTATTGTACCACCTAGCTGCCCATTATATTCAGTATTATTCAACATATGTTTTCAAAGTGTCTTTACCATGCAAGGCATTGGTCTACATATTGGGGATAAAAAAACAAAACAATCCCTGCCTTCAAGAAGCCTATATTCTATTAATAGGCTACAGCATGTTTATAGATAATTAAAGACAAAATCCCTATACAGAAAATACAAAAAACCCCTTTTTTAGAGGGACATAACAGTAACACTTTGAAGGATCAGCAAAGACTTCCTGAAGAAGGGGGTACCAGAGCTGACCTTCAAAGGAAATAAGGGATTCTAAGAGGCTGAGATGAAGACAAGAATGTCCTTCAGGCCTTCAGGACAGTCAGAAATGAAACATTTGGCATGGCAAATAGGCCACAAAGACTGAAACGAAGAGTGCATCAAGGGGTATTGTTAAAGATGATCCAAGATAGAAAAGGGAGGTGGAAGCCAGAGGGCTTTAAATGTTAGTCTAAAAAAACTCCAATTCATGCTCAGGCCAAAGAATTCTCAAATGGAGACCCTCTTATTAAGAGATGAACTTTTTTTTTTAAGAACTTGAGTTAGTAAGAAAATAGGATCCGCAGAAAGTCAATGAGAATTGTTGGTTGCAAACCAAGTGCTATGATAATCGACTGCACATAATTAGGACATGCCCATAATCCTAGGACTTAAGGCCAAGAAGGCACCTTAGGAGCCATATCTTCTAGTCCAGTCTAGTCCAGTGCATTTCTGCTCTCCATTGGACTGAGCTCTGCTTCTGAATAGCCTGCTCAAGTCAGATCTAGTCATCTTGTTCCAACAGAGACCACTCCCTATTTGTCATCCCCCTACTTTAGCCTCTGGGTCTTTAGTGACACCATCCTCCAGAGGAGGAAGAGAACTCTTTCGTTTGGGGGTAAAGTTGGAGCAGGGACTGATGTACTGCACATAGAAGGTGTTTATAAATATTTTATAAATACATAAAGAATATACACAAAAAAAATGAATCTACCCTAAAGAACCCTCATCCCCCTGTTATAAAAGCTGACAAATGCTGTTCTGTCTCCAGCCATGAGCTAGGTTTGAATCCCATCTGTGCCATGACTTTGTTACCTAAGGCAAATCATTTTCTTCTCTGGGCCCCGGTTTCTTCATCTGTAAAGTAAGAGAGCTGGCCTAGATGGCCCCTGACGTGCTTTCTCACTCTGTGGACAAGTCATTCCATATCCCAGAGACTCAGTTTTCTCACTTGTAAAATGAAGAAATTGGACTTGAGAGTATCTAAGATCTCTCCCAAGTTGAGGACAATGATTCCAGGACCCTAAGAATTCCAATGGAATTGAGCCTCCTCAGTCTTAAGTATAACAGCAGGCACTTATGGATCATCCCATCCAGTAAGGCTGACTTTGTCTATATGTACCATACCCCAATGTGATCTCTTCAAAAGTTCATGTACTTCTTCACAAGGTTCATGGATTTCCTTCACAAGCTCATGTGCCAAACTTGTTCTGCCTTTTACAATAGGTTTGTTAAATTCCGTTGAAGGGACAGTGGGGCAGGAGACAAACCTCTGAAGGCTATTCAGAAGGCATATGGGTACTGACCCTTTAAGCAGGAAGGCCAACACCAGCGCCCTTCCAGCTGGGATGCTCCTTCCACACTTTTTCCAAAGGAGGGCGCCTGGAGGGCAAAGCTGAGATAAGTTTTTTCCCCCACACACATCCCACTTATGCTCTTCAAATAGCTCACTTAATTGACAGCATCTTTTCCCTTGAAAATTAACAAATCAAAAATCCTCCAAGGCGTTGTCAGAAGCCGACGACATCTCAGCATCCCGAGGAGGTTTCGTTACCGCCATGTCACCTTTTACCTGCTTCGTGCTTGTTCCTGTCTGTGACATCCAGCCCGAAAGATGAGTTCTTTACAATACAATCTCAAAAACTGGGCTCCTGATAGCATTGGGTCAGATTGCCTTCTCCCTGGATCCAGCACGAGCTTGCACGGCTGTTAAGGTCACAGGAAGGATAAAATGATCTTTTCCAAACTGGAGCGTCTGTCTTCTCATTCTTCTTCATGGTAGAGGTTAACCTTCCATTATTCTTCATAACTCCTCCCTGACCAATTCTAGTGTCATCAAAAAGGATGTGACCTGTTGGTGTGTATAGGAAATGGAAGGCCTGAGGTTACGAAGGAGAGACTTCCTGTTTACACTGTCTTTTTTAATCAAGCCAGTGTCCAAGGCCGAGAAGTCACACATATGTGGGCACATGCGAACATATGAATGCACACTGCCACACGCAAACCAGGTAGATTCAGGAAAGGCTATTAGATAAGAAAGCATTTATTTTGAGAAAGAGGAGAAGAACATCTCCTGACCAGATTGGGTGGCTTGGTTAGATAAGGCCCCCAATCCATTCATGGAGGTCAATGTCACACACTTCCCATTTTGAAGCTGAAAATTTATGTTAGGAATATGGCTAGCTGAAGACCATTAACAAGTCTGATGATTATTGTGACTGATCTAGTGTTTGGGGTTAGATCAGCTGGTTACTTGTCTCAACCCTCTAACTTCCTTTCTGCCCACAGAGTCCTAGATTACAAATGGCAGCTATCTGGGCTAAAAATCCTGTAATGCATCAACATTTTAAAAGACTAGGGCCAGCTTGGCAGCCTCATGTAAAGATTATAGATCTAGCCCACGGGGGCCTTTGATGACAATTTGGTGAAACCTATGAACACCCTTCTCAGAAGAATGTTTTTAAAAGCCAAAAACAAAATGTAGAGGATTACCAAAGAAGCGAATTGCTTTCAGAGATATCAAAATTTTTTTTCAAAGTTTGCAGACAGATGGTGGGGTGGAGCCAAGATGGCAGAGTCCAGGCTGAACTTTCCCTACATTCCTCCCCAAACAATTTTAAAATAATGCCTCAAATTGAATTCTGGAGTAGTGGAACCAACAAAAGGTCAGGGTGAGACATTTTTTTTCCAGCCCATTGAGGCGAGACCAGCAACAGGCCTTTGCAGAAGGCTGCAACAGAAGACACAGAAGCAGCAGCTTCAGGAGCTTTCAGTCTAGAGATGGCAGCAGGTCAGATAATTTGCCAGAAAGAGATTACATGGGGCCCTTTGCTGGCCCTGGGTGCAGGATCCTGTTGCATTGCCTATACATAGCTCCTGGTCACAATTCTAAAGCAAGTACGAGTATTAGCACTTGTGGCTACAGAAGAGCAGGGGCCTTAGTCACAGTTCCAGGGCCAAGAGGAGCAATAGCACATAGGTCTGCAGGGGAGTAAGGGCCCTGGTCATATTCTGGGGTGGAGAAGAATGCTTATGGTCACTAACGAGGGAGCAGGGGGCATGGCCTCAGTTCAAAGGCACAAAGAAGCACTAGTGCTTCTGACTTCAGGACAGCTGGGGACCTGGTCACAGTTCTAAGGCCAAAAGCAGTTGGCACTTGCAACTGCAGGGGAGCAGGGTCCCTTCCTTGGTAAAGATAAGAGCACAGTCCAAAAGAGTAATGACTTCACCTGTCCTTAGATCTTGCTACCCTGGAAAGCACTGGAAAGCTACAGATCCTCAGCATTAGCTTTGAAAACAGGAGCATAAAAAACAAAGCTTGGGGCAGTACCCCCTCCATCTTGGGAAAAGGGACAAACTTTAACATAAAGTTAAAAATTAAGAAATAAGCTCCAAAAATGAGCAAACAATGAAAAAAGAATCTGACCATAAATCTTCTATGGTGACAGGTAAGATTCAAGACACAAACTCAGAAGACATCAATGTCAAAATAGCTACAAGCAAAACCTCAAAGAAAAAATGTGAATTGAACATAATCCCAACAAGAATTTCTGGAAGGGCTCAAAAAGGATTTTAAAAATCAAATAAGAGAAGTAGAGGAAAAGTTGGCAAAAGAAATAAGTGATTCAAGAAAACTATGAAAAAAAGAATGAACAGCTTGGTAAAAAGAGGTACAAAAATAACAAAGAAAATAACACCTTAAAAAAAACAGAATTGGCCAAATGGTATAAGAGGCACAAAAATTCACTAAAGAAAAGTATTCCTTAAAACGTTGACTTGGACAAATGGGAGGAAAGGCATAAAAGCTAACTGAAGAAAATAATTCCTTAAAATTTAGAATTGCGCAATTAGAAGCTAATGACTCTATAAGATGTCAAGAAACAATCAAACAAGGTTAACAAAATGAAAAAAAAATTTTTGACATATCTTATTTGAGAAACAACTGACCTGAAAAATAGTTCAAGGAGAGAGAATTTAAGGATTATTGGACTCTCAAAAAAAAAAGGCTAGACATCACATTTCAAGAAATAATCAAGGAAAATTGCCCTGATATCCTAGAACTAGAAGCCAAAATAGAAAGTGGAAGAATCTATTAATAATCTCCTTAGAGAGATCCCATAATAAAAACTCGCAGGAATATTGTAGTCAAATTCCAGAGCAACCTAGTTAAGGAGAAAATATCGTGAGCTGCTAGAAAGAAACAATTCAAATATCAGGGAGCCATAGTCAGGATAACGTAAGACATGGCAGCTTCCACATTAAAGGAGAGAGGATTTGGAATATGGTATTCCAAAAGGCGAAGAAGCTAAGATTACAACCCAGAATAACCTATCCAGCAAACTTGAGTATTAATCCTTCAGATGAAAAAGAAATAGATATTTACTGAAAGAATACTTTCAAGAATTACTGATAAAAAGACCAGAGAGTAATAGCAAATTCTATTTTCAAATACAAAACTGAAGAGAAGCATAAAAAGGTAACCATGAAAGAGAAATCATAAGGGATTCAATAAGATTAAACTGTTTATATTCCTATAGGGGAAGAAGATACTTTAACTTTCAATAACTTTCTCATTATTGGAGCAATTAGAAAGAGAATCAATAGACAGAGGGCATAGGTGTGAGTTGACTATGATGATAAAAAATTACCAAAAAACCAAGGGATGTATTGGGAGAAGGAGGAAGAGAGAGAAAGAAAGGGAAAATTATCTCACATAAAAGAGGTGTGGAAGGAAGAGCTTTCACAGTGGAGGAGAAATGGGGGGTGGGGGTGGTATGCAATGCTTGAACCTCACTCTCATCTGAATTAGTGTATTAGCAATTTTGATTTGAAGATCTTTCTCACCCATTAATAGGTCATGTGACCTGCTTACATCACAGGAAGCATAAGTTACATGGTGGGAGGAGCTTCCTGACAGGAAAAGGAAGTTATGACACAGAAAAATGCTGAGAGAGAGAGAGAGAGAGAGAGAGAGAGAGAGAGGGGTTATGGCTCCTGGCAGCTGCTAATGGCTGCTCTCATGACTGTTAGAACTGAACAGGCTGACTTATCTGTACTGTGAGTTGTTTTGGGGAAGACCCTAGTAGGGGGTTGGAGAGGTTTTGGGGATGGTCAGCCTCCATGTTGTGATATTTTGTACTGAATGCTTTGGGTTCCTTGCTGTTATGATGAAGTGGACTGACTGGCTGTGGGAGCTGAGCATTTGGTTATAGGATATGGTTCTCTGAATAAATGCTTTACTTCTTCTACCTTTCATGTGGAGAGTCTCATATACTTTGCGATACAGAACTACATAGGCATTTTGACAATTATCATCTATGTTGTAATTATTGCATTAATGTTTCAATTGGTTCAAAGAGGGAATAATATATACACTTGGTTGGGCATAAAAATCTGTCTTACTTAACAAGGAAGTAGGAGGAGAAGGGGATAAGAGAAAGTGGGGAGGGCACTGATAGAAGGGAAAGTGCATTAAAGGAGGCAGAAATCAGAAGCAAAACGGACTTCTGAGCAGGGACAGGGTAAAAAGAGAGAGATGGGAAAGGATAAACAGAAAAAAATAGGATGGAGAGAAATACATGGTGAGTAATCATAACTATGAATGTGAATGAGAAGAACTCACCCATAAAATGGAGGCAGATAGCAGAGTGGAGCAAAAAACAGAGTCCTACAATATGTTGTATACAAGAAATACACTTGAAATGGAGACATACACACAGAGTAAAAATAAGAGCTTGTAGCAGAGTCTATTATGCTTCAGTTGAGGTAAAAAATAAAAAGGCAGGGGTACCAATCATTATCTCAGACAAGGCAAAAGCAAAAATAGAACTCATTAAAAGAGCTAAGCAAGGAAATGACATTTTGCTAAAAAGTTACCATAGACAATGAAGTAATAGTAATATTCAACACCTATGCAACAAATAGCATCCAAATTCTTAAATGAAAAGTTTAATGAATTATAGGAGAAAATAGATAGTAAAACTATGCTAGTGGGGTGGGACCTCAACCCTCCCCTCTCAGAACTAAATAAATCTAACCACAAAATAAATAAGAAGTAAAGGAGATTAATAGAATTTTAGAAAAAATAGATATGATAGATCTCTGGAGAGAATGGAATGCAAATCAAAAGAAGCATATCTTTTTCTGGGCCATATATGATATTTCACAAAAACTGACCATGTATTAGGGCACAAAAACCTCATAAAGACATGCAGAAAAAAAGAAATATTAAAAAGCTCACCTTTTAGAGCATAATGCCATGAAATTACATTCAATAAAAGGCTTTGGAAGCAGAGATTAAAAATTACTTAGAAACTAAATCCAATCCCAAAGAATTGGTGGGCCAAAGAATAAATTATACAAATGACAAATAATTTAATTAAAGAGAATGACAACAATGAGACAACATACCAAAATTTGTGGGATGAATCCAAAGCAGTGCTTAGGAGAGAAAATTTATATCTCTAAATGCTTATGACAATGAATTTTTTTTTAAAAAAAGAGCAAATGCAAATCAAAAAAAAAACTAGAAAAAGAACAAATTAAAAATCCACACTTAAACACCAAATTAGAAATCTTAAAAATCAAAGGAGAGATTAATAAAATTTAAATTTAAAAAATTGTAAGAATAAATAAAGCTAGGATCTGGTTTTATGAAAAAAACCTAATAAAACAGATTAACAATTGGTAAATTAGATTTTTTTAAAAAAAAAAAGAAAGAAGAAAAACAAATTACCAGTGTCAAAAATTAAAAGGGTCAATGTATCACTAAGAAAGTTGAAATTAAAGCAATTAAAAATAGATATTTTACCTAATTATAGGCTAATAAATCTGACAATCTAAGTCAAATGGATGAATATTTACAAAAAACCCAGATTAGCAGAAGGGGAAATACAATACTTAAATAACATTATCTTAGAAAAATAATTTGAAAAAGTTATAAATGAGCTCCCTAAGAAAAATTCCCAGGACGAGATGGATTCACAAGTGAATTCTGCCAAACATTAAAAAAATTAATTCCAATACTATATAAACTATTTGGAAAAATAGGCAAAGAAAGAGTTATATGAAGTACACAAATATGATGCTGATATCTAAACCAGAAAGAACAAAAACAGAGAAAGAAAATTATGGACCAATTTCCCTAATGAATATTGATGCCAAAATTTTAAACAAAATACTAGCAAAGAGATTACAACAATATATCACAAAGATCATACACTATGACCAGGTGGGATTTCCACCAGCTATGCAGGACTGTTTTAGTATTTGGAAAACTCTTTGCATTACTGACCATATCCACAACAGAAATCATGTGATTATCTTAGATGCAGAAAAAGCTTTCAACAAAAATACAACATTCCTCTTAAAATGCTAAATGGTATCTAACTAAAACCATCAGCAAGCATTATCTGTAATGGGGATAAGCTAGAAGTCCTTCCAATAAGATCAGGGATGAAGCGAGGATGCCCATTATCACCACTATTGTTCAATATTGTACTAGAAATGATAGTTTAAGCAATAAGACAAGAAAAAGTTAAGGAGTTAGAATTAACAGTGAGGAAAGAAAACAATCACTCTTTGCAGATTACATGATGGTATACTCACCCCTAGAGAATTCAATAAAAAGAGTTGAAGCAATTAATAACTTTAGCAAAAGTGCAGGATATTAAATGACCCCACATAAATCATCAGCATTTCAATGTATTATCAACAAAGTCCAGTAGGAAGAAATAGAAAGAAAAAATTCACTTAAAATTACTGCAGACAATATAAAATACTTGAGATACTACCTGCGGAGATAAGCCCAGGAACTATATGACTACAAAATACCTTTCATACAAATAAAGCTAGATCTAAAAAATTGGAGAAATATTAATTGTGCATGGATAGACTAAGCCAATATAATAAAAATGACCATTCTACCTAAATTAATGTAATTATTCAGTGCCATACCAATCACACCACCAAAATTATTTTATAGAGATAGAAAAAATAATAACAAAATTCATCTGGAAGAATAAAAGGTCGAGAATAACAAGGGAATCAATGAGAAAAAAGGGAAAGAAGGTGGCCTAGTCATATCAGATCTCAAACTGTATTACAAAGCAGTACTCATCAAAATAATCAGATACTGTTTAAAAAACAGTGGTTTATCAGTGGACTAGATTAAGTATACAATATACAGTGGTAAATGACCATTGTAATCTAGCATTTTGGATCAAGAACTCAGTATTTGGCAAAAATTACTGGGAAAATTGGAAAAAAAGTTTGGCAGAAACTTGGAATAGACTAATATCTCACACTATATACCAAGATAAGGTAAAAATGAGTGCATGGTTTAGACATAAAGTGATATCATAAGCAAATTGGTGGCGGGGGGGGGGATGGAGTAGTTAACCTGTCAAATCTATGGATAAGGGGAGAAGTTATACAAACGAGAGATAGAGAAGATCACAGGAAGTAAAATGGATAATTTTGATTAGAATAAATAGAAAACGTTTTGCACAAACAAATCCAATGCTGCCAAAATTAGAAGTAAAGCAAGAAACTGGGGGAAAATTTTTTACAGCAAGTTTCTCTGGTAAGTGACTCATTTCTTAAATATATAGAGGACTCAATCAAATTTATAACAATGTAGGTTATTCCCCTATTGACAATGTCAGTTATATGAAATATGCTCTAAATTGCTATTGATTAGAGAAATGCAATTTAAAACAATTCTGAAGAATTCTGAATTCTGACCCAACACCTGTCAGACAAGATAATGTGACAGAAAAGAAAAAAATGAAAAATTCTGGAAGAGATTGTGGGGAAAATTGGAACATTGATGCACTGTTGATAAAGTTATGAACTGATTTAACCGTTCTGGAGAGCAGTTTGGAACTATGCCCAAAGGGCTATAAATCTGCACTTACCGTTTGACCCAGCAATACCACTATTTGGTCTGTATCCTGAAGGGATCAAAGGAAAAGGACCTATATACACAAAAATTATTTTTAGCATCTCTTTTTATGGTGGCATAGATTTTGAAATTGAGGAGAATTCCCATCAGTTGGGGAATAGCTGAATAAGTTGTGGTATATGACTGTGCTATAAGAAATTGTGCTATAAGAAATGATGAGTAGGATGGTTTCAGAAAAACCTGGGAAGACTTACATTAACTGATGCAGAGGGAAGTGAGTAGAACCAGTGGAACACTATGCAGTAATAGCAATATTATGTGATGATCAAATCTGAAGGACTTAGCCATTCTGATCAATACAATGATCCAAGATAATTCTGAAGGAATTATGATGAAAAATGCTATCCACCTCCAGAGAGAGAAATGGAGTCTGAGTGCAGATTGAAGCATAATTTTTTTCACTTTATTTTTTTCTTTGCTTTTTTTTTTGTAACATGGCTAGTATGGAAATGTGTTTTGCATGATTTCTCACATATGATTGACATCACATTTCTTGCCTTCTCAATGGATGAGGGAGGGGTGGGAGGGACTGAGAGATTTTGGAACTCAAAATTTCAGAAAGATGAATGTGGAAAATAAATAATTTTTTAAAGCAATTTTAAAACAAGTTCATGGACAACAGGTTAAAAATTACTGAATTCTAGAGAAATGCCATATTGTAGTAAATAGAATTAGAAAAACTGGGTTTAAAAACCACCTTGGACACAAGTTGTGTCTAAATATTGAAATCTAAAATATTGAAATTAAAATTTTAATGTCTGTAATAATAATAATATGGTGGTTAGCATTTATATAGCATTTTAAGGTTTGTAAGACCCTTTAACAAATATCACATCAGCTTATTCTCACAATAACTTTATAAGTAGATGCTATTAGTATCACAATTTTTAAAGAGAAGGAAAAAGAGGCAGACAGAGGTGAAGTGAATTGTCCAAGGTCACACAGCTAGAAAGTAGCTGAGGCTGGATGTGAACCCAGATCTTGCTGTAACTCCTACCTGATGGGGCTGTGAGGCTCATGGGACTGTTGATGACATTATATGCTTCAAAGTGCTCTGTAAGCATCAGTTAATAGTGTTATTTGGATCAGGAGGACCTTAGAGATGATCTCTTGCAACTGATTCACTTCTCGGATGAAAAAATACAGTTGAAGGGCTTTTTTCAAGGTCACGAAGTAATATTGTTAGATTATACATTGGTCATACTTTAACTCTCTCCCTGTCACCAGAAAATTAAAATGAAAGTAAGTCCTAATCGCCTGATCCTTTACAATACAATTTATAATATAGGCAATGTCTTCATTTTCATTTATTCTATGTGTCTAATTCAACCAGTTTGGGTATTTAGCACTAAGAAGGTAAGTTCCTTCATTCACCTCATCAAGGTGTTAGGGTGGGCTCCATTAACTCAGCCACCATGCGCTCTCCTGCCACAGCTGAGCATTTGTCTAAGAAATGGTATTTCTGAAGAGTCATAATACCCTCAGTTGTCCCTGGCATAATGATTGGCCATCCATCTGCCTTGCCCTCTCCACCCCCTTATCCAAATATTTCAGATGTTCCTGAAATATGTCAAATAAAACATTATGACACCATAGAGAGAGGCAGCCTCAGGGGATGGGATTTATAGCATCATGGTACAATACCAATGAGATTTACAATAGCTTAACCTTTTAGATCAAGGCAGGTAGGAAAAGAGACATCAGAACACTTTAGACCAAGACGGTAAACTTTATACTTCCAGAAGTGTCCAAGATGGTTTTTTTTTAGTGCCTGAAGAACACTACGAAAATCATTTCCTGTTTATAGTATATATGGTAAAATATGTGCCAGCTGATGCAAAAGGAAAAATAAAAGGTCAAATGGCTGCGGAAGGCCTTAGAAAAGGTTGACTTTTTGCATTTCTACAGAATCGAGTAATAAATGGGGAAGGGCATGAAAATGAAATTTTTCTCTGACTTCTACCTAGAGTAAATAAATCAATAGATTTTATTATTATTACTGGTGTGCTTATTTCTATGATCATTTTACAGCTGACTCCCTTGATTAGCCAGGATCTGATTTTATAAGCATTCAAGCTATTTCATGCTAAAGATGAAAATCCTTTAAGAACAAAAATTAATTTAAAAAATATAGCCACAAGTAGGAAAATTTGTCTGGCAACTGATATCTCTTTGGTGCTATTTTCTAAAAGCCATGATTAGTATGTGTAGTGTGTGTGTATGTGTGTATGTGTTTAAAGAAGATTTAGTTTTCCTGCCCTGAACTGGGCTTAGGGTAATTGTGTATCTGCTTGAGTGCTGAATGCCATCTATTGCCTTCTTTATAAAGTTTATGACCCTCCTGCTCCTTTAAAGGTCTCAGGTGGCTGATTGATGGGCTCGTTGCTGATACTAACCATGAAGAATGGCTTATCTGAGAGATGGGCCTCTGTCTCCCTTGAGGATTACAGGAGTTAAAAGCATCCCTCTGTTATAGACAGTTCTTCTTCCCTGAATCAGATCCATCAGTCAGCCTGGGGAGCTCTTGGTGCTAGGATACTGACTGCTTTGGATGCCTGCGAGTTGAAACTGTGCTCATGTCAGATGTCGGCCTCAATTCTCATGTGGCTAAAGGGAGGGAGAAGAAAGAAATTCTCACAGTAGAAGGCACAGGAAGAGAGAGTCAGGATTCCTCGGTGCCACTTCTGCTAGTTTCCCCTTTGGGGGCCCTTAAGTAGGAACAGATGCAAATATCATCATGGAGTCTCAGGTCAATTTGAACTAACAGGCCTGGCATGTTGGTACCTGCCTATAGTCCCTGGTACTATGGGAGACTGGTGGATTGCTTGAGTTCAGGAGTTCTGAGCTGCAATAAGGCTGACTAACACTGATTGAATGTCTTCATTTTATATATCATAAATATGATGAGCCTTCTGGTGCAGAGGGCCACTAGGCTACTTAAGGAGTGGCAAACTAGCTTAGGCTGAAAAACAGAGTAATGTGAAGCCTACGAGTGGCCAACAGATTTCCTGAATGGGTGAGATAAGGAGACCCAGTCTCAAAAAGAAACAAAAACCACAAACATTTATTAAGCACCTACTATCTACAATGTGCTGGACCATCTGTTACATCCCAAGCGCATGAAGACAGAAATAAAAATCAGTTTCTTTCTTTAAGGAACTTACATTCTTTGGGGTGGGGGGGAATGGGGAAGGAAGAGATAAGGAAAGGAGGTGGCAAATGAGATGAGATTTGAATATAGAGATTTGACTGAATGAACAAAGGAATGAAAAGGTACTCATTAAGCATGGACTATATGCTAAGTGCTAGGGGAAACTGAGGCAGCCCTTGTTCTCAGAGTGTGTATGGGATAATGAGAGAAACATTACAGAGAGCAGGATTCAGCAGTGGGGCAGATGGAAAATCTGGGAAATCCCAAGGCTACAATGGTAAATAAATGGCAGGGTCCAAGGGAGTCTCAGAGGTGGAGGTAATGAAGGAGGGCATTCTAGGCATACAAAGGCATATGGTGAAGATGGAAAATTATGTAAGAGGAACGACAATTAGGACAGGTTGGTTGGACCAGTTTATGAAAGTGAACCATGTGAAATAAATATGGAAAGGTAAGCCTGGGCCAGATTGTGAAGGGCTTTAAAGGCCAAGTTGAGGAGACTGGATTGATTTCACATCCTCTTATTTCTTATTTGCTGAAATTTGTTTCCTTTTTCTCCTGCTTTTAATCCTGTTGAATAACATCTTTGTTTCCGTGTTCTACTCACATGTTGCGTTCTCTTCGGCTGACCCTTTCTGATCAGCGCTTCTGTGCAATCCCTTTAAATATCTTTCATAGAGAAACTTTCATCCAGCAAATGAGGCTCTCCTGATTTCTTGGGATTGCTCAGGGTGCTTGTGAGTGTGGAGGAAAAAACTTTTGATCTTTTGTGAAAGTCTGTAGAGAAAAGCTTGCAAAATTGGACAATTATGACTCTATTACACAGGAGAAGACTCTCCTTCTTGAGGAAGGGAGGTATGGCAAGAGTCCCATTTCTGAGATTTGGGTATTTCAAATCAAATAGGAAAACAGGAAGCATCATTTCTGAAGAAATTTTGTGTACACTTGGACATATGACCCTCCCCTCCTGCCCAAGAACTGTTGCCGGTTGAATCAAAGGGAGGAAGATGGGTATAATAATAGCCATAGAGCTGAGTTTGGAGACAAAGGACCAGGGTTCAAATCTCAGCCCTGTCACTTACTACCAGCATGACCCTGGAAAAGTCTCTTCTCCTCTCTTGGCCTTAATTTCCTGGTCTGGAAAACAAATTAGCCTTAAGAGTCTTTCAGCTACAAGATCCTATGATTTAAATCATTGAACCTCTCTGGGTCTCAGTTTTCTTATCTGCAAAATGAGGTCTTTGAAGAAGATGACCTCTGAGGTCTCCAACTGCAACTCCATTCCTCAAAATTCACCTACTTCATGAAAATATCTTTAGTATCTTAGGATTTGTAAAGCACTTTACAAATATCACCTCACTGGACCCTTAGAGCAATCCTGGGAAGAACGTGCTTCTATTATCCCCATCTTACAGATGTGAAAACTGAGACTGAAAGGGGGTAAGGGGCATGCTCAGGTAAGTATCTGTAGTGAGTTTCCAACTCACGTCTCCCTGGCTCCAAGTCCAATACTCAAACCACTATGCTGCCTCTCTCATGGGAAGAGAAAATTGCTTTTGGGGCTGACAAACTTAAGAAGGTGGGCCAGGCAGAATTTACCAGGTATGTACATCTTTTAAAAAAGCAACTCTAACATAAATAAACTTCAGTATGGCCTAGTTACACCATCAACTTTTCCATTAAAAAGCCAATTATACCTTGAGCAAAGTTGGCTCCTTTAATAAATATTTATAGAATTGAATACTAATGTACAATGGCACACCAAAGAATCTATTAAACAAAATCCTTCCTCAAACTTAGTTAATGCAAACTAAAAGTCAAATAATGCAAAAGAGTCTTTATACTTCAGGTCTTTTGTCTCTTCCAAGCTCTACTTCAATCCTATAGGTAAGGAAATTTTCACAAAAAGCAAGGCATCATGGGGAAGGGAAAAACCTGACTCTATCCTCCCCATGATTCAATGCTCTTGAACTTCACTAATTAGGAGCCTGGAGACCTGGGTTCTATTCCAGAATGGATAGGGGCCACGCTACTTAAATGCTACATCTCACATCCCTAATCTACGGAATTGATGGTCATCGCTGTCACTCTGTGTAGTCGCGAGGAGAGACGTAAGAAAGATCATCTCTTACTCATAGCCACATCTCACAGCACTTGAAACTAGGTCTCCCTGGCTTCAGCACCAGTTCTCTGTCCATCTTGCCACAACACTTCTTTGTTAAATATAGTAACACAAAAGAGATACACCTGAGTACAAAAAAAAATCAGACTGATGAGTAGAGGTTGGGAGAAGTCATGTATGGATAGTAGCTGTTCATAAAAATTTGGGGTTTTTTAGTGCACATGAGTCATTAGGGTGATGGAGCAGCACCAAAGCCCATGTATCTTGCACTTCATTAAGAAGGGCAGAACATCAAGGAGTAGGGAGGTGAGAGCCTCACTGTGTCTCTGCCCTTATCAGGCCTCATATGGAGTGCTGTGTTCTGTTCTGGGCACTCTAGTTTAAGAAGGGGATCAATAGGCCAGAGAGTATCCATAAAAGGGCAACTAGGATGGTGAATGACATTGAAGCCATAACCCATGGGAACTGATTAAAGGAGCTGGGCACGTTTAACCTGGAAAAGGGAAGACTTGGGAAGGGGCGGGGAGTGTGGCAGTTTCCTCCAAATATCTGAAGGGCTGTCATGTGAAGCAAGACAGATTTGTTCTGTTTAGCCCTGGAAGACAGAGCCAGTGGCAATGCTTGGAAGATGCAGAAAAGACAGATTTAGGCTTGATGTTAGGGAAAACATCCTCACAATGAAAGCTGTCCCAAGTGGAGCAGGCTGCCTCTAGGAGTCCTGGGGTCTCTCTTTTTGAAGGGCCTCAAGCAGAGGTCTCATGACCATTCCTAGGGGCTGCTGTACAGTGAACTCCTTTCACGTATGGTTTTGATTTGATGGGAGAGGAGGCTTTTCAAGGTACATGGTCCCTTCCAAGGTACTGAGGTCCCGTCCAACTCTCCAGTTCTCTGACTCTGATAACTAGTTTATAGACACTAAAAAGGAAATGAATCTTGACAGGAGAAGAATAGCCCAGCAGTTGGAGTTCCTGAAGCCAGAAGTTGCAGGTTTTCAAATTCAGGCCTTTCCAGAACAGCCCATGTGACATTTCAGGAAAGCTTTTAGTAAGCAAACAGATTCCTTCCCAAATGGCCTCTTCTATTTAAGTGGGTTTGAGCTAAGGGTTTGGGTAAAGAAGGATCATTTACTCATCTGCTTTCTCTCCCAGCTCCATTTTAAAGTTTTAAAAGGAGAAAAGTATTTAAGGTTGACAGATCTGAAAGTAGAGTATTCTACCCCAATTGTGACCCCTCCATAATATTTACCATTGCCTGAGCCAAAACATTAGGCCCTGGGTTTCTGGTCAACTAATTCAAACAGTCAAAACAAACAAGTCTTCATATAAATGCAAGGGAATATCACTTTGCCTTTGATAAAATAATCCTGTAATTTATCCAATTTGTTTATTTTCAGAGGGGCCTGGAGGAACAAAGGGAAAGTCTGCCTTTGGCACAAAAAAGAGACCTGAGCCTCCCCAGCTAGCAATGGAACAAGAGGCCTTTCCTTCATGCAAAAGTAAATCCTTTCAGTTCAGACTCCTTCTCATATCCTTACTTGAGTTAAAGCCAAAAGGGGTTTAATGTGTCTGTTAATGGAGATTAAGCCACAGAGCAGCTGCCACTTTCTTTTTTTAAGGCAGTGTAACTGCCTGGCTGGCTGGTTTCCTTATAGAACATTCCATGTCCTAACTCCCTGCTGAATTCCATACCTGGAGCTGTCTCCTTTCTTACCTTCACCTCTCTCTTGGAGGCTCAGATCAACTACCACCTTCTACCTGTAGCCTTTCCTGTGTATCCTCACCCTTCCACTGCTAGTAAGTTCTCCTTACTCATCCTCCTTGAGGATGTACACATGAGACACCAATAATCAATCAACAATCATTTCTTAGATGCTAATTATATGCCAGACAAGTATTCAGCTCTGAGGATTTAAGGAAAAGGAATGCATGCTTTTCAGGGTAAGAATTCTTCCTCCCTTCCCTTTCTCCATTCTTTCTTTCCCCCTTTCCTTTTTGCCTTTGCACCCCTATACAGTGCCTGGCTTATTTATGAGGTGGGTCAGGAGCTGTGATAGAAAGAACTCCCAGTAAGGAAAGTCACTCTACCAATAAATATATTCAATTGTCTTGCAACTCAAATGGTGTGACCTTAGTGATCTGAAATTTATCCAGAGGGTTACATTAGGAGCTCTATCCACATGGGAGGCAAAGATGTTACCTGTGCTGAGAGTCCTGGGGAAGCAAAGAAAGAAGGCAGTGAGGGGATGAGAAAGAAAAAAGGGGAAGTAGATGTATTGCAAAGCCCAGGTAAGACATCTGGAGACGCCATTACCAGGGATCGTGTATTTGTTGCTAAGCTAAATGTTCAGTGGACAATGATTTCTCATGGCAAAGAATACCTATGTTGTGTGAGAGAGAAAATGTCTGGGAACCATTGGCAGAGAGTTTCCTGGATCTCTGGTGGCATGAGGGACTTGCTGAAGATCACACGATCAGCATGGGTCAGAGGCAACATTTGGACTCAGGATTCCTGACTCTGAGGCTAGCTCTCTGTACCCAATGCCAAGGCATCTCAGCCAGTGTATAGTGGGTATTTAATACATTTTTGTTAAACTGAATTTCAAAAGAACTTTTAAGCTTACAGAGAATCCCAGAGGTTGAAGGAAAAAGTCTCCATTTGAAGGCATCATGAAGTAACAGATTACTCCTCCTTTGGGATTTGAGGAAGTAAGGCTCAGTCTGACTTTGGAACTCAGGCCAGTCTTCCACCCCAGCTGTCCCTCAGTCACAGCCTTCATTTAGTATTTGTTCTCTGTTTTTGTTAGACATTGACTGCAATTAGTCTGGTTACCTTCTCCTGACTGCCCAGCCCGCAGAGTACAAAACTGAACTCATCTTCAAAGGGAGCGTCTTCTGGCCACCACCGCTGGGAGGAGGACAAGCCACTCCACTCCAAATCTTGGTTGTGTTTTTTGGATGAAAATGTCCCATTCATGCTCTCAATGCTGCTTGGGCTGGTGGAGGAGACACTCAGTATCTCTAGAGAATATTCTAAGTTGTTACATTATAAGCCTGCTTAAAATAATTATGTAGCACTTTACTCAGTGTAAGGCCATTCATCTCCATCAGGCTAGTGGATAGTTGACACTCTCTGCCAGCTCACTATTTCTAGGAAAACTCAATTCAATCAGCATTTATTAAGTACCTATCATATGCCAGTGCATGGGGGAGGGAGGAGAGCTTTGGTGAGTCCTTCTTGCTGCTTTACAACTAGTTTGGCATCCTTTCTTGGGTGTCAAAACATCATCTAGGATTTCTGCTTAATTGTCTTCACTACAGAAAAAAACCCAACATATTTACCCAATGTGGTACTAACTCCTTTACCGCCAATAGTTCAGCTAAATGTGAACACTATATTGGACACAAATCAGCCATCAGTCCCTGCTGCTAGAGGGGAAACAGAAGTGGGGTTTTTCTTCTCATCATTTGTCGTTCAAATGTCAATATTCTGAGCAACTTCCTGCTTTCGCCAAGGTCGCTTGGGACAAAAATGATTGGAGGGCCATGGAAGTAGGTTGTGTAGGTGCAATCACACTGGAGAAGGTACTATCTGGCCTCTTAATGGGGGTGGTGGTGGTGGCCCAGGGGCAATTGTAGTGTATGTTGGTATGAGGAGAGGATCTACTGGGGATGTAGCCCCTGCAGGGAAAAAATAAGGACCCCTGGGTGTCAGTGTCCTGGGGCAAAATGCCATTTTTCCCATGCTAGTTGTGCCCTGGGGACTATGATATAGGATATTTAAATTCAGGAGTCCATACTGACTCTACATCCACAGCCCTGTCTCCTTTAGGTGAGAGTGAAATAGCCTGTGAACAATTTTTTGAGATTATGTATATATAAATACATGCAAGCACATGCACGTATGTGTACACCCTCTACATACACACACACACACCTGGAATGCCCTTTCTCTTCCACTCTGCCTCTTGAAATCTCTGGTTTCCTTCAACACTGAGCTCAAACACCACCTTTCACAAGAGGACTTTCCTGTCTCTCCCCCAACTCGCCAGTCATCTCCTGACAAATACTGATGCCTTTCCTGTCAAGGTTACCTTATATCTAATTTTATTTATTTCCTATCTACATAGCTAGGTATCTAGAAGTGTATACATCATCTTCCCTATTCAAATCTAAGTTCTTAAGGATTGTTACTTTTGGTTTTGTATCTCCAGCGCTTAACACAGGGATTGGTACATAGTGGTGTTGTGCAGTTGTTTCAGTCATGTCCGACTCTCTGTGACCCCATTTTGGCAAAGATACTAGAGCGTTTTGCTTTTTCCTTCTCCAGCTCACTTTACAGATGAGGAAACTAAGGCCAACAGAGTTGGATGACTTGCCCAGGGTCACACAGCTAGTAAATGTCTGAAGCCAGATTTGAACTGACTCCAGGTCTGGTCTCTTTCTGCTGTACTACCTAGCTGCCTGAGGGCCTACAGAGCTTGTTGATTGACTGAACCCAATGAGGCCTGGTTTAACTGGTTCCCATCTCATGAAGCCTTCCACGGTACTCAATTCCTTCTCAATTTCTGATGACTCCCTGTCCAACCTCTTTGTATGTATTTGGGCAGCTAATGGTACAATGGATGGAGCACTGAACTTAGAGTCAGGAAGACCCGAGTTCAAATCTAGCCTCAGACAGTTACTTGGCTATGTGACAAGTCACTTGACCTCAGTTTCCCTCAGTTTCCCCATCTGCAAATGGGCATAATGATAGCACCTACCTCCCAGGTTTGTCATAAGAGTGAATGGAGATAATATTTGTAATGCTTTGCAAATCTTAAAATCCTATATAAATACCATTTAATAACTAATAGAAATGTTATAATAATGACAATCCTTTATTAGAATATTTATTAAAATTAAAATTTAATATTAAATTTAAATACTATCATATAAGATAATAATAATTTTTACATTTTCACTTGTATTATAGCTATTTATATATATCATTCTGCTCTAAGACTGTAAACTCCTAGAGGGCAAGTGCTATCCCACTGTTCATCCTCGTATCCCCCAGGACTGACCAGGAAGAAGCGTGTAGGTTAGGTTGCCTTAGGAGAATTTTATGATGCTATCAACGAACCTGAAACAACAACCTTTCTTTTGGCCACCCATCATTTCCTGGGGATGACTGACAACTAACAAACCAAGGAAGAACATGGACTTTAAAGAATCAAGATTGAAAGTGATGCAAAGGGGAAGGCATATTTATGTAGTAGATGCAAATAGTCTTCAGCATATCAGAAATTATGATTTACATTGCAAGAAATCACTTAAAAGGAATCATTGAGGAAATCGGCAAAGGAAGTGAGTCCCTTGTGTGGTAAGGAGAGACGGTCAGCCTGAGTGCTATATTGGTGTTTGTGTAATGGATGGATAAAGCATTTATTAAGACCTTATGTGCAGGCACTGTACTCAGCACCAGTGATATAAATAAAGGCAAGCAGGTCCCTACCTGCAAGGAGCTGCCATTCTAATGGAGAAAGACAACACACATAGGGGTGCTCAGAAGGCCAGGGGGTGGGGGAGGAAGAATACTCAGTCAGAGGCAACAGAACAGGCAAGAAAGAGGTGGAGGCTGGAGAGAGTGTGGTGAAGCACGACTGGGGTCCTTCCTAAAATGGTGGTCCTGGGGAGGGAGTCACTAATGAGGAATAAGGGCTTCAAGGTGCAGGTTTCTCTGGGTAATGACTGAGCAGGTGAGGAATGCTCAAAAGCCTCCAGGCTAGATTCTCTGCAAAAGGATTTGTGGGGTGGAAATGATAACAATCACCCAGGAGGCATTGGTGGTTGCAATCCACACCGCTGGAGGGATTTTCCACAGTGGTGAGACCAAAGACCCATGGGAACATTGAAGTATGCCTAGGGCTTAGCTCAACACCTTCAACAAAGCTGGCAACTAATAAACATTCCTGAAATGAATTGGGTGCGTATTAATGGGGTCTTAGAACAATCTTGTGTAGAAGCGACCATAAGGGTGGCAGTGTACTGAGGCTCCAGGGATTAACTAAAACCAAACTCTAGTCTAACTAATTCCCCATCGAAGCAGCCTCTATGGCTCTGGAATCTGTTATGCTTGTAGATAATAGCTCCTGCCAATGGGATGGAACCTTAACCCTGAGCTAAGCTAGTTAACACCCAGAACATCTCCGCATTTGCTGATGGTTCCCCATACCTCCCAGAACAAATATGTAGAGTTTTGGACTTAGAATCAAGAAGATTCAAGTTCAAATCCTATCTCATATATTTATCAGCTGTGGGACCCTGGGCAAGTCACTTAACCTCTATCAGATGAGTTTCTTTATCTGTAAAATGGGATAATAATAGCACCTATCTTACAAACTTTATGAGGCTCAAATGTGATAACATGTAAAGTGCTTTGCACATCTTAAAGTGGTCTCTGTGTCTCTCCACCTAATTGCTAACTATGATAACAATAATTATTATTGTCAGATTCATCTTTTCTTTTAAATTTTTTTTTCAGATTCATCTTTTCCCAGTAATGATAAGTTATGGGACTGCTACAGCTCAAGCTCTTCCTCTTCAGTTGTCTCACTTATAAAACTTGAATAAATATGTGAATAAAAATGGGTTTTGAGGAAGCATGCCATTTTTAGGAGTTGATTTCCTGGACAGGCACAGATATTGAAACTGTGTATCATGGGGACGTTTTTAGGGTAGCGACTGTAAGCATACAATAGACCCCACAGAGGAAAAAGAGAATGCTCAGTTACTATTATTACTCCTTTGCACCACAGCAAACAATATGAGATGATATTTCACCAGAAATAGAGGGGAAATGGAGATCGGTCGCTGTTGTGTTACTTGATTTTGGAGATGGTAATCTCATAATGGACTCTCAAATTCCAGCTCTCATATACTAAATGAATGTCTGCTTGCCTTAATCTTGGTTATGATTCTATCGCTAAGCAATCACTAAAATTAACCTCAGCAATAGTTGGCAGGGGCCGCCTTTGCCCCAGCAACAAGCACAGGACCTTCTACGCAATAAAATCAAGATGGGCGCCTGGAATGCAGAAATGACCGACTGGGGAGGGCAGTGGAATCATAACATCTTTGGGTCAGCTCAAGCTCAGTCGGGCTAAGGAAGAGAAGGGACCTTGGTTTGAGTCAGCCATGGACTTTAACCTAGCTGTGGGGCAGGAGGTGCATGGCAAGGTGGGCCAAAGATGTGGACCTGGACTCAAGAGATATGGTTTCTAATCCCGATCCTGACTCACATTAGTTGTGTGACTATGGCTCTGAGGCTCAATTTTTTCATTTATAAAGGGGGTAATAAAACTTGCACTAAAAAAGTTAGTTTTGTAAAGTTAAAGCACTCTGCAAATGGGAACTTCAATGAAGTCACTCCTTCCCTGGTCCTCAACTTCCTCATCTGTAAAATGGGGCCGTTGCACTCCATTGTCCCATCCAGTTCTCACACCTTGGGTATGTAGGCCATGCTTAATAAATGCTAATTGACAAATTGATTGTGTTTGTTGATCAGTATCTCATGACTATCAATTTCAGTCATTTTTTTTCAGTTGTGTCTGACTCTTCATGACCCCATATGTTTTATTTTTGGCAAAGCTACTGGAATGGTTTGCCATTTCCTTCTCCAACTCATTTTACAGATGAGGAAACTGAGGCAAATAGGGTTAAGCCACTTGCCCAGAGTAACAGAGCTAGTAAGTATTTGAGACTGGATTTAAACTCACAAACATGAGTCTTCCTGATTCCTGGTGCAGCACTCTAGCCACTGCATCACCCAGCTGCTGATATGACCATCAGAGAGCGTATCACATACCCATATCCCAATCTTCAGATTAATAACAAAAGCTGCCATTTGTGAGGCAAAGTCCTTTCCCTACATTATCTGTCTAATCATCACAAACAGCCTTGGCTCAATGAGCTTAATTGTCTTGCCTAAGATCACATAACTAATAAGTGCGGAGGCTGGATCTGAACCCAGGCCCTGACTTGAGATTCATCCTGGTCACTATACCACACTTTGAAAGGCAGCGACTGCTCCCTGTGATACACCCACACCTATGAGAAAAGATCTTAACTTGGCTAAGTTGCTTGGCACAGCAAAAATGATTTTTTGCTGCATTTCACAGCTGGGAATCCAGGTGAGAACCAGCAGCTCCCCACACTGGGTGGATGCAATGGTCTGAAAGGGTGGTACAAGGCTATCAGATTTTTTAAATTGGACGTATTTCACGTGTTCATCTTTGCCACATCTCAGCCACAGATATTTACCTCTTCACCAATATTTGTGAGCCCTAAAACCTCTGAACCACTCCCTCCCCCATAAGGCATAGGGGCAAGTATGGAACTCATGATTTCATAGGTATGAAGAACTTCCAGATAAGGAAACTCTCTACCAATGCAAGTTGGCAACTTTCTTTGCAGCGTCTGGTCTTCAAGAGTTGTATAGAACACTGAAAGGTTAAATGACTTGCCCAGGGTCACATGGCCAGTATGTATCTGATATGTGAGTTGAGCACAGGTCTTTTTGCCTTTAAGCCTGGCTTTCTATCTACTACCGCATGCTGTCTCTCAAGCTCCCAAATAAAATATGCTTTTTGGGGGAGGGTGAATTTTCTGGGAGAACTCTAAAAGAGGGAAATAGCAATCCATTAGCATTTACTGTGATTTTAATGAAAAAGAATTGTTTTATTTCACTGGGCAATTTGCATGTGGATGGAAAGAAGGTGGCCATGTACAGATCTGCATGAAACATTCAAATATCTAACCACACCATGCATAGAAAAATACCAAGTTCCCAAGTCATAAAAGAAATATTACATTCCAGATGAATTAGCAAAAGCAGGAACAAATGGGAAGGGTTGTTGTAATATAACCGGCTGAACTTACCCAATAGGTTCACTTGGAGATTAAGTAAAAATAAGATTTTAATATGATAGATTTCTTGTTCGACTACATTGCATTAATTCCATATACTTTCCTCCTGTAGTTAGTACGCTTCCCTTTGCTCTTCCTTGTATATACTTATCTTCCCAATAAAAAAGAATGACTAATGAAGGAAATGGTGGGTAAATGCAATTGTGTTTCCATTGTAATTAGATTTCCCCTCTCAAAAGCCTTCCATCTTCTCAAATCACAACAGATTAAATTCTAGGGCCGCTCCTGCTGCCAAACCGCCATGCAATTCAGGCCATTTCATTCTGGGGAAGAGGAAGAGCTGCTGTCCTACAGCCTTCTTGATAGGGCCCAAGGTTTTCTACCTCTAAATAAGGAAGATACAAATGCTTAAGATAATATATGTAAGTGTATGTGGAATATTAACCAAGTGTAACAGATGCCCAGCCCAAGCTCTACACACTCTATTGGTGCTATTCATGGCACAAACCTTTCGTTTCAAAGAGAGAATATTTTACAAAGGTGGCCAAGGCTTCATGACTAAAATGGTCCCTGTACAAGTTCCATCTTCACCTAAAGACAATGACCAAATGGCGCTGGTAGATTCAGGGAGCTGGGTGGCAGTAGAAGCTATTCAACTACAAGGAGCAGAGAGGGAGTATCTTTTCCACTTTGTACTAGGTTCTATTTTGACTTGAGCATGGACAGGAATCTCAGGTGGGCAGGCTAGATGTTATTTAGAACTGGGATCCAAAGCAGTAGAGAATCTATCCATGAGATAGTATGGTACAGTGGGAAGAGAACTGGATTTGGAGTCAGCAGAACTGAGTTAAAATACAGCCTCTGATATTTATTACCTTATGGCCTTGGGCAACACTTTATGTTTCTGGAAATGTTTTCTATAAAATGGTGAGGTTGAGGTGTGGTAGACAAGACAACCTCTAACATCTATGTCAACTCTAAATCTATTTCCCCATGAAACCACACCCAGACGGGCCAAAAAGGTAGGGGTTATTAAGAGTTAATTGCTCCCAGTGGCAATTGGACATTTGTCCCTTGACTTAATTTAATAACCTGCACTTGAATTCACTTTTTGGTGGCTAGAGGGAAAGTGCTCCTTTGGTGAGCCAGCATTATGAGTTTCCCTGGCCGACTTTAAAGACCTAGGTCAAGTGTAAAATTGTCAAAACATCTCTGTAGGCATAAAGGCAGGCAAATGCATCAGTAAAGTAATATAATCCAAATGACCATTCAATTTTATGGCTAAAAAAAATTCCATCATAAAGTAGTTGATTCAATGAAAAGACATGAGCTGACGAATACACATATATAGTTTTAGTGGTTCCTAATGAAATGATATGGATAGAATCAATCGGTCAATAGACATTTACAAAGTGCCTACTATATGCCAGGCACTATGCTAAGCACTGGAGATACAAAAAGGGTCAAAAGACAGCCCCTGCCCTCAAGAAGCTTACAGTCTAATGGGGGAGGGGAACAGCATGCAAATAAATATATAGAAAACTATATACAGGATAAATAAGAGATGATTAATAGATGGGAGGCATTAGAACTGAAAGGTTGGCAAAGGCTTCCTGTACAAGAACTAGATATAATGGAAGCTATCTGAAGAGAAGGACAGTTTTGTATTTGTCTCTGTATTGCCTGAACTTAGCATAAGTGCTTAATAAATGCATTTTGAATGGATGAATGGATGAATGAATGAACATGTGCAAAAAGGAAATCCTATTATCTCTAACCACTCACAACTGATCAATTTAAAGAAAAACAAGACACGCCATGACCCTCATTAAATGTTTGAAGCTGGACAACATCCTTTATCTCTTTAGATCTCAGTTTCCTCATTTGAAAAAAGAAGAATGCATGGGATTGAATGAGCTGCTCTCCAAGGTCCCTATTAAGCTCTGATACTGTACAATACTTGGTCATTGGAATGCGGCAAGAATTCATCGTGATTCAGTCCCTGAGAGATACTTTCAATGGACCCTGCCATCTTAAATCTTTCACTCAACATTTCTATAAGTTATGTTCCTCCCAGAAAATCATTCTAACAATTCCATTGGCTGCTGGCTCTCACAGTCATTTCAAGAAGATGGTTTTCAAGAACTCTAGGACTCTTTTCTCATTTACAAGATTCAACCTAAAGTATAATTTTATCCAAATCAAACTCTGCCATTCAGGAATAAGACATTACTCATCATTTTTTACTATGGCTTTAACTTTCATTGCTGAGCTATATTTTCCCTCCTTCCTGGGTCTATCATCAGCATTTTATTTGAGCCAGCTCAGTTCAACTCTTTAGCAAACATTTGTAACAAACTTTAGTAAGAATGGGTGATACAAAACATGTTGCCCATTGCTCCATCTCGCCAGGGTCACACTTCTCCCCAAAATATATACAAAGCTCATAGGAAAGTGGGCATACACTTAGAAAGCACGTGTGGCAAAGGGATGATTCACAGCTCTTGGTGTTAGCCCTTGTGCTCCTCCATGGTGACCCTATGAAGTTCCCCTTAGGTCTGGTGAAACTTTCTTCTGGGATCCTTATACTACCCTTCCTTAGTCTGTGTAGTTTATCAGTGGGTCCCAATAAAGACACTGTAATAAGTCACTGTGGTTCCAGAGACATTGCTAGGGAACCAATGGAAAGTCCAAAAGACTTCAGACATTTTGACACTCACAAGGCCAATGTTTGTTGAAAGGTGAGGAAGAAGAGAAGGAAGAAGCTTGCTTCTCCTCCTCCTCCTCTTCCTCCCAACTCCCTCTCAAGACTTTGACTGAAGCTGCTCACATCACCTGGCTGCCCACATATTGGAATACTGATTCTAAGATAACTTTTTATTTTTAAAAAATAAGCTGTATAGGGTATGTCTAACTTTTCAACCAATATTAATGCCCTTCCTATGTACTGTCATTTAATTTCATCCAATGGCTGAAAGAATGTTGCTGCTTCTAAATAGAATAAGGATTTTTATGTCTAAGTTAATGCCTTTGACTTACTGATTTAAAAGAAGTGTTATAACCTGACAGAGGTATCAGGGTGCAGTACCTTGTTAGTTTCATTAAGTGGGAGGGGCTTATTGACTGATTAAATAAGTCCCTCCCCTCTACCACCATCCCCCCTTATATTTCCTTAGCAAGAAAGGAACAAAATGCGTTTCAGTCCTCTTAAGGCAACATAAAATGCCTCTTCAGTATCTAAATGAGAAGGATCAAAATGTAAGAAGTGAATTTCCGGACTTTATGGCCAGAGCTAGACAGCTTGAATTACTCATATAATTCAGGTCAAATCACCTTTGATCCGAATTATCCAGATGATAGAGGCAATTGGTTCTATAAAAGTTGGCAGCTTTTTATGTTGAGCCAACCATGAATTAGGAATTCTGAACAATAGAGGGGGAAAGAGACAATATAAACTTCTAAAAACAGGTTTGAAATGTTTGCTTCTCTGGCTTCAATCATCACAGCTATTGACTGAGGGAGTTATCTTCAAATCTGTATGTTTTTCTTTTCATTCTTTGAGGACTGGTGAATTGCCCTGTAAGGTATGTGAGATAAAATCAGGGGTTGGGAAAGCCTTCTCTGTCTTCATAGCTGTAGGCCAGCCCTATCAAACTATGGTGGAGTGAAGGGCTATGCAATTATTCGGATAATTTAGTTCAGAATGGATGCTCAATCTGGATAATTTAGGAAAATGAAGCTATTGCTATATGACATGTTATTTTTAACAGGTAATCTTCAGATATTAAATCTGAGCAAGAAGCTGCAACCAAAATGACATCAGAATTTCCTGGGATTAATGACTAGGAAGTTACTCTCTTAGTCAGGTTAAGTGGATGGCTGCCCTTAATGACTGAATTGGGCAGTGAAGACAGACAAACCAAGTAACCAAAGTTAAAATTGTCAATACAATGACACCTGGCATGGAGCCTACCTTTGCAGAATCCAGAAAGTGCTTACTAAGCAGATTAGTTGTGGAAAAAAACATTTCTTTTAGAAAGAATGATTAAATTAAGAAAGTAAATTTTTAAAGCAATTGACAAGCTAAATCCATCATTCTTATGTTCCTATCTTTTCAACTTGAGTGGTCTAGTGATGCTACAGGACTGTGAATTCAATACTATTGAACTCAACAAGCAACCATATGCTCAGATACACAATTCCTATGCTCTGTTGTTGTTTAGTTGTGTCTGACTCTTCAAGAACTCTTGTAGGATTTGTTTTTTGGCAGAGGTACTGGAGTGGCTTGCCATTTACTTTCCTGGCTCATTTTACAGATGAGGAAACTCAGGCAAACAGAGGTAAGTGACTTCCCCAGGGTCACACAGATAGTAAGTTGAGTGAAAAGATGGAGAAGGAGAGGGAGATGGAAGTGGGGAGGGGTAGGAGTGGGAGAGGAGTAGGGAAAGGAGGGAAGGGGAAAGGGAGGGCTAACAACTGGTTGAACCAGGAAGGGTACCAAAGCCCATGCTTCCTAAAGAATCAAATTTTCAGGTGCCCGAAAGGGGAATGAAGTATCACATGGGGCTAAAATATGCTGCATCATGTCACCATTGATGAAATTATATTATCAAAGACACATAAGTTGTAAAAGGAAATGGGCAGATCATGTACGGAGAGTAAGATAACAGATGGACAGCCCATGTTCTGCACTGGCATCCATTTAATGTCAAGAGATGTAAAGCCTGATGTCCAGTAGGTTAGATTGATGAAGCTGCAGAATATTTTACAGGAAGATAATTTATGGTCAAGAATTTCACAGGAGGAGAAGTATGGGAGCCCCATAAGCCACACCATTCAAGGCTATATCCATATTGATTAGGTGACAGACCCATTGAAGTACTGAACTACATCTTCAAAAGTTCTTTCATTAATAACCTCACTAATTCAGATTGGTTTTCCTGCCAGGGAGTTTCTATCTGTTCAAATTCCATCAAGTATCTCAAGGTCCTTTACAAATACTATCTCTTTTATGAAGTCCATCCTATTTCTCTGCCATCATAATATCTGGATTCTAATCCTGACACTGCCACTAATTAACCTCCAGCTTTGAAACATTAAAAGAAAGTTATCAGTCGAAAGTGAGGAAAAGGCAATATGGAACAAGGGAAGTTCTGTTCTACCCCACCCCCAAATTTTCCTCTGAGCAAAAGGACTGATTATTGGTCCCACCATGCAAAATCCAGAGAGTTTCCAAACCAAATTAAAATGTAATTAGGAAATATTTTAATAAAACAAAGCAAAATACAATATAACAAAAATAATGTTAATTTGTGGTTTTCTAAGTCAATACATGGCCCTTACAGATCTATTTCTATTTGAGTCTGTCACTACTAGTCTAGACCTATACAGAGACCAAAAGGAAGAGGTCATTTTCTTGATGGAATTTTGAAGTGAAAGTGAAGGGGAGAAGAGTTGGGTAATTTTCCAGCAAGCTGAATCAATGAAAATAGTCAATCTAGAGAAATTGTGGCCATTTCTTTCTGCTTATGCTTATTTATGAGAGTTCCCACATACAAGAGATTGTGGATGGTAAATGGATAGAGTGCTGGACCTGGAGTCAGGAAGAGCTGAGTTCAAAACCCGCTGCAGATGATTATTACTTGTGTGACTCTGAGGCAATCCCTTGAACTCTCAGCCTTGGTTTCTTCATGTGTAAAATGGTGATAATAATAGCATCTATCTCCCAGGAGATAAAAGGAGATATTTGTAAATGGCTTTGTGCTATTTAAAGTGCTAAATAATTGCCAGCTATCTTATTCGTACATATGCGCATACATGTGTATTATACAACATAAAGGCTTCCAAGTGCACTAAGACTTTTGGGACACCTTGTATTATACATATATGTGTGCTACATATACACACATGTGTAAAAAGATGCAGAAACATTCAACATTGTAAGTAACAAAAATTAGGTATAATGCTATCACCAAACTCCAATTTCTCAAATACAATTTCAAGTGAAAGTTACTAAGATACAGCAAACCCCTTAAGGATGAAGTATCTTATTTTAACTTATAATGAGTATGCTAGCATGTTTATTGCAAATGATTCTTAAAATGTTTATTTACCACTGTTTTATAGCTGCAAACAGAATCTACATCTTTATGGGAAGGTCTGGTCTCCAGTTATGACATCTGCTCCTCACGTTGAGTTGAGTGCATCCGTGGGAGGATTTTCCTGACAGGCACACTTGTAATCCTTAAATGTAGCCAGGGGACCATTTAGAATCATCCCATAAGCTGCAGGGTTTAAAGGTAGCACTTTAAAATAATGGGCCAGATCATTAATGACAAATCACAGAGGAAATCTGAGAGAGAAGTGCCCAAAGCACCCTCCTCCTACACTCATTCTGAAGGGGGTCATCATGGCACACCCTAAGCACTTGACAATAAATATACCATGCATTAGGGAGATAACTCATTTTCAAGTTGTTTAATTTAATTATTCTGCATGTGGGCAATGTGTGAAGGCTAGAACTTACTATGAGTTTGTGCATATTACTGGTCATTACCAATACCAGAATTTGCCTTGGTATTTGGAAAGGGGCAGGGAGAAAAGCAATTTTACTCAAAATGCAAACTAGAACCATTCCCCTAAATGTTGATCATAAATTTCTTGAAATAATGACCTCTATCATCTCCCACGAGGTATGTACACATGTTAAAACAAGTTGGCAGGTGCTGGACCTCCCAAGAAATAGATTCCAAAAGGACTTGTCACTTCTAAGAGCTGCTGTCATGCCAATGAACAAACCCAGTTTTCATATGGGTGGCAGATTGCAGTACAACCTGGGGACCCTCTTCTTTCCTAAAATGCAGTTCCTCCTCCTCAAATCTGGTTCTTATTCACTCCCAAAATCATAAATATTTTGATGCTTCTTATCCTTGGTTAGCAACATGCTATAAACTACTCACATACCGCATGTGCTTCTGCTTTGACCTTAAGACAACCTTCATTTCAATTTTGTTAGAGAGTATGGTTTTCTATGTCTCACAGAGGAGCCACAACGGATAGAGTGCTGGACCTGGAATTAGGAAGACCTGAATTCAAATCTAGCTTCTGACACTTAATGGTTCTGTGGCCCTGGGTGAAGCACTTAAGCTCTCTCCGCCTCAGTTTCCTCATCTGTAGAAAGGGAATAATCATAATAGCACTTACTTCCCGGGGATCTTATGAGGATCAAATAAGATGATATTTACAAAGTGTCTTGCCAAAATTCAAGTGCTGTATGAATGCTAGCTATTTTTATTACAGAATCACTAGAAGATATTGTTATAATGATGGACATATTGGATGACACCCTGGGGTAATATCCCCTTTTAACAGATGAGGAAACTGAGGCAGGTAGCACTTAAGTGATTCACTAAGTGTCTGAGGCTAGATTTGAATGTAGGTAAAGGTGACTGGGAAAGAAATTGGGTTGATCATGAGGTGAGAATGAGTGATAGCTGACCAACAGCAGGCATATCTCAGTGATATCTAGGCAACATCAAGAGGTCTAGAGGAAGGCCCCCAGCAGGTTGGGTGGACCCTCTGTGGAGGATTTAGGAGAAGACATGGATAAGAGTCCTCGTAGATGAGTTGTGACCTGACCTGTTGGAGGGTGTATCCACCTCTGCAACATCACACAGTTATGGCCATTCTGATGCATCAGCCCCAATCCATACAACTTGTTCTTGGTGCTAAGCTCCTCCTGAGGCTGCTTGGTTAACTTGGCCCAATATTCAGCAAATGCCCTGCTCCTTCTCATATAATTTGTCATAACTCAGTGAAGAGTCCTGTTAAAATGCAAATAAATCCTTAATGTTTTCCTAACTTCCTTCCGAGACTCAGAGACTGCTGTCTTCCTCTTCCACGGTGCATCTTCTCTTGCTGTTCTCATAAAGTGACAGCCTGACCCTGTTCAACAGGCAAAAGCCATTAACCATGAAAATCTCTGATTCAGCACATCTTCCATGATGGGTGAGAGGATTATGAGCTGCCCATGTGACCCAGAGGACCAGCAGGATTCCCACGAAACAGATAGGTCCAAGATTGGTACCATGTGGGGCTGAAGATATGTATAGTCATTGTCTTATAACTTAAGAGCTCCTCAGGTCATTCAATGCATAAATCAGTTACCCAAGGATACTTGCTGCAGAGAGCAAAGACATGAATCAAATGCTTCCAAGAAATTCAGTAACAGGTGCACTTGGACAATGGTGAATATTAAATTATTTCCAAATTGCAGATCTTGTCAATAAGAGGTAAGATATCCCAGAGGGTCAGCTCGATTTTCTTCTTCCTTTTCTCCCCCTTTGCTGTGGTCAGATTATCTGAAAACCCTGAATTGTCAATATCAACCTCTTTATTTATTTTTAATTTGGAGCATTATTTAAGAAAATGATGCTGCTGTTTGCTAAATGCAAGAATTGATTTCTGGCAAAAATGAAATAAAGGAAGGCTGATAATCTGAGAGTTTAAGTACCAAGAATCGTTGCCCCAACTTTTAGTAAATGAAGTATTTAAAGGCTGAGATCACGGTTCATTTTAATTCTATGGTAATTCGATACAGGCACTCACAATTATTTCATTTTCAATATTACTGCTCGTGTCCCTCCATAAATGATCATGCATAGAGAGGAGAAGCTAATTTTATACATTTTCCATAATCAAGATTATTTTAAACAACTATCTTAATAACTCTCTCAATCTATCACCAGTTCTAATGCTAGGAAAAGGCCCCAGTTTGTTTTTTTATACACCCAGAAGAAGCCAACCTTTGGTCAATTTGAAAAGTGGATTCAAAGGTTTTGTTCCTGCACACTCCCTCCACCTTCCTCCCTTTTTTTGCTCTCCTTCCAGGATCTGTCTTTCCCCCCTTCTCTGTTCCTTCTCAGGCCTCTCCTGCTACCAAGTCATACCCCATCGATGAAGAAAATATTATGATAAACTCATTCCCACAAGGAGTTTGCCATGATGGAGGAATCTTTGAATTGTGAAAAAAAAATGGAATGGAAAAATGGCTTCCCTCCTCACATTTGTCCGCCCTATTGTACGGCAAGGCGTCAGCCTCAATGGCTCACAACTGTTCAATTCACATATTCAATCAGTTGGCCACTCTTATTTATATTTCTACGTCTCTCCTCTACAGCCCCCTTTTCTCAATTCAAACAGTGACCATCTCAGTCCATCTCACTTCACTACCACTCATGTGAGTCACTGCAGAGGCTCCTCAAAGGTCTCCCTACCTTGAGTCTCTCCTCAGCTAGAGGGGTCCAGCATGGGCCTGGAGTCAGGAAGCCCCAAGTTCAAATCCAGCCTCAAACACTTACTAGTTGTGTGACCTGGGTGAGCCATTTTACCCCTGTTTGCCTCACGTGCAGCATCTGTAAAATGGGGTCAATAAGCGCACTTACCTCCCAGAATGAAGATCAGATGAGATCATTGTAGAGTGCTTAGCACTGTGCTTGGCACACAGCAAGCTATCACTATTGTCCTAAAGTACGGGTTTGTTCCTACCACCTCCTTACTCAATGAACATCCATGACTCCCTATTCCCTTTATAATCAAAGATGACCTTCCAAATAGGACACGTTTAAAGTCCTTTATAATCCGTAGTCTTATTATACACTGTTCACCTTCACGTACTATGATCCAGTCATACTACTCAGCTTGGGCTTCCTCCCCCATGACCCCTCTAGCTCTTTCTCTGGCCCCTCAAATCCATCTCTTGGAATCCCTGGCTTCCTTTTAGACTCACTTCAGGCGCCATTTTCTTTGGCCTTCTCAGCGGCCGGTGCCTTCTTGCCCAATGCAACCTTGCATGTGCTCTACATCTGTCTTGTGGATGTCTGTGGAGATGCATGCTTTCTTCCCATTACAACATAAGCTGGTGGAAGGCAGGGACTATTTCTCCTTTGTCTTTGTATTCCCACCACTCAGCACAGTGCCTGGGATAAGCAAATGCTTGATGATGTATCAATTTCCCACCATTTGACATCTGCCTTACTAGCTTAGCTCCAAGACAGAGGACACAGGTTCACTCCCTCCTCTCATGCTAACTGCCGGTGTGACCTTGGGTAGGTCACTTAACATTTCCAGGGCCCCTTATGGCCGCCAGTACTACCTTTCCTTTTGTATGAGGACAGAGAAGTTAAGAGACTGGCCCAAGGTCATACAGCTAATAAGTGGCCGAGCCAGAAGTTGAAACCAGGTCTTCTGGCTCAAACTACAGTACATTTTCCACTTTTCCATGCAGATACCTATTATTATCCCCATTCCACAGACGAGGAAATCAAGAGTTCAGGAGAATAGATGCCGAGGCAGCAAGTGACCAGCAGCAGGTCCTGGGGCATCACTATCCAGCTGTTAATGGCGCCAGCATCCTGTCAGTCTCCCATACTCACAACCTCAGAATTGTCTCTGTCTCTTCCCACTCTTTAAGGCCAGGTATATAAGCAGCCACTTAGGCCTGGTGACTTTACTTCCTTGAGATCTTTCGCTCTTGCGCTCTCCTTCCCATTATCACTGCCTCTGCCCTAGTTTAGACCTCATTACCCCTCTCCTGGATTATTCCAACAGCCTTTTAATTGATCTCCTCTAGTCTAACCACATACGCATCACTGCCCTATGCAATCTGGCTCCAACAGAGTGGATGCCCCCTTCTAATGTACGTGTGGGGCTTTTGTTTATTCTTTTTAGGACTGAGAGATGTCTGTGTAGGACCTTAGTATAAATAACAAATGAAGCAGAGTGCCCAACAACTGGTGAAAGCAATAATTCTTTATTTGATGTGTTTAAAGTCACACGGGCGTAGTGGGCAACCTGAGATACTCAGGGGTATGAGGAGGGAGCAAAGGAAGAGGAACCAAAGGTAGGCTCAGATCAGAGTCACTGGAAAGAAAAGATAAAAGCAAATTTCTGGAAGGGCAAGATAGATCAGCAGTAACTAGGGGTGGGGGTGGGGGACTGGAAGGTGTGTCTGGATGTGGGTGAGATGATCTTTTGCCCACAGCAAAAGGAGGAAGGAGATAGACAGTCCAATGAAAGGAGACCTTCCTGCTTGAGTGTCCTGCTTATGCAAGGCTCTCACCAATCATTCCAGTTCACACTATAGGCTATTAATGATTTGAAAAGGGGCCAGAAGCTTTATAGGGAAGCACAAGATCAAACTCAAGAAACCTGATTGGTGGTCCATCTGATGTCACAGGCAAGAATCATCAGTTAGAAAGGATTTATGGGACATGGAGTTTTCTAGGCAAATATGAGGTAGATGGCAGAAAAAATGTGTTATTAGGGGGCACCAGGCTGGAGATCAAAAACATCTTAGTCAGAGGAAGGGGAGAGAAGGGAAGAAAAAGGGGAAAGGGATGTAGAAGAAAAAAAGAAGGGAAGGAAGGAAGGAGCAAGGGAAGAAGGAAGGAAGGGACCAATTAAGCGGTTACTATGTGCCTGGGAACATATACAGAGTGGTGTTCCAAAAATCTTAGTGCAGTTTGAACCTAAGATAAATGTGTTAGAGAGCCATATGTAAAAAGTGAAATAGCCCCTCTCCTCAAGGAATTCATACTTTAATAGAAGGAGACTATACATATATGGTAGGTGAGTGATAGCCAGGGAAGGGAGTTTTGGCCTCTGGAGTCTCAGGGATATTGAGTTGATCCACAGGACAGTCAATGGACCTCTACCTCATCAGAAGCAATGGTTATATTGATTTGATTACTGTGCCTAGAAAAAGTGAAATCTGGGCATTAGCTGGCAGCAAAAAGGTTTTGCATACGACAAAAGGTAGATGACAACATGCCCTGTGAGGATGAGTTGTGAGGCCTGGTCTGAGGATCTCCCCTGGGGCTGGCTGGATAAGCAGGAAGAAGAGCTTGGTCAGAAAACCAGAGGCTTTATGGACTATGGTAATGAACGAAGGGAAAGAACCCTGAATGTGGAGTCAGATAATTTGGGTTTGAATTCTGGTTTTCCTACCTACAACCTATATAATGTTGGTAAACACCATAAATGTAGCCTCTTCAGGACCTGGTTTCCTCATCTGTAAAATAAAGTATTGCACTAGATGACCTCTAAGGTGCAAATCTAAATCTAAGACTCTTCCACATGTCTGTGTCCTTCTGGCTCCCAGGCCTTTGTCCATGCTGTGTCTTCTCTCTAAAGCGTCCCCCTCTCTGTTTCTGCCTTTCGGCCCAGATTAAATGCCATTTCCATGAAATCTTCCTCAGTGCCTCGAGCTGGGTGGAATCTGTTCTCTGCCTATGCCTACGTTTGTATAGCACCGTGCATTCTTTTTACATTATCCTATGCTTATCTCTTATCATACTTTCATAGATGGACAAAGCTAAAGTAATAATAGCTCATATTTAGAAAGTGTTTTAGAGTTTGCAAATTGCTTTACACAAATGATCTCACCACAAGCCTGTAAGGTTGCTGCCCTTATTATGCCCATTTTAGAGATGTGGTGACGGATGCTCAAAAAGCTGAGTGACTTGACCAAGATCCTACAACCATTAAGAGTTTGAGGCAAACCTCGAGCTTCCAAGCGCCAAGTCTCTCCCACTACCCACTAGGAAACCCTGCCTCTTCCTGCCAGACAAAATCTTAGCGTTCAAGTCCTACCCCATCACTTTACAAAAGGGGAAACTGAGGCCCATGGTTGTGAACAGACTTTTCCAATGCCATGGAAGTACAAACTTCAGTACTTGGGTGAAGCTCTGGATTTGGAGTCAGAGTATCTGCATCAGTGCAGTCTCTGCCACCTATTCCCTTTGTGACCTTGGTCAAGTCACTTCTCTTGGCCTCAGCTGCCCCTTCTGTTAAGTGAAAGGGTCAAAGTAGAATGGCTTCTGGTGTCCGTTCCAGTTCAAAGTCCCTGATCCAATGGCCCGCTGTACCATGCTGTCTCTGTACCATCCCAACCTTTCCAAACTCGCTATCACTTGTAGGACTCAAGCTTGATTTTAGTTTCCCCTCCATTCCTCCCCCACTCCCCCATAGACTCAGAGGGCCGCTGGAGAGCCTGTCTGTGCCCCTGATAGCACTGATCACCATATCAGGAATGTTTCCTGTTGTTGCTGTTCGGTCATTTTTCAGCCACATACGTCACTCCATTTGGGGTTTTCTTGGCAAAGATACTGGAGCAGTTTGCCATGAAGAAACTGAGGCAACCAGGGTTAAGTGACTTGCCCACAGTCACAGAACTAGTGTTTGATTTGAACTCGGCTCCTCCTGACTCCAGGTCAGCATTCTGTCCAGCTGCTCACTAGGAATGTTACCTTGTTTTACAAACCTCATCCATTAGCAGTATGCCTGACACATAAGTGACACTTAATAAATGCTGCTGATTGAGGTCTTCTGTGTGCTGGGCATTGTGCTGGCTGTTGGGGATAGACACACACACATACATACACACATATGTGTGTATACACACATATATATCTCTGCATATACACATGCACATACATATAGACACATATATGCATACACACATGTACACATATACATACGTGTGTATATATACATACACACATATGAATGAAACAGTTCCTGGCCTCATGTGGTTTTATAATGTAGGCGAGGGGAGAAAATAGGTACACAGATAAGTTTATACAAAATATCAGGGACTGGACATGGGATTTTATTGGTGTAGGGTTCTCCCAATACAGACTACCATCAATATAGGTCAGCACCTCCTCTCCAACTTACAGTCATAGAAAGTTGCTTAGCAATTCTTTGAGAGATTGTGACTTTCACAACAGGGTCACACAGTTGGTAAGTGTTGGAGGCAGAATTTGAACCCAGATCTTCTTGACTCTGTAGTCAACTCTCTATCCATTATGCTATATTTCCTTTACCACCCTCCATTTGTCCATCTGTCTATCCATTATAACGTATATACAAAGTAAATACAATGGGAAGGGAGCTTGAAACTGGCAAGGAGCTGGGTAGGCTTCCTGTAGGAGATGATACTTAAGCTGAGCCTTGAAGGAAAGCCAAGAATCCAGGGAGGTGAACAGGGAGCGTAGTTCAGGTATAGATGGCGACTTTGTAAAGCCATGGACTCAGAGGGAAACTGTGAGTAAGTCATTTTACCTGGAATTCAGAGTGAATGAAGGGGAGTGAATGAAGTGAGACTAGAGAAGGAAGCTGGAGGAAGACCATGAAAGGCTTTAAATACCAAATAGAAGAGATAGACTTTAATCTTAGAGGCAATAAGGAACCATGGAAACTTCTCGAGTAGTGACACAGTCAGGTCTATATTTGTTATAGTAATTCATCAGCTGTGCGGAAGAGGATCAGAGCAGACCTGGAAGAGAGAGACATTGGACGCACGAAACCAATTAAGAAGTTATTCAAATACTTTTGGTAAAAGACGTTAAGGACCTAAATTAAGATGGTAGCTGAGTGGGTTGGAAGAAGGCAATAGATAGAAAATGTTCTGGATATAGAAGGAACAACACATGGCAATCAATTGGACATTGGGGATGAGGGAGAGGAAAGTGTTGAGAACGAATCTGAGCCATTGCTAACCTGGGTAACTGGAAGGATGGAGAACTGTTGGTAGAAACAGGGAATTTAAAAAGAGAAGGGAGTTGGGAGAGGGGAGTGAAGATGAAGTTATGTTTTAGACATGCAGATACTGAGGTGCCTATGGGCTGATCAGATGGAAATACTCACTCAGCGGTTCTTGAAGTGAGACTGGAGCTCAGGAAAGAGATTAGGACCAGATACACAGATCTGGGAAATAAGTCCCTAGGCCTTTATTAAGAACTTGTGTTCCTGGCACTGTTATCAGTGCTGATGATACAAAAAAAAGACAAAAGCAGTTTTGCTCTCAAGGATCTCACAATCCACTCACCTGTAGAAAATATTAACCAAACTGATTAACTGAACAGCCATCTGAGGAGATCGCTGAGAAAGAGGGTATGAAGAGAAAAAGGAAATGGGCCCAAGTTAGAGCTTTGGACAATGCCCACACTTAGGTTATGGGAGAAAGAGGATGGTCCAACAAGGCATACTGAGAATTCTGGAGGGAACCCCTTTACTCATGGCCTCACAACTACAGTGGATCCTTAAAGCTAAGCTTGGGAATGCACTTGCATCCCATGCAAGAATGGAGTTAGCCTCTGCTCAGGTTTGGGACTTCAAAATTTTTAGGGCTGCTAAGATACAATAGTCTCTATTCCCCAGAAAACTGGGCCATTCAGGAGAAACCAGAAAGTGGGGATGATAAACAAACTTCCTTCTAATAAGCTTATTAGCCTCAAATGCGGGGGCGCTGCCCATATCTACCTTATCATTATTTAATGTTGGTCCTCTGCTTAGCCCTTCAAATATATCTTTTCAATAGCCAATTACTCTTCATACTGAACTCTATTTTCTCCCACGATCATGAATCAGTTCCAGACATGCAGTTATATTTCCAGCGAGGTCCATGGCAGAGCAGATACATAGCTCCGATTAACAATAACGCTTGTCCTCTCGGGTTGGTAATGAAAAACACACTATCTTCTGTCTGCTAATATTCCTCTCCGTCCTGCTTCTCCTGTGTGTTTACAAAGCCTTGAGAAGATCATGTACTTGAACTCTTAGGCTAGTTGTGAGATTTAGGCACAATCCACTCTTGGAATGTTTTCTCTAAAAATTTTACTAAGTTCCTTCTCTTCTCTAAGTGGTAAAGACCAGAACCCAGTATTAGTGTATATACCCCCAGGTCAACACCTGTCTTCCCACTCCCAAGCCTGCCCCTTCCCCCTCCCTGCTCACTTACAATGCTCTTATTCTCTCTTCCCCACTAAGTCTCTAGGACCTCCCCCACCCCCATCTGGGTCTCCTACTCCTTAGTCTAATTCTCCTTTCTCTCAGCACCTGTTCTTTAGCCACAATTAATCTTCTTTTCATTTTATTCCTTGCCATTTCATTTGTACAGTGCCCCAGTGGAAGCCCAGCTCTGTCAAAACCATCCCTTCTTGAAGAAACCAAGTGTGTTTCTGAAAATACACCACTCCTGAAAGATGATTAAGTTTACCTCAAAGGTTTTTCTCTTGCTTCCTTGAACTTGAGTAATTTACCTTTCTTGGGGGTTTTAAGCATTAAATAAGAGACCCTTTTTTCGTAACATCCCAGATTATAAGGTTATGAAACATGTGCCATGAATCCAAAAGAGACTTAACATTCCAGGAGTACATCTGATCTGCGCCAGGCAATCCTTTCCCAAGTCCCAGCTGTGGAAGCAACTATTCTGATAAGCTCCTATCTCATATCCTGGAGGAGGGCGGGGGTAGGGGATGAAGTGGTGATGCTCTGGGCCAATAGAAGAATACCTGAAGAGTGAATGAAAGCCACAGGGAAAAGGCCAGGACCTACCAACAGCTTAGAGCTGAAAACCCCAAAGTCTCAGAGCTGGATTCAATATGCCTGGTTCTCAGGGGTGAATTACAAATGTGTTGGTTTGGCCACATGCACACATGTCTATATGGACCTAAATGTTACTCAGTATGCATATCTTGGCTTTGACCATCAGCCCCAGAGAACAGCCCCCAAACAGTTGTTATTTATTATACACAAGGAAAATCTTCAGTAAGCCGAGTAGAGCTGTATCCACAGCAAGCATATGGATCTAAAAGCAAAGAAAGGGTCTAAGGAATTTTACAGTCCCAAACTGACACATTCTAACCAGGGCAACACTGAATTCCCCAGAACTTCAAATCTGAATTCTTGGCGTGTGGCTCTTGAAACAGAGCAGCCTGAATGGAGTGGGGAAGATAACTTGTGGAATATCTCTGGAGATAAAGGATGCCCTTAGGGACTGCCTTGGAGCTTCTTGGTATCAAATCCTGAAGCCAGGCTCTGCCACTTACTATCTGAATGACCTTGGGTAATTCACTTACACTCTAGGTTTTAGTTCTCTTCATAGGTAAGGATGAGGGGACTGGACTCGAAAGTCTGTTCAAGCTTGAAATATATAATGATAATAATACTGTCATTCTACTAAGTACTAAGGTTTATGTGTGTGAGAGAGATATTAGACATGACATGCACACACACAAAGAAATATACATATGTATGTATAGATATACAATTGTCAAATGGCTTCGAGGCCTCCTCTAGCCACTAGACCCTGCTGCTGGCCACACAATCCTCCCTCTCTTCCTTTACCTTCCTTTACTGTCATTCAGGTGAGCCTGGAGGTGAATATAAATTAGTCATTGAGATGCCCTCAAATATGGCCTCAGCCAGTGTTAAATGTAGTATTTTTCACTGCTTCCACTTGCCCTGAGACTGTCTCCACAGAAAGCCTGATCTCTCTCCTTCATTTGAACCAACAGAATCATTTGGTTCCACGACTCTGTTATTTCCTTATTAGCAGACTGGGAGTGGGGGGGAGGGGAGCAGATTGCAACTCATGACTCCACTTTATCTCTACCTGCTCTCCATAAAGGCAGCCTGGACACAAAGCACTCCTGGTCCTTTACCTGCCCAGCTTACACAACAACAGGTATGTCCTTGGCTGGGAATCTTCTTCCCCTAGGCCTTTACACAAACAATTTCTAAATAATCCTCCACCGTCTTTTGGTGTGTATCACACACTTAACCTCATTACATAAGGACCTGATGGACTGGAATGTTTGCCAAAGGGCCTCTTAGGAGAAAAATCTAAAGCTTTATGTGTGTGCGTGTTTGTATATGAAAATATAGATGCATATATGGAAACATATTACACATACACACACACACATATAATTGTCCAGTTGACTGATATAAGTTCCTGTTTGCCATTTTAATCTTTCATGACACAAAATAGTTCTATTATTTTATTAATTTTTTTGGATAGAAATAATTCCTACACCATTTACACTAAATAATATACCACATTTGAGTTAGATCAGGGCTGTCCAACCTTAGGTTTTTATTGAAACTATAGACAATATATTTTGATTTGCCATTTTAGTGAGAGCTCTGCAGTAGCTTGACTTCCTTTACTAAAGCATTTATGTAAATTGCCCATGGGCTGCATTTTGGACAGCCCTGAGTTAGATAATCTTTGAGTTCTTTGACATTTGGGGCAAATTTAAAAATAATATTATAATTTACTTGCCAATTGGATCAGTTATCAGTTAACATGGTACTAGGAAAGAGAGCTGGACAAAGAGTTGGGAGACTCACATTCATATCTAAGCTCTGCTGCTAACTACATGACTTGGGGAAAGTCTTTCACTCGACTGGAAGTCAGCTGCCTCACCTATAAAGTGAAGGGTTGGTCTAGAGAACTGTAGGATCCTTCCAACTCTTATCATATAAATCAACCTTATGAAGAAGTTTGGTCTGACATGGCCAAGATGCCGCCATCTTGAGAAGGTGTGAATGGGAGCCATCTAGGAGTGGGGCAAAAGAAGGAGCCCAAGTCTCACCCTGGGCTCTGGCAAATGCACAGTGGTCAAAACCATGAGAAAGAGAAGGCTTCTCAGCCTGCTCCAGGACTAAGAGCCAGGGTTAAACGTGGGAAAACTTAAACACTGTTGGATGTGGACTCAGAGGACCCAATCTGAACCTTGACTCTGCAATTTAATAGATCTGTAACCTTGGACAACTAATCTTGGTGAATGTCAGTTTTCTCCTCTTTGAAATGGGGTGGGGGGAGACTAGATTATATGATGTCTTAATTCTCCTTCAGCTCTAAACCTTTGTTCTAATCCTTGCCTGTAGGGTTGAATCATAGGCCCCAAGGCAGATGTCCAAGGGATTCCCTTTTGCCTCTAAACACAAATGTAAGTTCCTCCATTTGGCACTTAACATCCTTCACATCGTGGTCCCAACCTACCGTTCACACTTAATTAGAGATTACACCTAAGTGGCACACTTCACAGTCAGGTCAAACCCCTTTGTAACTGTTCTCAATACTCCATTTCCTGTCTCCAGAACTTTGCACCGACTGTCTCCTGTGCCTGGAATGCAGTCCCTTGTCACTTCTGCCTCTCAGAACCTCCAGTCTTCAAACCTCAGCTCAAGTGCCACTTTGGACACAAAGCCTTTCATAGGCTACCCAGGGACTAGTGCCTAGCTTTGCAAAACCACCTCCATGTCTACCATGAGGGCAGGAACTGTTTCACTTTAGTCTTAATTATCCTCCAAGCCTTGCCTGTCCCATTGGTTGTCGGTCATTTTTCAGTCGTGTCTGACTCTTTTTGATCCCATCTGGGGTTTTCTCAGCAAATACCAGATACCCGAGAGATTTTCCGGATGAGGAAACTGAGACAAGCAGGGTTAAGTGACTTGCCCAGGGTCATAGAGCTAGGAAGTATCTGAGGCTGGATTTGAACTCATCACCTAGCTGCCCAATAGCCTGCCCCACAGCAGGTGCTTAAAATTGTTGATTTATTGCCTATCTCTTTCTCTGCACACTTCTGGGAAATGTTGAGGGAAAAGAAGTCATTTGCCTCTGATGGCTATTTCTCAGCTACAGGATTTCTTGAGGAGGTGCTCTCTCAGAGAGTTATTCTTTCCCTGCTTATCCATCCTTTGCTTCACCCTCCACCCTGAGCCCTGCACACCATCAATGGTTTCCCTCCATATGTGGATGAAAGCCCAGTCACACAGACAACAAGTCGGATAAAAGGAGAGATGTGATGACTTACAAAGAAGCCATTCTGGCCGCCGTGATCGCCAATAGAGGAAAATGCATATTTATTCAAGATATTGAACAGCTGTGTCTAATCAATAGCAAACCTGATCCAGCACATTTCCAACGTGTAATAAAATCCTAAATCATGTTGGTAATTCATCTGTAGAGAGGAATGCCCCATGGAGTATACATACATTATAAAATTTCAAGAAAAAGGAGAAATTAAATGTTATTTTAGAACTAATCAAACTATTGAATCCAAAGGATTCCTACAGTTTCATGAGTTCTGTTGAACCTAATAACATATTTGTAATTTACTGAAGCAATAATTCATTCAAATGAATAATAATATATTCTGTTCTATTTGTTGGTGTTGGAGAAATGCGGAAAAAAATCCTGACAAATGAATCAGTTCAATTTAAGAAGTATTTATCAAGGTTTTCTGTTCTGAGCAAAAACTCTGAGGGTCTTCCCCTCCCAGATTGATATTTTTGTGATGGTAACTTGGGCCATCTTGTGTCTCAATTCTTATTTAGGCCTTAGTCATGGAATGGATGTTGCCTCAGACAAACTGAGACCTGAGGAAGACCTTAATTTAGAAAGTCCAAGATCACCCCCTGAATCCCAGACCATAGCCAGTTGTCTTGACCTTTGTCTTGCCACTAGACTCCAATGACTCTGGAGGAGACAGGGAGGCAGATGACTTTGAACAGCTCTACCTCACTCAGCTCCTATTCATACACAAATCAAGACATTGGTCCTTTTAATAATGAAGGACAAGTAACAATCGAGCATCCACGGTATGCCAGATACCAAAGATACAAAAAATAATATCAAACAGACTTTTCCACAGATATCACTGCCAATATGGACTGCCAACAATGTGGCTCCTCTTGGAATTTTTGTTGATTCATATCAAAGACCCCCAATTTTTAACATTCTAAGACAGATTTGGAGAGAAGGATAGGAATAGAGCCTACAATGTCAAGCCAGGAGCCCCCAACATCAAGGAGGAGCAGCAGGATTAATAATTTCATGGAATCTCAGAGTTCGAAGGACCCTCGGAGGCCATGTTGTCTAACCTATCCACTTGAAAAAGACTCTACTCCACAATCTCATTAGCCAGAAGTCATCCAGCCTTTGCTTTTAGATCTTCATGGGGTGGGGGGTGGGGGTGGTAGAGGGATGAAACTTATCCACCCAAGGCAGCTCATTCCACTTTCATACAGGTTTGATTATTATACAGTTTGTCCTAAATCTGGCTTTCTGTAACTCAAACTCATTGCTCCTAGGCTCACCCTCTGAGGCCAAGGAGAATAGGTTGACTCCTTTTCCCATACAACAACCCTTCAAATACTTGAAGACAGTTATCAAGTTCCCTCTCAGTCCCCTCTCCTGAAGACTACATAACTTTACTTCCTTCAACTCATCCTTGTTCTGCAGGATCTAAAGCTTCTTTACCTCCTTGGCTGTCTTCTTCTGTGCAGTCCCCATATTACTAATATTCTCCCTAAAATCATTCTGCGATATCAATTTTTTCATTGGCACTGTGGTCAGTAATGTTGGTCAGTAATGTTTCTGGGGTCTGAGCTCCCTGACTGCCCACCCCTGTTGTTTCAGCAGGGACTCTATGACATGGGTCAGACCTAAGTGATTCTCCCAGATATGCAGAGATGCAAAGGGAACGCCTAGGCTGCTCAATCCAAAATCCCCTTTACTTTGAGCTGTCTGAGCCAGAGAAGGCCGAGGGAGTCATCTTGTACTCTGCTTATTTGCTAACAGAAAGTTCAATTCATCAAACAGTTCTAACTAGTTACAATCCTTCACCAAACAGGCTTAGCTTGTGATGATTCATTTTAATTTACTTTAAAGGATTTCATTGGGCTGAAACTTTAATTAAAAAAACAAACGGGAAAGGCTATGAGGTCTGTAGAGCATCAATTACCCAGTCTTGATATCCAGCCCGGGAAGTACCCTTAACACATGTGGGTCCTGTTAAAAATCACTGAGAAATGTTTCTGAACAATGTCACCCACACCTTCTCCCCCTCCTCCAATGAGATACAGGATAAATTAACCTTCATTCTCACAAATGGTCCTAAAATAATTACAATTTTGTTATGCCCTTCTATCCATAGTCTGCCCTACGCCTTCCATTTTTCTTCCTAACTCGCCAGGTTGTTATGAGGAAAAATGATTTGTAAACTTTAAAGCACTATATAAATGTGAACAATAGTAGCCATTGTTATTTACTTCATTCTCATCCTTTGTCATCATTCTTTTTTACTACCACGATTATTACATGCATCTTGTGACTGGCATGCACAGCTATGATATAATACCTTTCCTCACCTTCATTTCTTACCCTTTATTTAAAAAAATACATTAATGCCTTTTGCCTAAATACAATAAACTCCCATACAAATGTCCTTATGAAGTCCATTCCCTGAGGAACAGGTTCCAGTGATGAACTCACAGAATCTCAGAGTTGGAAGGAAGCTCAGTTGGCCTCCATCTACTCCAACCCACACAGGAACAACAACTCTCACTACAGTGTTCTTGAGAAGTTATCATCCAGCCTTTGCTTGAAGACTTTCCTTGGTGGTGGTGGGAAGATATTTACAAAAACATTCATTATTCACAATAACAATTCCCCATGGGAGGGTCTAATGAGTAATACTGATATAAAGCTACTTGTTGCCATTGGAAATGCTCTCTTTAACAGACAGAAGACTTTACTGTTAACACTTTACTATTAATGTGAGTGTTAACACTCATTCTTCTTCACCTTCTTCCCTAGCTCTTAGCTCCTCAGTCAGCAGGAGTTCAAGTTTCTGAGAAAAGACTCTTTTTTTGAATACATTAACATGGCATGTGTTAGATATTTTATAATACTTTTCCATTGTCTTGAATTCTTTTTACAAATAGTGAAAGAGGGGCTTGTGCTTTTTAAAAGTATTATTATTTTTTAAAATTCATTAAATTTTACATTACTTCTGACCCTGATCTGTTTTCAAGCCTCAGCAATGTGTTTGGCAGACTGCCTGCCATATTTATTACCATTTATAAATGGGTCGCTTGTGGAGGAATGCAAATTTTATGGAGTTGGTGTATAAATGAACCTGTTATGAGATGACCAGATACACATTTTCTGTGACTGATAAATAATTATATCATAGTGGTACAGCTTGTGAATTCAATGTTAAAGAAAAAAAGAAAAAAAAATGTACTCCAGTCATCTTTAAGAGTATATTTGTCAGAACATTCTTTCAGCAAATGAAGACTATTAAGAGGAAAAAAGAAGCCAGTCTGAGGAAATTGGGTGAGAATTGTCCATGCTTACAACAGGCACTTCTCCATCTATCCATCCCAGCCCTGCCTCCAAACACCCAAAAACTTACTCAGGAGCCATGGCTGTGTCTACAAGGGCAAAGGAAAGTGAGAAATAACATGAGGATTTACTGGCATCAGGATTATAGTCCTGCTTAAGCTATCAAGCACTTATCATTTGTTATTACTCCCTTGTTTGTTCATTCTGCACCAGTTAAACTGACCTACCAGCTAACTTTCACATAGGACATTGCATCTTTTTGTTTCTGCAACTTTCTGCGGCTGTATCCCAAACCTACAATGTGCTCCCCAATACTGCCCTTTAAAATCCATAGCTTACTTACCTGCTTGAACTTCATTTCAAGTGCCATCTCCTTGATGTGGTTTTTCCTGATCCTCCCATTTATTAGTAAATGAATGAATTGTATAAAATCTTTGACAAAATACAATGTTATTTTTCTTGATACAAACACTAAAAAGCATAAAAATAAATGGATCTTACATTAATAGAGTAAACAGTATCTACCTAATACCAAGAGTCAAAATTGGATAAAATGGGAAGAAAAACAAAACAAAATGAAAATTTAGAAGCCTTTTCAATATGATCAGGCATAAAGCAAGGATGTCTATTATCCTATTATTATTTCAGACAGTGCTAGAAATGCTAGCTACGGCAATAAAACCCTCTTCTCTGCCAAAAAGAAAAAGAAGAAACAGGAGGAGGAGCAGTGGCAACAGCAGGAAGAGGAGGTGGAAGAAGAGGAGGTGCAGGTGGAGGAGATAGGAGGAAGAGGAGGAGAAGAAATAAGAATAGACAAAGAGGAAACAAAATGACCACTTTTTGTGCAAACACCATGATGGCTTCCATAAAGAATCATTGAAATTAATTAAAATAAAAACTTCAGAAAAGTAGCAGAATATAAACTGAATCCATACAAATCATCAGCCTTTCTGTAAATCACTAAGAAAACCAAACAGGAAGAGATAGGAAGTGAAAATCCATTAAAATAACTAGAGAATTATAAAATACAGGGTGTTCCCAAAGTCTAGACACATAGGCAATGAACAGCAATGTGGAGTTATTGCATTGAGTTCACATGAATCTTGCAAAGCACATCAACCTTTGCATCACAAATGATGGAAATCATATTGAAGATGTTATTTGTTAATATTCCAATTAAATAAAAATTTCATTCATTTCATTTCTTGAAAATGTGCATTTTTGCCTGTGTGTCCAGTCTTTAGAAACACCCTATATTTAGGACTCCACTTGCCAAAACATAAAACTACATGAATATAACCACAGGATTTTACAGAAAACAAAGACAAATCTAAATAAGTGGAGTGATGTTAATCCCAGAAGATTGTACTATGACAACATAAATAAAATTATCATGTTACTTAAATCAATTTGATTATTAGGTGCCATACCTATTGACCTGCCAATGGATTGCAACAGAGAACTTTACGAAACAATTCATGAAATTCATCCAGAGAAACAAAAAATCAGAATTTTCAAAGGAGATAATTGGGGGGGGGGGGGGGGTAGAAGTGAGAAGGAAGGGGCCCAACCAGCTCTACATCTCAAGCTCTGCTACAAAACAGTAAGCATCAAAACAGTTAGTACTGGCTAAAAAAGAAAAGTTGAACAGCGTGACTCATTGAGCAAACACCACATAGAGTAAAACGAATGTAGTAATATACCATTCAACAAACTCAAGTACTGCAACTAACAGGATAAGGGCTCACTATCAGACAAAAACAGTTGAGAATACAGGAAAGTAGCCTGGCAGAAACTAAGTTTTGGCTAAAATCTCATACCATATCCCACAACAAGCACCAAATGAATACATGACTATATGTAAAATAGATAAATTAGAAGCTCCAGAAAGAAAATATTTTGCAACTATGGATAGAGAAAGAGTTCAACATGAATCAAGAGATGGAAAGGATAGCAGACGGGAAAACTTTGCTCATACAAAATTGGAAAGGTTTTGCACAAACAAAATCAATGCAGTCAAAACAAGAAGAGAGCCAATAATGGGAAAATTATGTAGCAATCTTCCGCTGTAGAGATCTGATATCCAACGTATGCAGAGCATTCGTGGTACTCTGCATATCTTGGATATCAGATCTTTATTGAAGAAACTTGCTACGTAATTTTCCCCAGTTAATTGTTTCTCTTCTAATTTTCAAGCTACGAAGTTTGAAACTGCACTAAGACTTTTGGGAGACCCTACGTATGATGGTCTGATTCATATAATAGCTAACATTTACATAGCACTAAGGTTTGCAAAGCACTTTACATATATTGTCTTGTTTAATTTCTCACAATAACTCTTTTAAGGTGGGTATTATGAACAACTCCATTTTACACATAAAAAAGCAAAGATTGAAAAAGATTAAATGAATTACCCAGGTTGCAAAAATAGTAATTGTCTAAGGGAAGATTTGAACTATGGTCTTCCTGACTCTGAATCCAGTTCATTAAGCACTGTGCCACTTAGCTCCCTAAAATATGCAGTATATATTATAAACACACACTCACAAACGACAGTCATTTTTCAATAGATGAATACTCAAAGGATAGCAACGATGGTTAAAATAACATGTCCAAGCTATCAATAGACACAAGAAAGATGCTCTAAATCACTGATAATTAGAGAAATGTACATTAAAACATCTTCAAGGTTCCACCTCATATCTCATAGCAGTAACCCTGTCTTACAAAGTCAGGCTGCTGGCCACCAGAAGGAATGTGTCATGTGTCACCTGGAGATGAAATGCCTTACCTCCATTATGGACACAGCACTTTCTCTGTGGATCACTAGAATCAATTCTGTGGACAAAGGGCAGCCGGTTGTAAATCACTGACTTTATATTACAGCTGCTTGCCATGTTTGACTCATTCTGTGGGGCCTCAGAGGGCAAAACCAGGAGCAGTGAATGGGTGGAAGCTGCTGAGAGGTAAATTTAGACTTAATATCAGGGAAAACATTACAACAATTGTTCAGTTGTTTCCAGTCATGTTGGACTCTTCGTGACCCCATTTGGGGTTTTCTTGGCAAAGATGAGGTGGTTTGCCACTTACATCTTCGGATCATTTTACAGATAAAGAAACTGAGGCAAAAAGGGTTGAACGCCCAGCATCACAGAGCTAGTAAGTGTATGAGGCCAGATTTGAACTACGGTCTTCTGGCCTCCAAACAGAGCTTTATTCGTTGTGCTAACAATTAGAGCTGTCCAAAAGTGTTAGGGTGATTTCCCTCCAGACAAGGCCTTTGAGCAGAAGGTAGATGACCACTTGTCAGGGATTTCATAGGGGACGTTCCTGTTTGGACTAGAGAGCTGCTGAGGTGCTTTCCATTCTCAAATGATAAGGGTCTGTTATCTAAAAAAGGTCAAGGGGGGATCTGAATAATTACCTAGCAAGTTCCTCACTGTCAAATAGACCCACTGCATAATTCAGCCCCTAGAGAGCTCTCCTTTCTTCCACATTTTGTCTCTGCGGTGCCTGGAAGTAAGGCTGACCCCCTTCAGCTTGTCACTCCATCAATAGCTACATTTCAGCTTAGGAAACTCAAGTTGGCTCCCTCTTTCCCATGGCTGCCTCTGGTATGACCAGCAGGGATCACCTTCAGAACAAGAATGGAATGTCAAAATCAAGTCTCATTTCTCCAGTTATGTCTCTTTCCCTTATTTTTCAACCTAAGTTGAGTTCTTTTGCATAGGAAGTGAGAAGGCTTCCTATAGGTCTCCAATTATATCCACATAATCACTTCTTCAGCCATTGAACTATGGCATCCTCTAAAACCAATACAAATAAAGGCCATGCCCCATATTTTTTTTTAAATAGAGTCCTCTATAAGGGCTTTTTTAAAAAATCCAACCATGTGTCCTGAGAGACAAGTGACAGCAATATATGACAGTTCCAGAGCCTGAGGCAATTCAGAAGAGTGAACAAGGACAACTAGCCTCTGCAGTCCCTCAAGGTTTTCTTCTGCATTAAACATGAAGCAGATTATGTGGTAGAAAGAGGATGCATTGGAAATGCAATCACTATAATTATAACTGACATACATAGCACATTAAGGTTTGCAAAGCATTTACATAATCTCCTTTGATCTTTCCAACAACCCTCCGAGGTAGATACTACATGTACTATTATTCTTCAATTTAAAGATTAGGAAACTGAGATAAAGAGATGTTAATTGACTATTACACAGCTAATAGGCAAGGAAGGTAGGATCTGAACACAGTTCTTCCTGACACCAAGCCCAGGGCACCGTCCACAGTACCACACTGCCTCTCCCTAGCCCAGACAGCAATAAAGTACTACACCCCTTAAAATGCAAAAATAGCAGTAGTGTGTGTGTGTGGTTTTTCTTTCTTGGGTCAGACTATGATTTTCTAATCAGGTGGCAATCTTGTCTTTGAATCTCTTCCCACTGCCACAGCGGAGTTGGTTGATGGCCACTTCCATCATCCCCTCCCCGCCCCTCACCCCCCCACAAACACACACTGGTTTTGTTTGCTTTTACTTAATCAACCACAGAATCACATGAAATATGAGAAACAATTATGATATCCACGTCTGATCCTGCATGGCCCATGATGTCAAGCCTATATAGACTCAGGGACATATGGGGGATCCAGTGGGGAGAATACCAGGGCACCATCTATAATTATATCATTACTCAGATTAAATCCCAGACCATTTGTATACTGGTCTATTCTTCAAATCAGAATTATAAAGACAAAAATCCTAAATAGAAAATGTTTCCTCCTGTGATCTTGGAGATAGTCACTTTTTACCTTTATTTAAAGTAATAGAGAACACATTTATCTTTCTTTTCTTTTGTTTCTTTGTTTCTTTTTTTTTCTATTTCTAAATCATACCCAAAGGTTGGCCATAAGGCACTAGTGAGTGGTTAATAAATCTCAAGTAATGCCTTGATCGCTCATTCTGCTCTTTTCTATTGTTTTTTAAAGCACAAGAGCTGTCTCATTATGTTAAGAAAACCAGGACATTTTCTGCACTTAAATGCCAAGCAAGCGAAGAAATCCCAGGGAAGCTAATAATGAAACCAAGCTGGTTTTCGGCAGCAGGCCTATGTGCACTAAATTGGGACTTTTATGGGATCTTTAGGGCAATTTGCAACTTTCTTGGCACCACTTCATCACCCTCCTACCATAAGAGAAGAGAAAGGACTGACTGGTAGGAACTACCAAGTCTCCATGGCAGCACATGGCAATGTGGGGGGAGGGGTGTGTGGAGAGTTCGGTTTCATAATGGGTTGTTCACATTCACATCAAAGTCAGAGAAATGCAGAAGTGATGCTGGTTTCCCCAGGGCAGTCCAGGGTTCTGACCAGGATGGCATGGGTATTTTTTTTTTAATTTAAGGGGGTTCAAACAAAAGTGTTTCCTTTGCTTTCTTTTCCCTCTTTTCGATTCTTCAAGAATTCCACCGGATAGTAATGCTCTCTGACCTCCCTTCCCCTAGTGACTTTGGCATATTTTCTTTGTAACTTATTGATTTGTAGGTATGTTATTTCCCACCTTGCACCTAAGCTCCCTTCGGACAGAAACCTTTCCTTTTTTTTGCATCTCTAGCTCCTAACACAGCACCTGGCCTACAAGAGACCCAGAGGGAAGATTTGCTGAGTTCAAGTGACTACTGGATTCGTTGGTGTGGATGTTACTTGTTCAAGGAAAACTGCAAGTCCAGACCTTATCACTCAGATTTCAATCAAGCATCAAGAATCTCTTGGGTGTACCCACTATATGCCAGGCACCAGGGATCAAAAGAAAGGAAATGTGCCTCTGACACATGCTGGTTTAGTCACCTTGGGCAAGTCGCTCAATGTCTCAATGTCTCTTAAGGCTCTATGTTGCATGATAGCACATGTATAAACTATTTCAAACTACTTACCATTTGCAGAAGAGGGGAGGGAGAAAATTTTGGAACTCAAAATCTTGTAAAAACGGATACTAAAAATTGTCTTGATATGTAATTGTGGGAAAAAATAAAATACTATTTAAAGAAAAAAACTGTATGTTGCAGAGGCACATAAAGACATTGGTGAAATTTCTCACCCTACAGCAAGAAAATCACTGGCCCAGGTCCTATTCTGATCCAAAATGTCTGTGTGTGTGTGTGTACATGCGCACATATGTATGTATGTGCACATGTATATGAGTGTGTATGTATGTGTGTGTGTGTAAAGGGAACCAAAATGTTATAATTTTAATGTATGTATATTGGTAGGTGTATACACACAACACCTATGTGAAGGCTATCTTCAACATTTTCTGTTAACTTCTGCATGCTCCTTTTTCAGAAGTCACCCATTCTTTAACAATCAGTGCCTTCACCCTCGTTCTCAGCCTAATTTCCATAGGTCAGTGCCCCATAATTGCAGGCTCCCTTGAGCCTCCCTCTCTTCCAAAATCACAGAGTTGGAAAAGACCTTGGAGGCTTTTAGTCCAAACTGTACTTGAAACAGGAATCTCCTCTCTAAGCCTCCCAAAAAGTGGCTGCGGAGTTTCTGTGGACCTTCGGTAAGGGGGATATATTACTTTTGAAGGCAGCCCCTTCTCCTTTGGTGTGGTTCAAGTTGTTGAGTAGTTTTATTTAACTTGTCATGTCCTGACTAAGCCTTTGTACTGGAGATCCTTGGGCCTGGAATGCTTTCTCCCCGTTCACTCTCACCTCTTGGTTCAGCAGGAGGCCTTTCCAAGTTACACTGCCCCATCCCCTACTGCAAGTACTTTCCTTCTGAGATTGCCTTCCACTAGTATTCTCATTCATATTCTCTCTCTCTCTCTCTCTCTCTCTCTCTCTCTCTCTCTCTCTCTCTCTTTCTGTGTGTGTCTGTCTGTCTGTCTCTGTCTCTCCTCTCTCTGTCTCTTTCTCTGTGTGTACCTCTCTCTTCTTTCTCTCTCGTATATATATATATACACACATATATATATATGTATATATAGAGAGAGATACACATACATATATATACACACAAATACATATACAAACACCTGTGTCTCTGTGTGTATAGTATACATAACATTTTGCATGTAGTTTCCCCCATCTGAAGGTGAGTTTCTTAAGGATAGGACACTCATATTTTCTTTATAGTCCCTGCACTTAGCACCATGGCTATCATACTAATAAGTGCCCAAGAAATGTCTATTGACTGACTGAATGACTGAGAAACCTAAACTCGCCACTTTTCAAATTCCTTCCACTACTTCTCCTGCCTCTGTCTTCTGGGGCCAAGAACAAGTGTAATCCCTCTTCTCTGGCCAGCCCTTTGAAGCTGCTGTGTCTCCCCCTGCCCTCCCCCAAGGTCCTTCAGCTGATCCTCATGTGGCATGAACACCAGGCCCTTTCGCACCCTGGGTATCTCCCTTGGGATACTCTCTAGCATATCAGCCTCCCCCTACAATGAGACCCCCTGCACTGAACATAGTCTTCCCAATGTGTTCACCTAGACTTTCCATCTGTTCTCATCTCAACTTCCCTGCCCTGGCTTCCAGCCCCTTGGAGCCCCATTCTGTGTTAGAATAAGCTGCTATGCAGATCTGGTGTTAATGTGATTAAAGCCTGTTAATGGGTTACAGAGATTTGCCTTTTAACAGGGGCCTTCTGGGAATAGAATGGACAACTCTGAATGAGATAGGAACCAAAGTCCGATGGGTGGCAAGGCTGTTTTTGTTTTTGCTTTTAGATCTCTTGGCGCCACTTTCACAGCCACTGGGTAGGAAGGCTTTGAAAAAAACCTTTCGTTTTGAGCTTTCTCAGGCTTCTAGAGTCAGATCCCTGGTTGCCCTCGCTGCTTAACTAAGTTACGGGTATTTAGCTCTCTCTTAGTCTTTGCTCATCAGTCAGTCCATCTACCTCTCTGAAGATGAGTTGGTTCATGACTTCTCCCGAGTGATAACAGCTTCCTGTGGCAGGCACTTTATCTCTCGAGTGCTGAGAATGAAATGGTCCAGTGAAAGTTGCTTTAGTGTTCCGTACTTCTGGCAAAACAAACCCTCTCCCAATTTGCCTGGAGTTTGACTTTACTATGATGAGGTGGGAAGGGAGGGAGAGAAGGAATAGAGGAAGAAGGGGAGGGAGTGGGAAAGGGAGAGGAAAAGGGAGAAGGGGAAGAGGAAAGAGAAGACAAATAGACAGACAGAAAGAGAGAAAGAAAGCATGCAGGCAGAGAGGGAAGGAGGGAGGGAGAGAAAGAAAGAAAATGAGAGAAAGGAAGGAAGAGAAAGAAGGAAAGAAAGAAGAAGAGAAAAGGGGGAGGGAAGGAAGGAAGGAAGGAAGGAAGAAAGTAAGAGAGAAAGAAAGAGAGAAAGAAAGGAAGAAAAAAGAAAGAAAAAGAAAGAAAAGAGAGAAAAGAAAAAGGAAGGAAGGAAGAGACCTAAAGCTGGTGAAATTCCTTTAAGTGAGCTTTAATCTATTTGGAATGTCATAAATGGCTTCCAGATGTTCTCTGCACAGAAGTCAATCCCAGCTCTAGCCCGATCCTCTGCAGTCCAAACAAGGTGGCGCCCACTCTTATGTCCTGCTGAAGCTATACATGTCAGTTTGGTTGAAGTCAGAAAGGTGTCTGAGAGTTTAGGCGAGTTGGTTTTCTGGCTGGTTTGGAGAGGGCAGAGGGGAAGCTTTTTGTCAAACCATCCTGGGAACACACCTGACCCCTCGCACCCAGAGCCTTGAAGGGGCCTCAGGTTAGACAGCAACGTTTCATTTTTCAGTTTGCCAAAGATAGGTCTTGGGCAGGAGGCCAGGAAACCCCAAGGTGTCTGGCACAGCTCCAGCCCCTTCCCCTTTCCTGGTCAGAGCACAGAGACAGCCTCCCAAGGATGAAGGGCAGTACGGCCTGTCTCTTCAGGGGAATCACAGTCTGGGGCCTCTGTTTGGGCATTGCCCTGTATGGAACCAGGGCTTGGAATTTTTTTCACCTGGGGCACAAATAATTGGGGGGAGGGAGGAGGAGACAAAGGGGACAATCTGACTGTAAATACAGTTGTGTCATCTAAAGATTAGTCAGTCAATGCGCAATTATTAAGCACTTATTAGTATGTACCAGGCACTGTGCTAAGCTCGAGGAAACAAAGAAAGGCAAAACCAGTCTCTGGTCCCAAGGAGCTCACTTTCTAATGAGGCAGGTGGGTGGCATGGTGGATAGAGCACTGGACTTTGAGGCAGGAAGACCTGAGTTCAGATCCTACCTACAAGCTATATGACCCTGAGCAAATTCCTTACTTTATCTCAGTTTCAGTAACATGGGGATAATAGCAGCTACCATGAATAAAAGTTAAACTATATTAACCAAGAAAAAGCTCTAACATTTGTAAATATTCAACTTCTATCTTTGGGTCCCACTTGTCTGTCTCCCATGGTCTTTGTGAGAAGATCCCTCTCTAAAGACATCCGTCAAGCATTGTTGCTTGCACCAGCCACCCTCAGTCATCCCTTTGAGGTGGTGATAAGTAGGCACTATGAACCCTTATTCATTGAGAGTGAAACTATAACCCCCGGTTAAGCAACTTAACATAAGTCAAGTAATGAAAGAAGCAAGTCCTAGGAGTCAGCAGGTCTTGTGGCTCCTAGAAGAATGGTCTTTCCACAAAATCAGCATTTCTTAGAGTAATGGCCCATAATCCCTGTGGGGCTACAGGCTGCTCTCCTCATTTCAATGTCTATAATATGGAAAGGGCGCTCTATTTTTTGTTATGAATTAAAAATTTGGGACTATGTGTGTATACACATACAGAATACATACATATACACATATATAAATATGTACTCCCCCATATATGTATGTATGTATATATATGTGTGTGTGTGTGTATATACATATGTGTGTGTGTTTGTGTATGTAAAACATTCCAATAACACACAAAGGTCAACCAGTGCAGAGGCTGAGAGAGATGGAGGGAAGGTGTGGGGGAGGACATATCGAGTATTTTAGGCACCTCTTTGTGAGCCCATTTGGGGTTTTCCTGGGAAAGATACTGGAGTGGTTTGCCATTTCCTCTTCCAAATCATTTTACAATGAGGAAACTGAAGCAAACAGGGTTAAGTGACCTGCCCGGGGTCACACAGCTAGTAAGTATCTGAGGCCAGACGAACAGGAGATGAGTCTTCCTGACCCCAGGACCAGCACTTAATCCACTGCACCAGCTAGCTGCCCAAATAATTAAATAAATCAGCTCTTACATATTCAATACACAGACATTTACTATGGACCCTTTATGTGCAAAGCAGTGGGCCACATAGATGCATAACAAAAGACACCCAATGATGCTGTCCATAGTTGATGGGGTCTTTGCCCTGCTCCTTAGAAGCTGCACATTCCCTTTACCTGTAAGGATTAGGTACATTGTTTCTAGAGGCTGGCCATGCTATCCATTTATTTATTTTTGACTGCTGCTCCCAACTATCTCTTAGGCGGCTCTGCCTTTCATAATCCAGGACTTTTATCAAGATTCAGTTCAAACACCACCATCTGCAGGCTGCCTTTCTTAATTCTCCCAAGCCTTCTCCCCCTCTTTGTATCTACTTTCGGGTATCTAGTATGTACCAATTAAAGTACCTATCATCTCTCCATCAGAATTTATGCACCCTGAGGGCAGGGACTGTTTTCCCCTTTCTTTGTTTCTCTACCACTCAGGACCGTGCCTGGCACATAGCAAGTTCTTAAGGAGTACGTGATGGGGAAAGGAAAGGGAACAAGCACATATATTACCTACTATGTGCTAGATCCTATGCTAAGCACTTTTATAAATATTATCTCATTTGACAGGTTGGTTGGTTGGTTGGTTGGTTGGTTGTCATCACACATTGAATTGTCAGAATCAGGAGAATGTTCGTGAACATTTCTAGTTCTATCACTCTTGGAATAAAGGACTTAGTGTCACTGACCCTATGACTTTGTCCTAAAGTTTTCATCTGCCTGAGTAGCTATGCACAGGCAAACTTGCCAGGGTTGTTTGAGGATCAAATGACATGCCATATGTAAAACACACCGCAAACCTTAAAGAGCTATACTAATAATAATTAATAAGAATGATGATACTCCTAGTAATTTTTTTTCTTTTTTTTTTTTTGCTTTTTGGCAGGGCAATCGGGGTTAAGTGACTTGCCCAAGGTCACACAGCTAGCACATGTGTCAAGTGTCTGAGGCCGGATTTGAACTCAGGTCCTCCTGACTCCAGGGCCGGTGCTCTACTCACTGCGCCACCTAGCTGCCCAAAGGAATTGATTTTGTTTGCTTGTTTGTTTTTTTGGAGGGGGTAAGGGTGGGCAATTGGGGTTAAGTGACTTGCCCAAGGTCACACAGCTAGTAAGTATGTTAAGTGTCTGAGGTCGGATTTGAACTCAGGTCCTTCTGACACCAGGGCCAGTTGCTCTACTCACTGTGCCACTTAGCTTCCCCATACTCCTAGTAATTTTTAAAAATAATTATTAGCAATCAAGTCTTAGAACTACCTGATCCAAAAACCATTTCTTTTGGCTACTCTCTAGTGGCTAATGTCTTTGTCTAGATTACAATCTACTCACAAAACCAATTGACAAGGACGTCTCAGCCCCTAGTGCTACTAACTTTAGAAACCAAATGAGGGCCCTCTGTGTTTTATGTGCCATTTCAACTAATAACTGAAACTGCTTTGAAACTGTGGCTGAAGCTAATTTGTGCTTCCCAAAGGGACATTGGCTTTTATTTTCCTTATTCTACCATTCTTATAACTGGAACTGCTTTGAAACTGTGGCTGAAGTTAATTTGGGCATTCCAAAGAGACGCTGGCTTTTATTGTCCTTATTCTATCATTCTTAGATTCATTCTAAGGTGGGTTAAGAGCTAGAAGGGATCTTAGAGAGAGACCTAAAACAAGGAAAGAGTACATATCTTGAGTACTTTGGGTTAATGAGGTTCATTAAGTCTGCTTACTGATTGTTGCTTTCATAACCATAGATAACATTCTGATGTTTTACAACAGGAAGACTAATTAGGAAATTTGTGAATTATGGTTCTGTTTATATTTCCATTGGAAAGTATAATTACTGGTTAACTGAAGTGAGCTAATTACTATACCCCGGTTACAGATAATGGTTAATGGCCTTGAAGTAAAATCTCTTACAAAAACCAAATGATTATTACTGACAATAATCCACAATAGCATTAAGGAGTTTAATGAATAAATTTTCTAATTGTTCTTTCTTGATACAAATGGCACCACAATTAGTGTTTTCTTTAGTGCTAACATTTTTAATTCCTAAAATAGTAAAAATTAGGGATATGTGTACAAAGGTACAGACTTACCTAAAAACATGTTTCATCATGTCTTCACTGGGGCTAGAAAGTAATGAGGACACTTTTCACATATAGCTTATTCAAATGAACTTCACACTTTACAGTGATAATACATATGATATCCTTTCCTCATGACTATCTCAACTACCATCTCTTATTAAGACAAGAGAATCAGTGAGAGTCAGCTTGGCTAAATGGGGTGGATGAGGAATTGGATAGTAAATATGGGTTTCCTTTCATGTAAAAGGCACTAGCTGCAACCACCTAAGGCAACCTCAAAATTTCTTCATGCTAACAATGGTCCCAGTGCACTGTTCATCCGATGCTATCAGACTGCATGATGACAACAGCTTACAGGCAACCATTTCTCCATAAGCTTTCTATCACTTCAGTTAGCCAATCAACAAGCATTTATTAAGTGCCTGCTATGTGTCAGGCACTGTGCAAAGCATTGGGCATACAAATGTAAGCAAAAAGAAAGATAATCCCTGCCCTAGGGAGCTTACATTTTAATGGAGAAGACAAGGTGGGAAAGTGGACACAAAGGGACCAAGAACCAGGGAATGGAAGAGAAGGTCCAGAGTGCCTGAGGGCAGCCTACATAGGAACAAGGCATGACGGGGTACCCTCCTGAAATGAAGGCTCTGGGATAAGCAGTCCAATCATAGGGAGAAGGCACAGGGTACTTTCAATATGTGAATTACAGGGTAGGATGGGCTTCCATGCTGAAGAGACTTCTGGGGCATGAAAGAAGAATAAGATCTTCATTCTGAAAATTTGAAGTTATTCTTGATTCCTTAACTTCCTTTTCCCCAATACATTCAATTCCCAAGTTGTATGATTTTCTTGAAAAAGTATCTCTAAGATTTATCTCTTCCTTTTCATTTCATCTGCCAGTGTCCTAATCCAGATGTTCATTGCTTCTGATTTAAATTTTGAGAACAGCCTCCAAGCGGTCTTCTCGATTCCCCACCTTCTGTCTCATCTCTCCTTTCTGATTGCTTCATTTGCATACCATCATCTAGCTATCATTTCCCAAGTGTGATTCATGTTAATAACCACAATCATAACATTCCACCAAAGGAGACTGAGCGCCTTGACCTCCAAAGTCCTTTCTAACTTTAAATCTGTGATCTTCTTTCATCACGGGGTAGACATGACCCTAGAACCTTGAAGGGTATGCCAGTGGAACATAAGCCCTGGCAGGTTCTACCGAGCTGGCAAGAGTCCAGTCAAGAGGCTGGAAATCAATTTTATGTCTATTCACCCAGGGACAGTCTATCCAAGCCCACAGAGGTACATCACCAAAGGTCTGGCAATCAGGAGAATAATTTTGCTCTGCATGCAGCAACCGCCTAAGAAACATTCCAGGTCTACACTGACAGAGAACATTCCAGAATGGATAAAATATTGAAGTGCCACTCCATTCATGGAAATAGCTCCTGATTTTAGAACACGTCAGGGCCAGATACAAGACATGACCCTATTAGGCTTTGCTCAAGAAGCCTCAGTGGCTCCCTACTGACTGTAAGGATAAAAAGCAAACTCTGGCATTTATAGCCCTTTACAATCTAGCTCCCCAATCTATCTTTCCAGGCTAATTAGACATTATATCTCCTCATGTGCTTTACATTCCAGTAAAACTGACTTGTTTGCTCTTCCCTGTATATGACATTCCATTTCCTATCTCCTTTGTAGAGATTTTATAAGTTGACCTCCCCCTACCTTCTACCCATGCCAGGAATTCTCTCCCTCCTTACCTCTTGGAATGCTTTCCCTCCTTTCTGACGGTTCTTGGTACCCTCCCAATCCTAGTAGAATGTGCTTCCCCATTCCCAGTAGAACACAAGCTTCTTGAGGGCTAGGGCTGCGTTGCTTTTGCCATCGAATCCTGAGTATGTGGCATATAGTAAGAACTGGCTTTCAAGGCCAAAGCAGAGTGTGGACTTTGGTGCAGAAACAGAGTTGGCTAGTTTAATAGAATCCACCTATCTTAAATTTGATATCTATTATCCCAAACTACAACATTAAAAGTTATGAGAGTGAAACACGAGCCTGTTAACTCAACCATTTGAAACTAGGGTTCCCTGTGGGACTCAATAGCCTCTTTTGCATGGAGATGTATCACTTTTACTTCATCCCCCCAAAGGACCCACCTATAATGAGCTGCTTCCTACAGGAGGAGAAGCAGTTTCTGGCTTGGAGCGTTCATAAGGAACTTTGGCACAAAACACTAAACCAAATTTAGTAGGTGGGTTTATTTTAATAATGAAAACAAACAAAGCTAGGCACCAATTGCTTAGATTTCTGCAGACTACGTACAGCTATTTAAAGAAAAAAGAGTGGTCTGATGGTAAAGAATGGCATGTTTGAGGAAACCTTATAAAAATTCCATGAGCCGATGAAGACCAGTTTTACAGAGATGGGCTTAAATGTGCAAAATCTCTGTTTTTCTTTTAAACGACCTTTTTGAGTGTGCAGCAAGGAGGCACCATGCTGCGAAACAGTCAAAACACATCACATTTGCTGAAGCTTAACTACTGAGCTGAAAAATACTGTCCCTTTGGAGTTGACCATATTTCTAATATATTTCAGAGGCCTGTTCTTCGAAGGCAAATGCATTGAGAAATGGGTTACGAGTAATTGCCTACATTGGTCATAACAAGAAGAAGGGGCGGGAGGTAGGGGGTAAGGGCTTTTTGATACAACTTCTTCCACGGACCTACTGACTGTTGAGAGATCAGGACTTTGCCCTAATTGTGTCTACTGAGGTGTTTCTATCTTATTTCACTAATACATAGAGGGTTTAACAATTATCCTTAAAAGAAAGAAATATTTAAGAAAGAGAATAGACTGATAGCAAAAGAAAAAAAAGAGAGTTGAATGATATCATAGAATCTCAGAGTTTGATGGGATCTTGGTCATCACCTTGTTCACTATAGTTTCAATTATATATCCATCTCACTGGTTTAGGATACATAGTTCCTCAACCCGACTTTACACAGCTTAAAATTGCCAGCTTCTCTCCATTGATCCAACTCTACAAAGTAAGTTTTACCCTTCTTCTTCCACGTAAGAGTCCTTCAAATATGTGAAGACCGTGTTCATGGCCTCCCTAACATCTTTTCTCCACTGGGCTAAAAATGCCCAGTTCTCCAAACAATCCCCAATATGGTGGTTCCAAGTCCTTTTACCATCCTGGGTTACCCTCCTCTGAATTCTCTTTAGCTTGTCATTGCCCCATATTAAAACTGAGTGGCCAGGACTGGACACCGTTCCATACGTAGTCTGTTCAGTGGGACCATCAATTCCCTCCCTCTGAACAGGCTACTTCTGTCACTTGTGGTCAATTAGCCTCTCTACGTCTGTTTCTTCATTGGCAAAAACGATGGGATTGAGCCAAGTGACCTCTGAGAGTCTTAGCAGCTCTAAAACGGTATGATTCTACTAATGGAGAGGAGGGAGGGGGTGCTTTCCACTGAACACTGGGCCTGGAGTTGATAAGACCTGAGTTCAAGTCCAGCCTCAGACACATATTAGCTGTGTAACCCTGGGCAAGTCACTTGACCTCTGTTTGCCTCAGTTTTTCATCTGTAAGACGAGGGAAATAATAATACCTTACTCATAGGGCTGTTACGAGGATCAAATGAGAAAATAACCATAAAGAACTTAGCAGGTATCTGACACATAGTAGGCACTATATAAATGTTAGGTATGATTATTATTGTTAACCAAGGACTAAATCTGAATTAGAAGAGATCACAGAAAGGGGGCACAGCACAGTAGATAGAATGCTGGATTTGGAATTAGAAAAATCAAGATTGAATCTATCTCTTACTAGCTATATCTTACTAATACCAACTGTGTGACTCAATCTCTGGGGCTCTAGTTTCTTCCAATGAAAAATGGGGTTAATATTGTGTCATCTCCTAACTTATATAGATCAAATGAGAAAATGTTAATAAAATGTTTTAGGAATCTTCAAAGGCTAAGCACAGCGTGTTAGTTAAATATATTCCCTCATATGTAGGGGACGTGGGGTGAGGTAAAGAAGATGGACAAAGGATATTAAATATGGATTGTAATGACCCTAGCTTTAAACCAGAAAGGCACAAGCTTCTGGCCCTGTCCGTGGGGTTAATAAGGTGGAATGTAGGCAATACCTCCTGGACAAAAAATTCCTCACTTTCACACTCCCCTTCATCCACAGTGGCCATGATGGAAATCGACCCAAAAAAAAAGCTATTTATGGAAAAACTCTCTGATCTCTCCAACAATCATTACTTAGTTTTCAAAGAGGAATAGACTGCATTTTGTGTCTAATTTGGAGATGCTCTTTCACAGAAAATATCATGACAATTGTTCTGTTTCCAAAGGAAAACATGAAATGTGGGAGGCTTCTCAATAACACTGACATGTTTTTAAAACTCTTTTATGTCAATATCACACCTGGCTTTGTATTATTATCTTAGAGGGCTTTAAGATTTTCAAGGCACTTTACATACATTATTTCATTGGAGCCTCACAACAACCCTGTGAAATAGGTACTAGGAATGTTATTCCTCCCATTTTAGAGATGATGAAATGGAGGCTTAGAAAGGTTAAGTTACTTGCTTAGAGTAATAACACAGCAAAGAAGCCCGTGAGACAAGATTTAAACTCGGGTCTGATTCCAAGCCAAGCTCATTTGCCTCTATTCTGGGTTATCTCTCACCCTTGTGGTGGTGACCTAGGGACCAAGATCTCAGCTTCCATCTTTATTTGGGGGGGGAGAGAAGCAGGTCTAGTTTTGCCTTTCATTCAGAAAGAGTCAAGATCTACCTTGAAGGGTCTCCCACTGACAGTTTCTATCATTGCCAGAAGTACATACTCTACTGTGTTAGATCAATGAAAGAGGGTTCATAAACACATATCGAGCTATTGGCCCAGCTACATACTGAAGTTTTCATTGCCAATAAAGAGGCAAGGAAGATTATCAACATAGCAGTGTCAGTAAATTAAGAAAAACAAAGAAGGCAATCATATTAGCTCCACTGATCAATTACTCAATCTTGATCTCAAATGCTCAGAAATTATGAAATGGGTTCATTGATGAGCCAGTCAAATGATTAGGATGGTGTTTGTACTTTTCTCAAGTTATCCCTTGTGGCTAACAACCACAGCACGAATCCAGATGCATCTCGGGTCTTCATCAGAGTTACTTAACTCCAGATTGGAGGTGATAACAAGCATACCTAACCCTGGGGTTGCCTTGGTGGCCACGGTAAATACCTCCTACCTACAGAAGCATTGGGCATTCTGAGCACAATTTCACTAGGTCCATCTGGAATAGAGGTATGACTTTTGGGGTGGGATGGTGAGGATGTGACTCCTAGATCACAAAATTGGGTAGAGCGTTGCCATAATTTGTAATTTTGGCAAATCATGCAAAATTAAGGGGCAAGGAGTAAGAAATGTACATAGGAAGGCAGAGCTAATCTTGTCCTCAAACCGGCTTTGCAATTGATGATGTGAAAAATGACACAATAAACATTTAAGACAAATTCAGTTGAGTGGGAAGGGGTGATAGCTATTAGAATGACTTCTGCATTGCTGGAAGACAGGTATTATATTTTTATGTCCTCTAAATTCTGATATTAGGGGATAAAGTCCCCACTTTCCCACCCTAGTAACTTCTCTGGAATCATGGAAAATTACAACAGATCCATTGTTCAATGAGAAATGACTGTAGAAGTTGCAAAGGGTGTATTCTCCTTAATTGCCCAATTGACCTCTAAGGTTCCTTTTAGCGCTAAATCTAGGATTCAATGATCTAAAACTGTTATTTAGACTCCAGAAAATGCCAAAATCCAACATCCTCAAATGTTCCTAGAGAACTCTGGGTACTGCCTTTGGCCCCATCACCCCCTATCTTTGCATATGCATTGTGCCTCTCCCTGCCCAGCTCCTACCAGAATGTAACCTCCCAAGGGCAGGGATGGGTCAGTTTCTGAAATCAATGTCCCTGTCACTTAGTTCAGTGCCTTACACATAGCTTCATCTTTAGTGAATTGAACTGAGCTAGAGTTTACTGGACCTGGCAGCAGACCTAAGTGATTGAGCTGCAACAGTGAGATAGCCTAAGTCTGTCTTCTTTCCCTGTATCATTGCTGAGCCATAGAAAATATTTGCCATCAACTGGAACACTTCATGGAACCATAGCATCGAAAAGGATGTCTGAGTCCAAGGTCATTTAATCCAACTCCTAGCTGATGCATGAGTCTCTTCCATGACATCCCTGAAAAGTGGTAATTAGCCTGTGCTTGACTGTTCCAGCTGTGGTATTTACTACTCACTAGTGGAGAACTCACCACTCCATGACTTCATCAGGCAATCTAGTCCATTTTTGGCTAATCCTAATTGCTGGGAAATTCTCCCATATTTTATCGAACTGAAATTTGCCCCACTGTAATTAACAACATCTGTCCTAATTCTTCCCTCTGGAACCAGCTGAAGAAATAGAATCCTTCTTTCACAAGGCACCCTTTTAAATATCTGAAGATAATTACGTATAGTTCCCCTTTAGGTCATCTTCTCAAGGCAAAATATTCTCATTCCCTTCAACCCATCCTCATATGATAGGGTTTCAAACCCCTTACTTACCATCCTCCTACATATCAAACAGCATAGATTTAAAAGTGACAGGAATTTTAGAAGTGAACTAACCCAACCCATTCTTGTTATAGAGGCCCAGAAAAGGTTCAGCAGTGTGCCCAAGGTCACACAGGTGGTAAGTTGGGATTCCAATTCAGCTCATCTGACTCTAAATCTCTTTCCCCTCCCCCCTCACTATACCACACTGCCTTCTCTGGACAGTACGATTAACTAATAAGTATAATTAATCAAGATAAAGAACATATTATGAGGCAGTCATGGTGCCTAAAAATACAAAAATGAGACCATCTCTGCCCTCAAGAAGCTTATAGTCTAATAGGTGGGAATAACATCAGTAGAGGAGTATAGCCAGGGAAGAGTCAAAAGAATCATAAATGGAGCAACTTGGCAGTAGACTGTCATGCTCTTCCTAGTAGCAATGACAACATTGAATATTGTTTCCAAAGCAAGAGTAAGAGGTAGGAGGGAAGGATGGAAGCTCTGCCCCCCGGGCAGATGACAAGATGCCATGTCTTGTGGAGTAGGGTATAAAACATTGCCTGAGGCTTACTAGATCTAGTGGGCTGAGGTACTCTTTCACTCACCCACCAATCAGGAGTGCTCAACCTCAGGGCAGAGTCCCACTGCTCAGTAGATTCATACCCAAGCTCAACAATAAACCTCAGAGGTATCCTGATCATGGCAAAGCACAGTGCAATAATTATTTCACCTGCTCTTGACACTATACTTCCTTCAATATATGTAAGTAAAGCTCCTTCTACCCCCAGGAAAGAAGTTTTATATTTGTAGCTCTACCCTAAGGGACTCTTGCTGCTGAAGACTGATTTGGGCTTCTTGGTATCCAGGTCACACTGTTGACTTAAAATGAATTTGGAATCAAATAGAACACTAAAATATTTCATGGGATGAATCGCCTCTAACTCTATTTCCCTCATCCTCTGTGTAGCTGATTTCATCAAACTAAGAGCCATGAACAAAGCAGCAACATAGGCTATGGGGAGATCAAAAGAGTACAAACTCATAGAAATAAGATGGACCTATCAGGCCTTTTCATAAGGTCATTGGACTTACCCAGAAATTCTCACTACATCAGTGTAGATGGTCCTTCCACAACCAACAAATTATCTGTGTCACTCTTCTCTATAAACATCAATGGTTCCTTATTCCTTCTAAGATCCCATATAATCTTCTATGTTTAGTTTTTAAATCTCTTCACAACTCAAGCCCAACCTACTTTTTCCCACTTTATTTTGCATTACTCCCCTTCCTACACTTTTATAATCCAGGTAAGTTGTCTCTTTTTTTGCTATTTCTCAGAGATAACCCTTCTATACCCTACTGGGTCCCCAGGCCTTTGCACAACTGTCTACCTCACCTCTGCCTGCTAGAGTCCTCTCTAGTGGATTCCTTCTACATAGATAATAAATGGGAGAGCTGGGATTTGAACCCAGCTCATCTGCCTCTAAGTCTAGCATTCTTGGCACTGTACTACACTACTTTCCCTGGACCTTAGCTCAAGTGACACTTTTGACATGAATTATTTCCTGAATCTTCTGCCTCTTCCAACTCCCTCTAAAATCCATCCCATATTTATTTTTTCATATATGTTATACATACTTATTTAGGCACAGTATGTTTCCTTTGAGAGAATTTAGGGGAAGGGATTGCTTTATTTTTGTCTTTGTGCCTCCAGTACTCAGCATAGCTCCTGGCACACTCGCATTAATAAATGCTTATTGCTTAAATGAGGAGATTGTATACGGGATTCTCAATTAGATAAGATTTAGACAAGAGGGCCCCTCCCCCCCATCTAACTCTGAGATTCAGTGAAAATCTGCCTTGTTTTATCTTCCGCACATTGTTCTTAAAATTCTGTCTGGGGGGACCAAAAAAAAGTCTTGTCCCTCTTCTCAGTGACTGTCTTTCACTTCCTTGAAAACAGCTTTTGTGTTTCCTCTCAGTCTTCTCTTGTCCAGTCTCGATTTCCCCCATTCTTTAATCCCTCCTCATATGACACACTGGCGTCCCTCTGCTGGATAACCGTGAACTTGCAAAGGTCATTCGATTCTAACCATAGTGTTCCCAATTTGATCTGGCTAGACCAGAGTCCAACAGGATTCCCCTCTAGGTCTTATTTAGAGCAAGCTAAGGTCACATCACTGACAGGTTGGTCTTTCCCTTTATCAGCAGGGGTGGTTCCAAATGGTAGTAAGCTTTGATAGAATAAAGAACTAGGATTCCCAGACAGTCTACCAAGCCACATTGCTTTCTCGATGGCTGCCTTCCATGAGAAAAATCTAAAAGAATTCTTCTTTTATGCCTGGGACTTCCTACCCTCCCTGTGCTTTAGCAGAGGGAATGGTAATGATCACATTCTCTGCCTGTCTCTTACAGGAGTTATCAACCGAGCTCATTGTCTGTGTGAGGCTTTCAGTGTCTCAGATAAAAGACGATGTAATCCACATTCACTTGGTACAATGTATAAATGCAAATTATTAATAGCTTTGTGTGACTGGAGGCTAAAAAAAGACTCTAATTTAGAAAGGTATAATCCAACAAGGGGAAAAAGGGGAATTTACTTTATGGCCCACTCTACAGAAACCTGCAAGTTAGCTAGGGCTCATGCTAATCCTCTCCAATTATGTGGTTTATCTCCTATTCTGCTCCACTGACCAGACTAGGATCTAAAAGTTAAAAAAAAAAAAGACTTCCCTCTCCCATCATTCTTGCTCTTGACTCTTTTCTTGAATTTCTATTATTCTCTAAAGGAGTCTATGATTCAATATAAGGGAATTTCTTTCTTTTTTAAGTAGCAATCATATTCAACTTTTGGTATAAAATCCCTCTTTGCTTAGTGCAGTCCAATGACCTTGGTAAGGTGTTCAAATGAGGTATAGCATGGGAACCCAGTGGCTGCAATAAGAAAGCAATTTCCCAAGAGACAGCTCTATGTTCAAGTCATTTAACTTTAAAACTAGTTCAATATTTGAACAAGATATGTTTTTATTTCTACTCAAAGTTTAAATGTGCCTCTCTTTGAAATCAATCCTAAATCTCTGCCAGTTAAATTCTAAGTCTTTTTTTAATGGATCTACAGCCTACACTCTTGGGCTATCATGGTAAAGGAGGGAGAAAAGTCATGCGAACAAAGCATTTTAACAAGGAGTGGCCTCCGTGCCAGGGAATGCAGGAATCACTCATCACTTGGTCCATTAAGGAGGTTTTCTATTTTGAGATCTTTATAAAAAGCCATCTGACCTAGATTTTGCCAAAGATGAAATGCAAAAGATGACCCAGTGGCTTCACATCGTATTAGCATTTTAAATGAGTATGGTTTGATTAAATGCTCTTGGCTTCTGCCTATAGGAGTCAAATGTTCACTGTCTCTTTTCTAAGGATAGGGAGGGCTTTTAAGAGGAAGAAAAAAGACCAGAGGCATCCAGGATGTAGAGTGGGGTGGTCAAAGCAAGACACTGGCCAGTGGCCCCATGCTAATAACATATTGTGGAGACAATAGAACCTTTCATGGTATCTCAAACTCACAGAATTTCAGAATTGCAAAGAATTCCAGTTGTCTTTCTAGGCCAGCCTATCCCTGGAAATAAAAATGCCTTCTAACAGGTGGCCATCTAGGTGGACTCAAGGTCCTTAGGCAGAACCCATTACTCATCTAAGTAATCCATTGCACTTTGGGGCAGCTATGGTAGTTAGGAAGCTGTTAGTTTCATCAAGTTTAAATGTGCTCCTTTGCAGCTTTCCCCCACTTTTTTTTTCTAGTTCAGCCCTCTAGGGCAGAGACAGAGGAGTCTAACCCCCCCTTTTTATGTGATAACCATTCAAATATCTGAAGGCAACCATCTCACACTGCCCCTCCCCCACAACCTCTACCATATACTTTTCCTTCTCTGATCCTCCTGAGAAAGGAACTCCAAACCCTTCACTATCTTGGCTGCTTTCCTCTGGATGTTCTCCAGCTTATCAACAGTCTTCTTAAATGGTGTGACCCTGAGCTGATGACCATCCCACAGATGGGATCTGACCCAGGAATTAGAATTCAAGCACTTCCACCACTCTGGAGGCTTCCTTTCTTCATCCAGTCAAAGGCCATTTTTATCTCTCTTGGCTGGCATATTACACTGCTGACTCATGTTGATTTTGCCATCCACCAAAATCTCTACCCAGCTCACTAGGTGACAATCCTTGCAACCCATGTAGTATGGTCATTCAAAGGTAGAAATGTTTACAGTGATAGCCCATGTCAAGAATGAACATTGGCTAGAGAGTAAGGGTTAAAGTACTTCGGGTTAAGGATAAAGGTTAAGGTTCAAGACACTTAGGGCATGGTTCCTGACTCTTCAAATTTCAGGATCCTGTTTTCACAATTAACCTCCTCCTCTATGAAAGTAATTGATTTTGTCTTCATGGATTGATAAAACATTAGATGACAAAAAAGTTCTATGGGTTCTACAATGCTTTCAAATGATTTGTGTTTTATTCATCATGACTACATCTCTATAGATTTGAAAAATAATAATCCCTAAAGGTTGGAAATATTTATTCAGTCTATTTAAGGTGTGTTTTCTCCTTCATTATGTCAAATTACTCTGCACATTTTGCTAGAGCTAAATACAAACCAAAAAGATGAGGCTTGCTACTCATATGGATTTGAAGACCCCTCATCAATAACTCTGTGGCACACAGGGATCCTCAGCTCCCACAGTGATAACCACTGTCTTAGAAGAAAAAGGAAATCTGAGCAGCCTTGGCCTCTCAACCTGTACGAGTCAGTGAAACAAGTGGGCATCCAATTCCTGAGGACACAGAGGGAAAAATATAAAAATCAGACTTTCCTTTTTGATAATGATAATTTACATTTTAATAACTCAGCAAGGATTCTGAGACACTCCACTCACAATAAGCCTATCAGGTAGCAAGTGCAATGGTCATTGTTCCTCTTTTCTAGATAAGGAGAGAAGTAAAATGGCACCAGGGCTTGGCATCAGGAAGAACTGGGTTCAAATACTGTCTTCGATACTCACTGGAAGTGTAATCCTGGGCAAGTCACTTAACATCTCTAAACATCAGTTTTCCTCATCTGTAAAATGGGCATAAGAATACTATTTGAACCTCATAGACTTAATAGATTTCTTTTGTCTCACCCTGACTCATCTGCTGGCTTCTCTTCCTCCTATACTGCTGCAGCTAGCATTTACCCAAAGTCTAAAGACAGCTGAAGGAGTGATAGGAACATGGGAAATGTACATATTGAAAGAGATTGAGGAGATGAACTGATCAAAGAACCTTAAGGGGAAAATATGTGTATATGTATGTACACGTACACACACACACACACACACACACACACACCCCTCCAAAAGCCTTAGGACACTGTGCTATGTGCCAGGGACTCCAAGACAAAATGAAAGTCTGTCTTTAAGGCACTTTTGATTTCCCAAGGGAGAGTAGACAGGGATGCAACATTGAAACAGACACTTAAGCACAATATAATTTGAGGAAAGGGTGGGTTCTAACAACTGGAGAGAACAGGAAAGATTTTCCCAAGGCAAAGACAGCTGAGATGAGCCTTGAAGGAAGCTAGGGGTTTGAAGAGGCAGAGGGAAGGAAAGATTGCATTCCAGGTATGCATGACAAGCTATGCAAAGGTGTAGGGCATGGGGAACAGCAGCAAGCAGAATGCCTTGGCCAAACTGGAGAGGACATAAAGGCAAAAAATGTCAATTAGGTCTGGAAAGGGAGGCTACAGCCAGTGAAGGCTTTCAATACCACGATCCACAGTTCCCCTTTACCCCACCCTCCCTTTTTTAATCTTAGAGGCAATAGGGAGCCTCTGATGATTCTTGAGTGCATGAATAGTATGGTCAGATTTGTGCTCTTATGGGGATGATGATGGACACTGTGTGGAAGACAGAGTGAAGAGAGCAAATCCTGAAGGCAAGGAGTCCAGTTATCTCTGTGAGAGGTGATGAGGGCCTGGACCAGGGTTGTAGCTGATGAATAGATATGGGAAATGATATAGAGGTAGAACTGACAAGATTTTGAAAATGATTAGGTATGGGGAGTGAGAGTGAAAATCGCCTCCTAAGAACCAGTCAGGCTGGGGCAGTGGGGATGAGAAGTAGGATTGCCTGGTGATGGGACCTGGGGTCACTCATTCCATAGAGAAGTAGTTGCGATGTGTTCTAATGCGAAGAGAGGCAAAGGACAGCCCCTGTCTTCAAGGAGTCCATAGTCTAATGGAAGAAACAACATGGAAAGAGTTATGCAAAAACAAGCTACCGACGAGATATATTTGAAATAGTCTCTGAGGGAAGGCCCTAGAATTAAGGGGAACCAGGAAAGGCTTTTCATGGAAGATGAGACTTTAGCTGGGTTTCAGAAGAAGCCAGGTAAACCTGGAGATGAAGCATAAATGAGAATGGAGAGCATTCCAGGGAGGGGGGCCCGCCACTGAAAATGCCCAGTCAGGAGATGGAGTGTCTTATTTGAGGAACAAGGAGTTCAGGACCACAAGGTATACGAGGGCGAGTAAAGAATAAGGAGTTTGGAAAGGTAGGAAGGGGGCAGATTGTGAAGGACTTTGAAGCCAAAAAGAAGACTATGTTTGATGCCAGGGTGATGAAGAGCTACTGGAGTTTATTGAGTAGGGGATGACATGGTCAGACCTGTGTTTTAGGAAGACCATTTTGGCAGCTGGGTGAAGGATGACAAGGAGTAGGGATCACTTTGAGTCAGAGAGATTAGCCAGAATGCCATTGTCATAGTCTAGAGGTGAAGTGATGAGGGCCCTGCTCCAGGATGTTGGTAATGTCATAGCAGAGAAGATGGAGCATACAAATAATGTTACAAAGGTAAACACTGACAGGATTTGGCAACATATTGGAAATGGGAAGTCAAAGATAGTGAGAAGCCAAGGATGACTCCCAGGATTCCAGCCTGTTTGATGGGGAGATGGTAATACCCTTGTCAGTGATAGGGAAGTTCAGAAGGGAGAGGCTGGAAAGAAAGATAATGAATTTGGTTTTGGACATGTTGAGTTTGACATGTCTTTGGGGCATCCAGTTCAAGATGGCCAGTAAGCAATTGTAGATGTGAGACTAGTGGTCAGCAGAGAGGTTAAGGCTAGATAAGTAGATGTGACAATCATCTGCATAGAGATGGTAATTGAATCCAAGGGAGTTGGATGAGATTACCAAGTGAAATAGCATAAAGGAAGAAGTGGGCACAGAACAGAGCCCTGGGGAATACCCCTTGTTAGTGTCCATGATCTGGACAAAGATCCAGCAAAGCAGACAAAGAAGAAATGGTCAGGCATGTAGGAGGAGAACCAGAATAGTGTCATGAAAACCTAGAGAGAAGAGAGTACCAAGGAGAAGTGGGTGAATGACAGCGTTAACAGCTGCAAGAGTGTTCAAGAAGGATGGAGATTGAGAAAAGGCCATTGCACCTGAAAAGAGACCATTGGTAACTCTGAAAGAGTAGTTGAATGATGATGTTGGGAGTCAAATTGCAGGGAGTTTAGAAGAGAATGAGAGAAGTGGAAAAATCAGTTGTAAATAGCCTTTTAGAGGAAATTAGCCTTGAAAAGGAGGCGAGAAATAGGACGACAGTGACTGGGGATGTGTCTATCAAATGAGAGGTTTTGAAGGATGGGGGAGATCTATTCTCAAAGAAGACCAATGATATCACGAGGGTGATGTCTCCACTTGTGCAAGAACTGTGTTTGAGCGAGGCAGAGCTGCACAAAGTAATCAGCCTCACTCTCTCCTCCTGAGTCATTGGAGTCCAATGGCAAGACAAAGGTCAAGATGACTAATGATGGCCCAGGATGCAGTGGGTGACCTTGGTCTATTTCAGATGTATTTATGGGCCGTAGGGAAACAGGGAAAAGATTAATGAGACACTGAGGATGATAGAGGGATAGAGAATATGGGATGGAAAGGGGCAAGAGTATTTCTAGAAGCGTTTGCCTTGGCAAGGAAAAGTGAGACAGGAGGGGGAAATAGTAGGGAAAGATATCTGAGTGATGTGAGATGAGGAAGAGAAGCGACAGCTTACAACAAATGGCCACCATTTTGTTTTCAGTGAAACATGAGTCAAGATTCTCATGTAAAGGAGTGGAGGAAAGGGGAGCTATGGGAGTTTTGAGGAGGGGTGAAAAGTTTCAGAAGAGCCTCTGTAGTGAATTGATTAGGGAAGAGTACAAGGATTGCCTGAAGGATGAGCTTTGACTTCTGTGGTAACAGCTAAGGGTAAACTTCAGGTATATACTAGAGTCAATTTAATTCAACAAGTGTTTGTGTATTGCCATTAAAAGCATAATGCTAGGGGCTGAGGGTACAAAAGAAAGAAAAAGACAACAACAAGCAGAGACCCTGCTCTCAAGGAGCTTATATTCTACTGGTGGGGGTAAAAGGAGAATATGACAAGTACATAGACAAACAAACATAATGCATGTCAAGATGGAGACAATACTAATAATTAGGCGTGACCTCACAAGGGAGAAAGTCCCAAAATTGAACTAAACCTTGAGTCCCAGGTGAAATGACAAGTGATCATGTTGTACAAAGATTCTGAACCATTTTTAGTACCTGCTCAGAAGAATCTAGGGTATGATTAGACCTTTTAAATCCAAATGGAGGCACCAACCTCTCCATGCTGAGAAAAAGAAATAAATGCAAATAACTGAAAAAAGGCATTTCCTAAGTGCTTACTATGTGCCAAGCACTGCGCTAAGTGTTGGGTATACAAATACAAAATCCAAGACTGTTCCTGTCCTCAAGAAGCTTGTGTTCTAATTGGGAACAATAACACATATAAGAGAAGCGGTGGCCAGGGAGGATGTTAAGTGGAACCATAAAGAAGGAGATTAAAACATCCTACCACGTTGCTGTTTCCACCCTGGGCTCTTACAGTTGCCAAGTTCACCAATATCAAGCACTGTTTTTTTAAATTTTTTTTTAAAAGCAAGTGTTTACCAAACCATTTTTGATTGATTGATTCCAAGTAGGAACAAGATAGAGTAAGGCATTTCCCATTTTATTTAGGAGAAGGCAGAGGAAGGTTACCTATGTAAGTTGGAGGATCTTTTTGGAGATTGGAGAAAACAATGGGGCTGCATAAGTGAGATTCTCCAGGACCCTAATAATTTAAAATGTACTAAAACTCTACCCTCAAAAAGGAAAAAAAAATCAAAATCTGGCTGGCCTAAGGAAACCTTCATGACATTCTAGGTTAGTGAGAGCAATCAGGAAAAGGCAATAACTTGGCATTTTGGGTTGGCAGAAGGTGAGGGGGCTTACTTAAACTGGACGACCTGATTTTTATAAAATGAGAAACTGCTTTGACGTCAACACTGTCCCTGAACTGAACTGTTTTTAGGTTCACTTTGGGTTCAGTTAAACTGTCCCTTCCTTCCTGCCTCCCCTCGCCACTGTTTCCCCTAACCCTGACCGCATTGTTCCTCCAATCTGACCCATTTCAGACTGACCAAGGAACCTTACAATCCCCCCCCCACCCCATTCTGTGCTTCCTAACCAAGGTTTCCCCTGAAGTCCAATCATGGGATCTGGGAGATGGGAATTGATGGAGAAATGACAGAATTTCTGAGGAGGACAATGGAGGAGACGGTGGCACTCAAATTCAGCCATCTGGTGGTGATAACACCGAACCAAAGGCTATAAGAATGGGGGGAGGGTCCCCCACAAGTGTGGCTCTGAGACCGTCTAGGTCTTTTCTCTATATTGCCCTCAATTCCACAACTGTTTGGTATAACTGGTGCCTACTGGGCCTATTTAGAACTTTAATTTCTATCTGCCCTCCTCCCCAATTATTAGCAGGCCTGGAAACAACACATTGGGCAGAGAGCTGGATGTAGATTCAGGAAGACCTAAGATCAAAGTTAGTCTCAGACACTTAACTACCTGTGTGACTCTGAGCAAGGCACTTAAGCTCTGTGTGCCTCAGTTTTTTCATCTGTCTAATGGGGGTAATGATAGCGCCTACCCTCCAGGGTTGTTAGTAAAAAAGAGAGATAATTGAAAAGTATTGTACAAACCTTAAAGTGTTTTATAAATGAAAACAGCATCATCATCATCATCATCATTATGATTATTATTAAATCAACCTTGTGAGGTTCAGTCGTATTTTTTCAAGCTGTCTGCTTGTTTCTTCCTGCCCATAGATTTTACTTAGTTTTATCTACTGCAGGAGGAAATGCTAGTCTTCTCAGAAAGATCTGACTTTGTCCAACTAACATCTTCCATAACCACAGAATTTAGGATTCAACTTCGGGGTTTCCACTGACTACTACAGATGGGCACCATTTTGAGTAATGCTGACCTAGGAAAACAGAGTCTCAGAGAACAAATATACTCCCGGGTGGCAGGCGGTTCATATTTCACAAGTATTCCCTGCAGGGTACTTGAAATAGGGAGCCGCTCGAGTGCATCATTTGTCTGTGCATCACTCACTCTCCAACTGATGGATTACAGAGAGAAGAAAAGCTTTAAGCTAAAAGTCATCGGAGTCAGCTGCCAATGGAACATAATCAGAAATGATAAGGCTGTTCTGAAACACTCATATAAATCAAAGGGAAAGATGATTTAACTCACACCCAAGTTAAGGAGGGGCACATGTGAGGTGCCCCATTAAACCAGCACCCCTCACACTCCCTCTCACATCTCCTTCTCTTTGCTCAGTCTGATTCCTTTCTGGGCTGTCCTCTTGAGTCTTGGAACTTTCTTTTCATGGTTTAGTCATTTTCATTCATGTCCAGTTCTTTCTGACCCCATTGGCAAACAGGGTGAAGTGATTTGCCCAGGGTCATACAGCCAGCAAGTGTCTGAGGGTGGATTTGAACTCAGAAAGGTGAGTCTTCCTGACTTCAGGCCCAGCGTGTTATCCACTGCAGCGCCACCTAGCTTCCTAGACTTTTTCTACCATACTCTAGAAACTTCTTCATCCTGGCAGTTTACTCTACCCCTTGAATTCTCATATTGGAAGTGCCTCTCTCTTAGCTTGGCTCTCTACTCCTAGAGCCTTAGATGCCCCAGTGTCCCATATCTTCCTTCCTCCCCAGCTTTGGGTACCTTCATTCCTTCCTTCTCCTGCTTTTCAGCTCCCTTTTTATTTCCTCATTAGAATATAAGCTCCCTGAGGGCAGGGCTTGTCTTTCTGTCGGCTTGTAATTGTATTCCCAGTGCTTGGCACAGTACTCAACACATAGTAAGTGCTTAATAATTACTTCTTCATTTATTCATTTATGTTATTTTCTTTCTAACATAATAATATTATTCTTATTAACATAATATTTTATAGCTTCAGCACTGCACTGATGAGTGAGATACAGGTCCACTCTGGACCTATGACCCTTTTTTTTTTTCCTGAAAACAGTTCTGAAGCTTCTGTTTACCTGAAAGAATGATCCAGACATTATTAATTCAGAATGGCATTGCATTATCAGGCTGCTTTGCTTTATCTTTTTTTTCTAACCTCATTAGAAGACTGGTTTAAACTTGGCTTCCTGATAGATTCCTTTATGAAAAAGACTAGAGTCTAGTGGGATTATTTTAAAATCCCCATTCTAGCTTTTCAGTTTCTTTATGGGAACAAATTGCCATCAGTTTAGCTTAAGATATATGTGGTCTGGTTACCTTTTATTAAACTCCCACCAGTCTTCAAGAATGGAATGTCCAAGAAATGCCTGTGTAGTATTGTGAATAATTTATTGACCACAGGTTTCACCGCGAGTATTAAGCTATAAATTATCCAGCTTATTTATTAAGCAAAACTTGCTTTTCAACCAATGAGAAAACTCTAGTTCCCAAGACAGGGCTATATTAAGAATCAGTTCAATCACTCAAGTAAGCAAGCATTTATTAATTGCCTACTACTGCCAGGTACCATAGTAGGTGCTGGGAAAACCATGGAAAAAGTGAAACTGTCCCTGCTCTCAAGAGTGGATGAGACGTTAGAAAGTATTTAGTGCAAACCCCTCATTTTACAGCAGGGGAAACTGATACAGTTATTCCTTCCACATTTTGGTGGTTAGGGGCATGGTGCCCCCTCGATCTGGAAAAATCTGCGTAAAATTATTTGGCCCTCCCCAGAGAAGAAGTCTGAATTATTATGCTATTAAAAGATAAAATATGTCGACGTTGTACAGTACTATACATATACTTTGTGCATTTCTGAGTTCTTAAACTTTTTCTGAGCCATCTGCTGGTCTTTGGGTGTTGTCTGTGGCTTCAGCAAAACTCCCCCAAAATTCCCATTTGATTTCTTATGCCCACTCGCAATATATTGAAACTGATGGAGAAAGTTGTGAACAGTACTAACTATATATTTGAGCATGGTTCTGAAGGGATAATGGTAGCATGATTCTCCTGAGGTGATGGAGGTAATAAGTGGCAGAAACTGAATTTGAACCCAGGTCTTTTGACATGAAATCCAGCATTCTCTCTATTATAATCAATTTATCTTCCCAAACTTCCCAAACTTCCCAAAGATGTATATAATAAGAAGGAGAAAAACAAAGCTCTTCCAACCAGTTACATTTTGGAGGGATGATGGAAAACAGAATCATTAATCAGCCTTTCTCTGGCTTGATCTCAGCCAGCTTGAGCCCAAACCTTATTTAACAACTAAATCCAAGAAGGGAACCCAGGGATGGTGGGCAATAGAAGTGCACTGACCTTTCCACTTAGCAGAGGCTGATGGCAACGTCAGTGTAAGAAGGGGGATCGTTTTAAGGGGGAAGGGATGAGGAGGGGAAGAGAAAGCCAGACTAATTTTGACCTTGGTGTGTACAAGGATGAGAACACAGCAGACTTTTTTTTCCCTTTGTGCAAATGATAACATTAAATGGAATGTCTTGCCTTTCCTGGGGGCAGGACTGCCTCTTATTTTATCACTGTTAGAGAATTATTGTACTTTAGAAATGTCAACTAGGAGGTATCTGGTGGGTGGGAGAGTTCTGTTTGTGTAAAAGGTTTTTCAAAGGTTTCCCATTTCTCTTTATCAGGGCTAGTGAGGGGACTTTTTGACCTACTTAAGTTGATTAATATGGCCCTCCTTCACCTCATTCCTTCTCCGCCCTCACTTGTCCATATTAGATAGTCCATTAAATGACATCATTACAGAGTACTTAGCAAGTTTCTGAAAACATCCAAGTACTCCCAAAGCACTGGCTGGTCCCTTGGGTTGAAGTCTGGGTGGCATTCTACTTGTTTCCATGCCTAAGTGTGGACATTTTGGTGCCATCTGCTTTCAAGTGAGTAACTGGATCAATAGAGTCAGAGTGTCTCATTTTACAAAACAAAACATTCATCTCTCTAAACATTGGCAATTAACCAGCTGATATTTGTAAAAAGCTCCCATCCTTAGCGGGACTCTTGTACAGGCTACCGCAAACTTTACACCCAGGAGACAAAAGAAATAGAATGGTGGCTAGTCTATTGTATTAAGCAAAATTATGCTTCTGGCTTTTCTTACATAGGACATTCTTTTCAAAGTCAAGCAAAGGATACAACCCAGGGACACAAGAACAGAAAAAGAAAACAGATTTATGCGCACATACTACAGGAGTCTTCTTCCTCCTTAGCACGTATATGTGTATATATGTGCCTGCCCAACACAGCCTATGCAAACACATACATTTGCACATGTACAGACACATGTTTTTCTTCCAGGCTGTATATGGACTTGAAATAAAGTGAATCTAAGGGGTGGTGTGTGTGTGTGTGTGTGTATGTGTGTGTAAGATGGGGGTGGGAAAAAAAACAGAAATAAAACCAAAGCCAATTTGTTAAAAAATCAATCCTCAAAGGTCAAGAGAATCCTCAAATCTTCCACAGGAAGAAAGCAAGACTAGACAAAAGCCAGGAGGAAACCTTCCCGATAATGTTCCTACCATGCGATTTTCTAAAGCTTAAGTCCAACCATGTCACATGCCTCTTTTGCATTTAATAAATTCTAGTGGCTCCCTATTTCCTCCAGGATCAAATTTAAGGCCCTCTGTTTGACATTTTAAGGCCTCTTCCTAATTTCTAGTCTTCTTATACATCCATCACGCCCACACATTCTTCAAAAGTCATATTGGTCCACCTGCTATTCCTCATACAATATCCCCATCTGCTTGTCTCCAGTCAGTCAATCAATTGGCCCTTGTACCTGCAATATCCTCCCTCTTCACCTCTAGCTCTTAGAATATTTGGCTTTCTTTAAAACTTGGCTCAAACACCACCTCCTGCATGAAGCCTTTCCAATCACCCGCTCCCATCTATGTGGTCGGTACCTAACATTTTATCGTTCGATGGGATATGATCCTATTATGATATGTCTCCCACATTTGAAGGTAAGCTTCTTGAAGGCAGGGATAATTTTTGCTCTTTCTATTTCTATTACACAATACAGTGGCTGGCACATAGTAGATGCTTCATAAAATCTTATTGAAAGAGTGGTTGGTTGATGGGTGTGGGGGCGGCATTTTAATGAAACAGGTTTCTTTTCCCCGCAATGGGGGATGGGAACATACAGAGAACATACCTAACATGACATCATCCATATGGAAGATGCTGGAAATCTGCTTCCTGGAAACTGGACCATGTGTAGACATTCTGCATTAGTCTACCACATGGTAGGAAGCGGCCTTTTTCCATTGTCTGCATAGCTGGAACAGCTGATATCTTTAAAATCTTCCAGACACAACAGCAGGGAGGGTTTTTTGTTTTGTTTTTGCTACATTTAGGTCTGAAGGAGAAGTATGTGTTCACTTTTCTCCATGTGATAAAGGAGAAGGGCCTGATGACCATTTCCTTCTTCCTCTACCCTCTTGGTCCCAATCTTCCACATGGATAGGAGTCTCTCATCTGGCTGGGGAGCATCAGCCATGCAAATCTGGGAAGCTAGAAATTGAGGTTGGATGTTGTAGCCAGACCAGCAATGATGTTCTGATGAGGCCAGGTTCCAGACTCCAGATTAGCCAAAGGCAGCACAGCTAGCTTTCAGTGGTAATAATGACATGCAGGAACTAAATCTAAAGCCTAATGCTGACCCCTTCCCAGAGACTAAGATGGTACATGGAGGTGAATTATGACCTCCTAGTTTTGGGGGAGGGGTGGTATTCTTTCTACATTTTGACATAAATATTGTTTTGTAAAAGCTAATTTGAAATTAAGTAGCTAAATGGAAATGGACCTTTAAAATGGGAGCTTAAAATGAGCCAGTGTCATAGGAGAGATATTCTTACCCCTGGAGTACTGCAAAATCAAGAGCAGAGTAAAATGTAATAGGCATGGCCTGAGAGAGGTGGGGGCAGAGCAACTATGGTACATCTCCAAATGGGTAAAAATGGTTTGTTCAACTACTAAGTGACACAAAATCGATTTAATGTGTTGGTGTTGATGTTCAGTCATATCTGACTCTTTATGACCCCATTTAGGCTTTTCTTGGCAAAGGTAGTAGAGTGGTTTGCCATTTCTTTCTTCACCTCATTTTACAGATGAGGAAACTGAGGCAGAGTTAAGTGACTTGCCCAGGGTCACACAGCTAGTATGTGTCCAAGGCCAGATTTGAATTTAGAAAGGTGAGTCTTCCTGACTCCAGGCCCAGCACTCTATCTACTATGCCATCTTTGGGTGGGGTCTCTTGCCATTGCTAAGTTTTTAATAGTTCTTTTGTATATAATTCCAGAATGGGGGGGAGGCTAAAGATATTAAATACCCCCAAACTATATGATATAAGTGGTCCTAGAGCCAAAGCTATAGGCTGGAAGTAAGGGAAGGTCCTCAAGCTGAAATTTCATTGTTCCTTATGGCAAAACAAACAGACACTACTTAACCTTTTTAAAGCCAGCTATTAGAGTGAATGCTGAATATTTTAAATGTGAGCCCAGGTACAGTTTGTGTTTACACACTCTAAGCTGTGATGTCTAGTGGATATTACTCTTTTAAATAATTCAATTGAGGTTTTCGCAAGCGACAAATAAATCTGGCATTTTAATGTGATCTCTTCTAAAGAAGAACAATCTGTCCAGACCAGAGGGCCATGATCTTGGTATGGATCAGTGAGAAAAACACCAAAATTAGAGTCAGAAGATAGGTCTGAACCTTGGCTGTCATTTCAAATCAAACGTACATTTAAGTGTTCTCTCTCTAGGATTCTGTGGTAGGCAATGGGGAGACACCAATATGCCAATGGCTATGTGGAATCATTGGTACAGGGACATGTACTCCTCAAGTACGTAGGTGATGACCTACATGACCCATCCCAGCCCATCCAGTACAACTTGCCACAGGAGGTCTACCCTATGGAGCTTTACCTCCAGAAGAAATCAGCACTGCCAACACAAAGACAAATAATCCTGGCCTTAAAGGGGCTCATCTTCAGTTACACAACTACCAAGTAAATGTCCAAAGTCCCAAAGGCATTTCAGGAGGAGCAAGAACCGAAAAGTAGAAGGAGATTAAAAAAAAAAGTCTTATGACTTGGGACAAACCAACTTACCTCTCAGATCTTCAGGTTCCTCCTAAAACTATGATAATGATGATGATAATATGTTAATGTTGCTGGGTTTTTTTTGTTCATAACAACAACCATAATGATGACCAGCATTGATATAGGCCTTATGTAGGGCAGCTTGGTGGTGCAGTGGGTAGAGCACTGTGGAGCCAGGAAAGCCTGATTTCAAATCCAGCCTCAGATACTTCCTAGCTGTGTGACCCTGGGCAAGTCACTTCATCCTGTCTGCCTCAGCTTGTCCATCTGTAAAATGAGCTGGAGAAGGAAATGGCAAATCCCTCCAGGATCTTCACCAAGAAAACCCCAAATGGCGTCATCAAGAGTCAGACATGACTGGAAATGACTCAACAACAACAAATGAGATTTTGAATGCCTTTTTACTTATACTCATCTGAGGTATCTCATAACAGCCCCGTGAAGTGAGTGCCATTATCATCCCCATTTGAGAGATGAAGAAACTGAGGCTAAGAAAGAGTAAATGAATTGCCTAGTAGTGCCTGAGGTAGGATTTGAACTCAGGTATTCTTCGCTCCATGCCCAAAGCTCTATACCATAAGGAAATGAGAGCTAGACTCTATGGCCTGTAAAATACCTTCTGACTCCAAGCCCGGGATTCAATAATTTCAGAGAAATCTGCCAACTATATCAGGAGACTTCCATTACAGGGGGATGTGGTCTTTAGGCAAGAGTCAGAATCCTTAAGGGGGAAGAAGAGGGGGAGAAAGACTGAGGCAAAGCATGGATTGCTAAGTAAATATATGCACCCACACCCTATTGGCGATCTACAAACTGAAAAAAAGGAAATTTGTGCACTAAAATACGCACTAAAATGAGAAAACATTCATAAATTTCAGAGGGCAACCCTTGCACTTTAAAAATTGAGACAGTGAGGTACATAGAGGCTAAATGACTTGCCCAGGAGGGCGGCAGGATTTGAAGTTGGTTCCTTAGACTCCAGAGCTGGCGTTCTTTCTACAGTACCACGCTGTTTCTTATCTTCCTCCTTTCTTTCCTTTCTCCCAAATGATTTAGCTGAAAATAGTCATGTATTTTGGTGGCAAAGTAGTAGGAGATGGCAATGCAAAGCATTCTCTAAGGGAAAGAAACTAGCCATTTTTTTCTTTAAAAAAATGAAATTGATTTCTCCTATTTAAGTTCTAACAATGTCATGTCCCAGAGCCTGCCATTTTTCTCCTGCCATTTGGTCTTCCAGGAGGTGATAAGGGAAATAACTTGTTTACTGGCCCGTTTCTTCCTGTGGCCCAATTTTTCTCAATTTTCCAGTTTGTCTTTCTTTGGGGTTTTCTTTTCATTGCTTATTTCCTCTCCTTGTTCACTGTCCTCCTTTTCCGGTGACAATTTCATCCTATTGATCCTTTCGTGTTCTTTGGCCATGTGGGGGCCCTCACCTTAAAGGAATTTAATAAAAATGAAAGAAACAAAGCAGACGGATGTCATTGGATAGACAGATGACACCAACAAAGCAAAATATCTGACTGCTAAAGGCTGGTGAATTTTGGTGTCCAAGGCCTACTAAGAGGAATAACTTGAATGATGGGGGTTCAAGTCCTGACCCTAATGTTTATTACCTGTGTGACCTTGGACACATCCTTAGATTCTATGGCTTCCTCTGAAAAAATGTGCAGGTTGCATTAGATGGCCCTTGAGGTCCTTCCAGATGTAAATCTCTGGTATCCTAGGCCTGCTCTGCATTTCATGCCAAGGACGAGGAAGAACAACTTCCCTGTCTCTATTTGCATGAGTGACATCATGAAGGGTTGAGAAGGGGAAAGGGAAGGTCTTTGGGGTCTCCAGGAACTCTGTACCATGTCTCCTGAAGGGCTGACAGATTTTAGAAATGAGAGAATCAACCAAAGTTGGATCAGGAAATCCCATGCCGTGTTGACAGGGCCACTCTTGGCTCCTCCAGCCAAGCCACGGAGCTGAGCCCCACTGGGAACTCCAACTGCCAAGGTCTGCTTTTCCTTTAATGCTGCAGAGGGCCAGGAGTTCACCGCACAGCTATGGGGTGCTAGCATGGGAGGGTTGCCCTGTGAATTACCACACTGGTTTCCAGTGGAGTTTGCAGGACTGCACGGTTTCTGGGAAATAACATCTGTTATTTGATCCATAAAGCACACATGTGGCTGCGATCTCCCAGAAATTAACTACAAATTGTTTTTATTCTCCTGTTTAATGATCTTTATGAATCAATTAGAACAAAAAAATAGTGCAATGCAAGAAGCATCCGGAGAAGACAAATTAAATTTCAGAGACACAACATTAACTACTATTAATATTTCTTTAAATAAAACCACTGAGCCCATTTGGACATTAATCCCAGGGTAATCAACAGCTCCAGCCAAAGCAAATTTTTTTGGTAAAAAGTAAAGCACTGGAAAGAAATAGGTTTTGTGAATATGTGTGTATATGTGTGTGATGACAGGACAGATAGATTTATTAGGTGTTTGTTTATTAAGTGTTTGTGTTGTATTACTGGGGGATACAAATACAGTGTATAAAATACTTATTTGATTACAAGACTGGCCTTACCCTCAAGGAGGCTACATTCCAGTGAGGAAAGACAAAATATCAAAAGAACTGGAAAGTTAGAGGGGAAGTAGGTACAGGGGCAGTCTCATGGGGCAGAAGTTGCTTGTGAGGATATAGAGTCCAGACAGTGAACTTTTATGGTATTAAAGTGGGCATCGGTGGGGTGCATCGGGACATGGGGATCCTGGCCAAGGACTTACCAATCAGGAGAGCGGGATCATAGAACTAATGCTGGAAAGGGTCTCAGAGGTCATATAGTCTAAACCCATCATCCTGAAGATAAGGAAACTTAGGCAGAGATTGAATAGCTTGCCTAAGGTCACCCAGGCAGATGGGTAGGAGACCTGTGATTCAAACCCAGGTCCCCTGATTCAGAATCCAGCCCTGATAACATGATCTTGTGCTGCACCTATTCCTATCATACCTTGGTCTTCTCTATTCAATATTTATCTTCATTATTCATAGGGTTGTGTTTGAAGTTGGGAAGTAGGTGGGTGATCAAGAAGCTAGCCAACTCTTATTCAGGAATGAGACCTAACCAAGTGTAGGATTGGAATTCCAACTGCGTTGAGGCTACTTACCGCAAACGAATTTGCACTATATAATTTTAAAGCTCTGTTTTGCACTCCTGTTATAGCTGCTATCTGAACTGATAAACTATATAGATAGTGCCAAGGACCAGAATGATGAGTAGAGATTTCAGCTCCCTGGGCCTTCTTCTCACCACTCTAGGGGTTCATTTTCATGGTTCCCAGAATTATAGTCAACTATTCTGTGATGGGGGGTGTTCATATTTAATCCCATAAATATTTTATTGTACATTTAATATTAATATTGATCAGAGCTAAGCTTTTCCTTTTAGATTATTTCTCCTTCTCTTCTTTCTTTTTTATCTTTTCACTTTCTTTTGTTCTTCCTGTTAGCATTTTGCCAGGACTGCAGCAGGAGGCTCCTCTGAGCCGAGACTCGTGGCTGCCACTGCAACCCTGGACACAAAGCTTGGTGCTGTGACATATCTATTTAATTAACTCAGCTGGTGTAGGCACTGAGGATGGGAGTTGCCCTGGAAAAGGCACGGCCTGTGAGATGGGAAAAAATGGACAGAGTCTCTGGCCAAAAGAAGTCTAATTCTTTATATTTTTAAAAGAAAAAAACTGTATTCCTTCCCTTTTGCCCAGCAAAACTGTTGGTCCTCAGAGAATGCTATAGCTCTCTTGAGTCAAATGACTTTCTTTGAAATTTTTCAAAGCAAAACCTGTACGGTAAAAATGTCTGTAGTCAACTATTCATTAACCAACCTATTACATTAAAGAATAGTTTCCTTCAGGTTTAGCAGAAACATGAACTGTCTGCCTCTATCCTTCCTTTCTTCCTATATTCTTTCCCTCTCTTCTTTTCTTCTGTTCTTGGAGGGTGGTCTGGACCTGTGATTTCATTAATGTGGCGAATTCTAACAAGCACAGATGCTCCGTTTTATGATATAGTTAAGCAACTAATCTTGGACCAGAGATTCATAACCTATGAAGTCTATGAATTTGTATTTTTAATACAACTATTTATTTCTCTATACATTTCCTATTTTTTTCTTTCACCACGACATCCTGGTAGATCAGAACTAGGGTGGTAGCTGTGTGACAAAGAGGAAGAGTCAGCCTCAGAGAACCAAAGACCAGAGAACAAGTTCTGCTTTGGATAGGTGATCTTGGGAAGTCACCTCATCTGCCTGTCCCATTTCCTTAATTGCCAAATGAGGGGAGCAGCCACACTGGCTCAGGAGAACCCTCTTAACGCTAGGATGATCCTATGCATCATTTTTGGGATATATTTCATGGAACAATTGGCAGCACCTGGTGACTCACTGGATGTTGAGGAAGGCTAAGAGAGGAAGTTAAAAATAGTAAAGTGATATATAGTCTATATCAGATAGCTTACCATCTCAGGAAAGGGGAAGGGAAGGGAGACGGGGATAGAATTTGGAACTCAAAACTTAAAAAAAGTTAAAAATTGTTTTTACATGTAATTGGAGAAAATAAAGTATTAAAAATTAAAATAAAATAGATCACAAACAAAAAAGAAACATAGGTAAGGACCATAAATCACTTAAAACCTTACAATAGGTATCCTAACATGAGGGAAAAAATTATGATGTGAGTAAAATTCTAAAATTTTATAGTCCTTGAAACACAGAATTTTAGAGATAGAATTTAGAGATGCTTAACCAGGACAAGCTATTCATCTAGAGGTGAGGAAACCAAGGAGGCTCAAAGTGGGGGGCTGGGGGGTGGGGAGCTGACTGGCTCAAGGCCCCCAGTGGGTTAGTGGCAGAGCCGGGACCTGACGGAGGTCGTGGCTTGTTACTTCATTTGTGGTACAACCAGACTTTATGAATGTACAGCTAAGACCTGATTCATGTGAATAAAGATCCCAGCGAAGCCGTCACATGTATTCAAAATGGTACCATTTGAAGTTATAATTATGTAAAATATGGTAATTGGTTCCAACCCAATGGAAATATGCAGTGCAAATTCAAATAATGCAACCACTTCAGGAGATTTGTTATTCACACTGATTGGGACTTAGGTATACAGACGATGAGAACAGAGCAGCTCATTCCTGACAAATACAGCCAGATTTTCTGATGGGTGTAACCAGCACCGTGACATACAATTTGCTATTACTATTCATAATAATAATGATGATGACTAACATTTGTATAGTGCTTACTATGCGCCAGGTATTGTGCTAAGATCTTTGCAAATATCTCATCTGATCCTCATACCAGTCCTCTGAGGTAGATGCTATTAATATCCTCATTTTACAGAAGAGTTGACTGAGGCAAATGGTGGTTAAGTGACTAGCCCAGGGTCACACAGCTAGTAACTGTCTAGGGCCAGATGTAAACTTAGGTCTTCCTGACTCCATTTCTATGCACCTTACTTCCCCTAAAGCATATATATGCTGGTTCAATATTTCAACTACTATTGGCTCGCAGGTTCTGATTTATTATCCCCAATTCACAATCATTCCTCTGTCCTAGAAATAGCTCGGCTAAAAGATGCAATATGTATTTACTTGTTAAAGGCCTTGTTTTGTGGTCTACTTGCATGTCCAACTCCACAAGTGTTTGTGTAAGGATCCTAGAGTCCAGGGACTATGTTATGCATAATTTATTATTTAATGATTATGACGAGTTCCATTATGGATTCAAACAATGGTACACTAGTAAATGTTTAATAATTGGATCTAGGGTGGAGAGTGTACTTCAGGACACATTTTTGAGTTTAACATAATAATTTAACATAATAGTTTCTCCACCACTTTCTTAAATCAGACAATTAACAAAAAATAGACCAAGCCCTGATTTGTAGTGTTTGCTGATTTCCAAGGTATAAGTGTTCACACCGCACATTTAACAATGGACTCTCACAAGCTGGTTTGCACTGGCTTTAGCACCCTTCCAGGTTCAAAAATCAAGTTCACAAGGACAAAAGGGAGACTGCAAAGCTAGATAAAAATTCTTCTGAAAAGAGCTGGAGGTTTTGATGGACTCCAAGCCCATTATGAGTCAATGCACAACAGTGCAACAAAGAAAGGTGATGAGATCTTAGTCTCATCAAAAGGAGCGTGGCATCCAGGAATACAGATGCCAGAGCTCTGCAGGATTCTGCTCTGGTCAGACCACATTGCATCATGGAATCACAGTGGGGTGACTATGCTCCAACTCACTCTCCCATAGCAAGATGGCTACATTTCCCCCTCAGGGTCCTGGCTGCCTGAAGGTTGCAGTGGTTTTTTTCCCTACTGCCTTTGGCTCTGTTCTCCACTGCCTGAACTCCCCACCATTGGGAAGTATCAAGGATTAGTACCCCAGTTTCATTTAACCGTCTGACCTTAAATGGCTTTTACAAAAGACTATTTATTGTAAGATAAAGCAAAGTCAAATGGGAAAAAACAATATTTTCCCCAAGACCTCGAGGGCATAGTTTTCCCTATTATTCCTGGTTTGTTTTTTTTTTTTTTAAATAGAGAATGAGCTTACTCTTAGCATAGTACCTACATAGCTCTGGTCTGACCAAGATCATGTTTCAAAGGTGGCATCTTTGCCATATAAGTCCTTGTCTTAGCTGCTGCTGGACAGAGGTTTCAAAGGTTACTCCTTCAGAGGGTCTATGCTGCCCTACCTCTGGAACTCAAGACTTTGGAACACTGAGATGCTGAGATACCCTCCAGATCTTTTGAAACTCACAATGTCAGAGCCTATAGTTCCTTCCCTTGAAAACAGGAAGGAACAAATTCAGAAGCCAGGGACAGAGGCCGATGGAGGGGGGCAGCATATGGCCTCAGATGGGAGAGGCCATAGGACCTTGGTCTCTCACCATACCCCACGGGTAAAGATGCCACACCCTTAAGAGCAGAGCATTGAAAAGGCCTGAGGCAAAAGAGAACTGACTTTTTGAATGATTCCACAGCCACCCAAAGCATCTCTCCTTTACTATATGGTTAGCCAACCAGAAATGGTTACAAAACCTCTATTCCTTCTCCACGGCCCCTCCAAAGCACTTCCATGTCATTCCATGGGAAGCAGGCTTTTAATTTCTTCATGTGGAGAACCATCATTCAAAATATTCTGCAAATAGGCCAGACCCCTCCTCACCATTACAAAAGAATCGCAATATTTACGAATTGGAGAAGACCTCAGACATGAAAAAAATCTCCACTGGACCCAAAATGTAATCGTCCCACTTAATCTTGAAGACCTCCAAGAAGAGGGAACCACTTCTCTAGGTATCTCATTCCACTGCAGGACATCTCTCACTAGAAGTTTCTTTTTACTGACTGCGGAACCCAAATTTGCTTCTTTGTAACTTCCATCTACCATTGTTTCTGGTTCATCCCTCTGGGGCAAGAATTGGCATGTATCTCTATTGAATTCCATGTATTCGTTTCCACCTGAAATGTCCTAGCTTGTCAAGATCCTTCTGGATTCTGAATGTTAGCAGTCTCTCACAGTTTTGTACCATCTGAAGACTTGACAACCTTGTCTATCCATCTGTGTCAATCTAAGTTATCAGTAAAAATGTTAAGTAGCACAAAATCATGCACAGATGTCTGCGATACTCCATTGGAGACCACCTTCTACCCTGATATGAAACCCTTTGAGTCCCTGCATCCAAACATGCCTGAATCCATCTGATTGAATCATCTTTTAATCCATCTCCCTCCATCTTCTCTTCAAGGCCAGTACAAGGTAAGTCTGTCCAGACCCTTTCTTGAGCAATACTGCATTGTGTTCAAAAGAGTTCATAACTCTGCTCCTTACTGGTGTGACTGAAGGGAAAGTCATTTAGCCACTCCGGGATTCAATTTTCTTATTTGAAAAGATAAGGAGTGAGAACCAGATCAGAGGTATCAAATTCATAGCCAGCAACACTCCTCAAGTACAATCCAACCCATATTAAAAATATAATTGGGAAATGTTTAATGAAATAGATAAAAGATGACAAAACATAGATAACATTACATTTAGTGGCTTCCATTTCTATTTCAGTTTGGCACCACAACCAGATGATCTCTAAAGCTCTTTCAATCTCTAAATCTCATGATAAAACACACATGCCTAGTGAGGGCTAAGAAGTAGGCCCAAGATTCAAACCCAAGGCCAAGTCCAAATTCAGGTTTTTCTGCTAGACCCCCATTGCCTATAGAAGTGGTCATTCAGTAAATATTTTCAGCTAAAATAGATCCTCATCCAACCAAAAGCATGTTTTTTTAAACTCTCAGAACTTTAGAAGGTTTGTTTTTAATTATAGAGCTAAGAACATTCTAAGTGAGCCTCTCATGTCAGGAAAGGGCTAAGCTGGCTACCTTTTGAACCACTAAACAGGAAAAAGAATGTATATACACAGTAATGATAATCCATACTCCCATAGTGGTTTTAAAGTTTGCAAAGCACTTTCTATAAATTACTTCATTTGAATGCCGGAATAATCTGGCAAAGTGGATACTACTGGTGCTGATATCCATATTTTGTAGATAAAAAAACTGAGGCTCAGAGAGGTCATGTTATTAGCCCAGGATCACACAACTTAAGTGTCAGAGAGATGATTTTAATCTAGGTCTTTATAACTGTAGGTGCATCAATCTTAGTGACCCTAGGTGTAGTAATCCTGACCACTAGACTGCTTTATCTCCCTGAATATATAAATGTAGGCTAAGGCTGATTGTTTTAGGATTGAAAATTCTGCCCTTACTAATTCCAAGTTCTTAACATCATTTTGCTTGAAAGAACCTGAGTCTAAGGCAGAATTAAGGAGATTCAGATGTCAGCTCCTCTATAAACCTGAATCTACTACAGAGATTATACCAAGAATAGTTTTCAATGACCCCCTGCCATGCTGGGAGGCAATCAAAAGCCAAGGACTGGAACATTTTCTCATCATCTTTATGTTAGAAACAAACAAGCACAAAAAAACCCACACAACCCTCCAATCTCCCAAATCAACATTAACACTTAAGTAAATAAGGACTAGGGACCATCATCCTCTGAACCATTCATTTCAATTATCTTGGAAAATTAGTTACTTGGATGTTGAAAAATCCCTGTTCATATGGCAAAGAAAAAAAATACACACTATTAATAGAAAAAAATCCACTTTGAATAAGATTCTACCCATACTTCAAATGCTTATTTGGAGTCACAAACTAGAGAAACCTCAGCTAAATCCTACTCTTCAATGATTGGCTCCATTTTCCTATGGCTGACCACACCTTGCCAAGCCTCACTCTTAGGTTACTCCTACCACCTATTGCCTTTACTCCTATTCTTGGAACAAGAGGAAAATCATGCTGATTGAGTCAATTACACATTTATGTGGCATTATCACAACTGGGTTCTCACCATGGAAAGGCAATCCTTTTAGACTTCCTTAATTGATTTACTATCCCACTCATTACAGTAGCATTTCAAACTTTTCCATCCTTTCTTAAGCTACCATGGCTTCTTCTCCTTCCACCCTCTCAGAAGGAAACCTAGCTTCATACTTCACTGAAAAAATGTGAGGCAGAGAGCTTCTTCTTCTCCCCTCATCTCACATTCCTCAGATATCTGAGATAGCCTCATCTTTACCAAAGTAAATTCTTCTACAGGTGCACTTGACCCATTCCATCCTGTCGTCTCTGGCAGATTGCCCCCTATACCATCTCTACTCTCTGTCAGCCTCTCCCTATCTAATAGCTGCTTTCTGGCTGCCTACAAGACACCCAGGTCTCTCTCATCATTGAATATCCCTCACTTGATTCATCCATCCCTGCTAACCATTTATATCTCTCCTTTTCATGGCTAAACTCCTTCGGGAAGCCATCAACAATTGGTACTCACACTTCCTCTTCACTCTCTTCTAAAACCCCTGCAGTTTGTCTCCCAAATCTCAACACTTAACTGAGAATGCTCTCTCCAAAGTTACGAGTTATCCCTTAATTGCCTAATCTAGTGGCCTTTTCACAGTGCTGTTCCTTGTCAAATTCTCTGCAGCCTTATGACACTGGTTCTCTTAACACCTGTCTGATTGCTTCTTCTCCATCTCCTTTGCTGGACCTTCGTCCATTCCCATGGCTAACCCTAAGGTTTTGTTCTGTGTTTTCTCTTCTCTGTCTCTATTACCCTTCTTGATGATTTCACTGGATTCCATGGATTTGGTTATCATCTCTATACCAATCTTTCATCTCCAGTTGCCTACTAGAAATCTTGAACTGGCTGTCCTGCAGACCTCTTAAATTCAACATATCCAAAACTGAACATGTCTTTTCCCCTAAATCCTCCTCTCTTTAGAACTTCCTTATTATTGTTGAGAGCACCACCACCCTCCCAAGTCACCCAGACTAGCAACCTAAATGTGTTATTCTTTACCCTTCACTTTCACACACCCTTCATATCCAATTTGTTACCAAGTACTGTCCTTTCTACCTTCATGACATCCTCTAGTACACTAGAGTCAAATTCAAAAAGAAATAATCCCTGTGGGTGCATATTGATTTAGAAAACCACAAATAACATTATCTATGTTGTGTTGTATTTTGATTTATTTTGTTAAGCATTTCCCAATTACATTTTAATCTGATTTGCTCACACTAAGGAGTTTTGCAGACAAGCTCTGACCTAGTAAGCCTCTCCTCTCCAGGGATAGACCTGTCGCTTGATCCTTGTTAAGGTCCTTGTCATCTCAAACCCAGATTATTGCAACAGCGTCTTTTCTCATTATTCTTCCCGCCTCAACTATCTCCTTGCTCTACTCAGCTGCCAAAATGACTTGTAAAGGGCAGCTCTGACCATGTTCTCCCCTGCTCAGTAAACTTCAGTGGCTCCCTATTACCTCCAATAAAAAATCCTCTGGCTTTTAAAGACCTTCCCAAAATAGCCCCTTCCTACCTCTTCAGTCTCCTTATACTTCGTTCTCCTCCGCACACCCTGAACTCTACTAACATGCATTCTTGCTGTTCTTTACACACAGCACTTCACTCACTATGCCTGAATTCTCTTCCTCCTCGTCTCTGCCTCCTGCCTTCCCAACCTTTCTTCAGGTCTTAGCTCAAACTATACCTTCTGTAAAAGCCTTTCCTGCACCCTCTCTGTGCTCGTGCTTTCCCTCAGAGATCACCTCCAATTTAGCCTGTACACATGTTGTATATACACAATTGTTTACACATTATCTTTCCCATTAGAACGTGAGCTCAGGCCTTGAGGCCTGAGACAATGAGAGTTTTTTTTTAACTTCCCCCCCGCACCCCTCCCCAAACACACAATCCTTAGTGCTTAGCACAGTGCCTGGGCCACAGTAGGTGCTTAATAAATGCTTACTGACTGACATAATAAATGCTTCATAGATGCTTGGTAGGTGTTGTTAGGTCATCAAAGAACTGTCTGTCACCTTGTCATCTAGCATCTATTTATCTGAGAGCCTCCCCTTCTCCTCTGGTACCGACCCAGGAAATGAGCCCAGATGGTTCTTAAGAGCCCAATCCTTTGTCAAAAGCCCATATGCTTACATCCAAATTCATGCACTTCAATGCACGGTTCCTTTAGCCCTCCTACAGAACTCAGGACCCTTACTTTGCACACAGTTTTAACCACTTCTCTTACTTTATTTTCTATTTTACTACAGAAAAGAAAAAAGACAAATGACAAACACTATTATAAGAAGTGGCCACAGCAGTTCCAGGGGTTTCGTTTAATAACTAATAACAAGAGGAATGAGTCAAAAAGATTATAAAGATAAGACCCACTTTCAAAGACCTTTGGCCTTTGGAATTCTACATTTATTAGAAAATAGTTAAATACATCCTAATGACAATAATTCATATTTAAGTTTGTCAGATGCTTTCACAGACTACTCTGAAGAGAATAGATTAAGAGCTGGACAAGACGTACATGCTTCATTTTACAGATGAGAAAAACTGAGACCCAAAGAGAGAAATGACTTACCCAAGGCCACACATGCAGAGCCCTAGACTGGGACTAAGAACCTGGTTGTACATCCTATCTCCACTTCTTATTTTCTGTGACCTTAGGTAAATTATTTCACCTCATGATACTTCAGGCAACTCTAAAACTATAAGGTATAAAGCAGTTGTGCTGATGGAAGGGGAAGAAATGTGGGTAAGCATTTATATAGCACTTACTGTGTGCTTACTGTGCTAAGTGCTTTAGAAATATATTTCATTTGATCATCAAAACAACCCTGGGAAGTAGGCACCATTATTATCCCCATTTTACAGTTGAGGAAACTGAGGTAGACAAAGCATACACGACTTGCCTAAGGTTACACAGTTGGTTAGTAAGTGTCTCAGTTGGATTTGAACTCGGGTCTTTTTGATTCCAGGCCCAGCGCTCTATTGTGCCATCCAGCAGCCTCCAGAAGGAACTTTCTCATAGGGAATTAACTCAATCAATTAAATCTCAGGTTTGGACCAATGTATACACACATATACACACAGACATGCGTGCATGTGCGTGCACACACACACACACAGGCAACAGAATGGACTTTTTATAAGTTATAATTCGATTCTACAAGCATTTATAAAATACCCATTATGATTAAGGTACTAGAAATGCAAGGGAATCATACAGACGTGGAGACAAAGCAGTCTACAGATTACTGGTGAGTTACATGTATGAAGGAATGAACAGACTCTATGAGTATGTATAAATTTGTTTTTATTCATATATGTATGGATACAATGTATATGTATCAGCAGAATGTTACAAAGAAATCACTCAGGATTTAAAGAACGAACATACTACACACACACACACACACACACACACACACACACACACACAAATATGCTTTCATACTCACACAGACACACAAGCATCTTCAAACAAATTAACCTTCACCACCCCCTTTACATGCTAGAGTTTGACCAGGTTCTATAAAAGGGATCTAAATCGTAAGTGTTTAATGATGTGTCTTCTTCTTAATTTGATTTTTTTAACTTGATGCCTAAGAGATTTCATTAGTTGCCAGAACTCTTCCTATTAAAAAGCACACCGAGAAGAAAGTCAGTGGTTCCTGTTACACGTAAACGTTAACACCAGACCCCTGAGTTCCACAAAAGCAGACGAATCTTTTGCCCATTCATTGTAGAACACATTGCTTTAGGGAACTGTTTTAAACTGATTTATGTTGGAGACATCCAAAGACAACCTCATCAGATCGGACAGTGTGGCAGATGGTTGTGGATTTATGCATATTTATGGAGCATCTCTTTAATTGCCTACTTTGTTAGCCATCTTTTGCCCCTCAAAGCTGATGGTTATTTATTGTAAATATGTTGCTGTAACTGGCTTAGGCTCTGCTCTAAGCCTCTTCCTTTGGACAGGCTAGAAAGACTGTCCTGCTCCATAGAGTGGTTTTAATTGCTTTAACATTTCATTAGAATGCATCCTGTCCATTCCTCCCCCTTACAGAGGCTCTAATGATCCCAGGGTTGGCTGCAATTGTCTGGTCCCTTCCTCGGGGTGTCTGTCTTCACAGTTACAATTAGAAAACACTTCAACAACACGATAACATCAATTTATCTGTTCATTTGTTTGACTTCGTATATGCAGCAGCAGATACAGGAGAACATATCAGATCATTTTTGATATTATCTTGTTAGGGATCCCTTTGTGTCAATGGTGAGTGATCTGGGCCTCTTCCAATGAAACACTTTGACCTATTCTTATAACTCTGAGAGCACTTGAAAGGAGACTGTTAGTCCTTTGCAAATTATATGACTTCAGAGAAAGGAACAAAGGTTAAAACCAATAACTTACTTCTAGACCTCCTGATATTATTTAATTGGCTATTCTTTCTGCTCAGCATAAACTCAATTACTAGATTACAAGCTCTATGAGGACATAAATTTTATAGTCTCCCTATTTCTTTTAATGATTCTGAGCTTCTATTCCTGAAACTAAGGCCCAGTTTTTAAACACTAATATCTCCGTCATACTATAAGACTACAAGCCATGGAATACCACAATCCCTAAAAATTCTAGGGTAAAGACTACCTAAAGATCATTGAAGAGGGGTATGGTAGTCATGAATAAGCTATAATACCTTGCAAAGAAGGGTTTATGTAGGAGGAGCATAATAGAAGACATCAGAGAAATGTATGATCCTGAAAAAAAAAAAAAGATGGGCCAGTCCCATAAGAGTTGGGTGTAATCAATGGTTGGTCTGAGTGCTCCATTTGAATCCATGTGGTGCCAAAAGAATGTGAGAAAGGCCCCTGGAATGTTGGGTGGACTCCCCTCCCCACTGTGACCTTAGGGGACAAATGATGGCTCATTAACAGTCTGAGAAATGCACAGGCCACTCCAAAGGTGATAAACATATTTGTATTTGTTATTGGGGAATCAAAAGGGGGCTAGATTAATGTAGACATCATTTTCCTTCTGCAGACTTTGATAACATTTTTCTTTTGTTCTATTTCTTGTTTTTTGCTTTATTTTTATTTCTTTCAACTAACAGATATCTCTTTTTTGCTTTACTTCCCACTCCCTTTCCATTTGGGGGGAGGGTAGAAGAAGAAAAAGAAAAACCTTTTAACAAATATGCACAGTCAAGCAAAATAAGTTTCTGCATTTGCCATTTCCAAAAAGCATGTCTCAATCTCCACCCTGAGTCCATTATCTCTCTATCAGGAGGTAGGTAGCATGCTTCATCACTGGTCCCCTGGAATCATCAGAGTTGCTTATCTTTTAAATTTTGTTTTTATAGTACAAATTGTTCCCCTCGTTCTGCTCACTTCTCTTTGCATCTGTCATTCTAGTCTCCCCAGTTTTCTCTGAAACTTTGTCTTTCATCATTTCTTATAACACAATAGTATTCCATTACATTGCTATTTCTTGTTAAGGGTTTCAGAGAGACATAGAGCTCAACCTAAGCCAAATCATAGATAGCAGAACTGACCTCTGAACCTTCCTATTCAATCAGATTAAGAGGTCCTATGAGAAAACAAGCTCATAGGTGAGGCAGCCATAACATTTCACCAAGGGAATAAGAGAGGTCTAGGTTAGAAATCTGAACCATGCCACAAGTAGGATGTAGGCAGTAAAAGACAAATGTTCATAGAGGTCCATGAATATCCTTTCAAAAGCCTCTCACCTTCCTTCTGACCTCTCATGTTGTTTCCATTTGTTGACCAAAGGAACTGATCCTTCTCTCCTTTACAAAATATCTCCCTTGTAATTGCTGGCTAATCTTACAAAACCTTTTCCTTACTGGCCTTCCCAAACTCCAGTTATAAACTCAAAAAACAATTATCCAGGGTTGCTGCACAGCAGCTTAATTCAATTCATACTAATTCAATTTAATTCTTGTTGGTTCAATTAAATTCAATAAGCACTTACAGAGGTCCTACTATGTGCTAGGCAGGATGCTATATGCTAGGGGTACAAAGATGAGAAGGAAACTTTCCCTGCCTTCACAGAGCTGACAACCTACTGGAATAGTTGTGTCTTATGAGAACTAAAAGCCAAAACATAAAATTCCATCACAGCCTAGAGTTTCAAAATAATATTTGAAGTCAGAGGTATCTCATTCATTCTTAGTCTTCTTCAACACTTTTCTTAAGAACTAGGATTTTTCTAACATCACATAGCAATTTGCAGATGTAAATGTAAAACATGCTTTCCACATTCTTTGAGCACTTTCAGATGGGGGATCAGGGCCATGAACTGAAAATTAGGAAAGAATTCAAACCTTTTCTCCTAGTTGTACAGATTAAATAACTCTTTTTAATATCTCCCTCAATGAAAACAGCTTGGGTTTCAAATATTGTGACATTTTCCCCACGTGGCCATTCATTCCCAGGATTCAATGTCAGCTGTGTCAAGGGGAAACCAATGGGTGGTTTGGGGTCCATTGTATTCAATCTCCAAGTATTCAAAATAAATCTAAGCCAGTTTATAAGCAGAGCCAAAGTTCTCACTTACTTTCTTACTGTGGGGTCTTCTGACAAATATCTCCTCCAACCACACTTGGCCCAGAATCCACCTACTTGGTCTGAGACTCCAATTTGGATGATTGCAGACTCTAGTCAGAGGATTTGGGTTCAAATCCAGTGACTAACACTTAGTGTTTGTGGGAACTTTAGGCAAGTCACTTAAGCATGCAGTCTCAGTTTCTTCATCTGTAAAATGATGGATTTGGACTAGATTTTTGAGGTTCCTTCTAGTTCTATATTTCTGACCTTAGGATTTGGGGATTAGACAAAGATAAGGCCATTGTCTCCAGAAGGTCACTGGAAGAAGGCCCATTTGCTTTTCTAGATTGTGGCTAATTTTGTTATTGTGGCCACTGGTCTTTCTTTTTATAAAAATAACAAAGCATCTTCCTGAGACGAGGAGGGAGGGCCCTAGTGGGGAACCTTTTAACAGCCTCCCATCTATGCCCAAATACAGGGTATTCCTAAAGTCTGGACACATAGACAAAAATGCATATTTTTAAGAAATGAAATTTTCAACATTTTATTTAATTGGAATATTAACAAATAACATCTTCAATATGATTTCCATCATTTGTGATGCAAAGGTTGATGTGCTTTGCAAGATTCACATGAACTCGATGCAATAACTCCACATTGCCATCAATTTCAGCACGATCACTCTTTATGTGTTCAATCAAGTGTGTTGCATTTGTGATTTTCACTGAGTATACCTTCTCCTTTAGCATACCCCAGAAAAAGAAGTCAAGGGGGCTAAGCTCTGTTAATATTCCAAATATTTCAAAATATGCATTTTTGCCCATGTGCCCAGACTTTAGGGACACCCTGTACAATATTATCTTGGAAGATTCAGAAAGTTTTGACTCTAAAGGATGGAGAAATCAGATACATTTTCTAGGAAGGGGAAACATGGTGGCAACATGCCCTGAATGTTGTCCCAACTTATTTCTAATTCACATGTATAGTCTATTTTGTGTGCCAGATTTCATGCACATGATTAAAAAAAGTCTCAGGTACGCCTTCCTAGAACCTTATAATAAAAAGTGCTAACAACAGGTGTGCAGATGGCAAAGAAGGCTCTCCTAGGCAGAGGAACTCAGTTTCCTCACCCATAAGAGGGATTTGAATTAGAAGATCTCTAAGGCCCCTTCTAGCTCTAAATCTAAGACTCAATGGGAGACTAAATAGTGGTAGCAGCATCATGATATAATGACTAAAGAGTTGGCTTCAATATTAGTAAAACTTGGGTTTTATCACATACTTCACTAATGACTCGATTCTGGACACATCCTCTTTCTCCTCCTTTTCTTCCTCCTCCACCCTCCCACTGTAGGGAAACTGGGAGCCTCCCCACTGAGGTCTGGCTTTCCAGATTGGTCACGGTCTGCCTGGATCACAATTCCAGAAGGGCTACAGATGTGCTTCACACTTCACTTGCAGCTTGATTTTTATAATTTCTTCTCCTTGTTGCTAACCATCTCCTTCATTTTTCCTCTCTTCCCCTCTTCCCCTACTTTCTAGGTGTTCTTTATGTTCTGCCTCCCTCACTACTATAGTAGAGATTCCTTGAAAGTAAGAAGTGCTTTGAATATTTTTATTTGTATCCTCAACATTTAGCATGGTGCCTGGTACATATTAAATGCTCAATAGACATTCTCTCTATCTATAGATAGATATCTATCAATCCATCCATCCATCCATCTATCTGCTTCTATCTCTTCATCTATCCTGGCTATGGTGCCTGGTACATGGTAAGTGCTTAATATATGTTCATTGGGTTATTGAACTGGGAATACTGCTTTTTCATTATGCTATCTATTTTCTGGGGTCAAAGACAGATAATACAATGCCAACAGCTTATACTTTAAACACCCAGTAGAGAAAAGTTTCTTTCTCAGATGGGAGACAAGAATTAATCAGTCATTCTCAAAGAGCCTTAGAGTTGGGCAGGGCCACAGAGGCTGCTGAATCCTGACTTCACATTTTTCCAAAGAAGATCCTGAGGACCACAGAGATGAGGTAGTTTACTCTACACCACATCTGATTAAGTGACAGGGCCACAATTCAAACCCAGGCTGTCCAAATCTGCATCCAATGGTCTTTCTTGAGTTGAGACTGGTTTACAGATTCCCTGGTAAGCTTGAATGTCCTTAAAGGCATGCTCTACTTCAAATGCTGGGCAAATGGGCAGAAAACACTTGGAGAAATCACCAGCTGGCCTTTCTGCAAGTCAAAGAAGAGAAATGGTAGCTTTGTTTCCAATTGTGTGAGAGATGCCCAGGGTTCTGGGGGCACAAACAAACAAAAATAGCATTTTATACCTAAGTGAAGATGTTAACATTGGCAGCTGTCACTGCAATGTAAAAATGCAAAAAAGGACATAAGGTGAGTGGGAAAAATATTCAGGAACTGTCCCATCACTCCCTTTCCTATAGTGCTGTTCAGGGCATCATTCGTCAGGGATGGAAGCCCTCTGCTGGTCATGGTCTTATGCAAGGGGATACTGTCAAATCAGGCCAGAGTCTTTAAAACTATAGTACATGTGCTTAAAAGGGGCATTCAGATTTCTGTTAAGAATCTTCATGGACTGAACTCATTCTTCTACCTTAAGACAAAGTTAAGACATTTTCTAGTGTTGGTTCTTTTCAGATGACGATGTATCCACAGCAAGAACTGATACAGTTTGAAAAGACATTGCCTTGATTCAAACAGAGCTCCAATATAGAGGTCCAGCTCTTCCTCTCTTGTCTTTTTTTCTCTGTAAGTGCCAGCCAGAGGTTGCCCAGAAACTCAGAAAACTGTCTGGTTTACTAGAAGTAGGCTCTTTATTCCGTAAAATGTGCTCAGCTACTCAGATTTTGGTTCATTAGCCAACTAATCATCTGAGTGCAATTAATGAGGAATAATCTCATCCTCCAGGGAAAATTGTTAAAGGCAAAAGAAGGCATGGTCAAACCCAGCCAGATGGGGATTCTGAGATCATGGTGAAGAAGAGAATCCATGGGCCTCCACATGGATGCCTAAGGAATTTCAATTCCTTAGTATTCCAAGTATTCCCAGTATTGATTATTAAGCACTTATCATCTGCTAAGGATACAGAGATCAAAATGAAACAGTCCTGCCCTCAAGGAACTTAGATTCTATCAGGGGATACAACTGGTCAACAGAAAAATAGTGCAATGTATATACAGAATATCAAAGGCATTCTATGAGGAAGAGTGTGCTAGTTAACTGAAAGAAAAGCCTCTTATGGGAGGAAATACTTGATCAGTACTTTGAAGACAGAGTTTAGGAAGCAGAGATGAAGAAGGAACACATTCCAAAGCTGGGCCACTGGCTTGTGCAAAATCACAAGGCAGAGACACGAGAGATGGAATGTTCCATGCAAAGAATACAAAGCTGGCCAGTTGGACTCTGACAGATCTCTTGGTTTCCTGCCCAACAGAGATCATCTTTCATTAGTTCTCTAGTATACATGTTAAAGTGTTAGGAGCTTTTGTACACAAATCTACCTGAGACTCATCTTATTTCAAGTAGTAGCCATGGCTGGCCTCTAATACTCTCTACCTCTAAGACTTAGGGCAAATCATATCACTTCTCAGGGTTTCTGTTTGCTCATCTGCAAAATGGGAGAATTGAACTAGCTCTAAATCATTGGACCCTAATGTAAAGTCCATGAGAGACTGTCTGTGGAAGTGGGTACAAGTGGGTACACCAAGTACAAGAAGAACCCTTATCAGAAGCATATGCACCCAGATTGTCCCCTTTTGAACACAAATGGGGACAGAGCACAGCTGCTTCTGCCTCTCCCCTCCTCTTTTCCCATCTCTTCTATTCCTCTTCTACCATCTCTCTTTCAACAATTCAATTCAACACAGAGCCATAACTAATAATTTTGGTGCCCAGAGGAAGCTTCACAAAATTATATTCTCGAATCACCTTTTTAATGGGGAAATCAACTGGGGGCTAGAGGAGAGACCACCATGTCCTCCCTCTATAGGACATTGTCTCAGAGAAGTATGAAGAGAGAAATAGGCTTCAAGATACTGCCCCATGGAGGAAAGACAGAAACACACAAGTAGTAGTAGTAGCAGTAGTAGTGGTGGTGGTAGTGGTTTTAATTATTGGTGGCAATGGTGGTGGTAGTAGTTAGTAGTAATGGCCTTTATACAGTACTTTAAAATTTGCAAAGTACTTTACAAATATAATCTCATTTTATCTTCAAAATAGCCCAAAATAGCTATTTTTATCCCCATTTCCAGATGAGGAAACTGAGGGAAACAGGGTGAAGTGACTTGCCCAGGGTCACATAACTAGTAAGTATTTGAGGTTGGATTTGAACCCAAGTCTTCCTTACTGTAGAGAAGTTGCTCAATCCATCATGCTACCTAGTTGCTTCCCAAGCCCTGTCATGAAACCATTACAGAGAAGGGAAGGACTGGAGCCAGGCCAAGGAAGAACATAAGTGGGTCATAGTACATAGCCAGGTTATTGTCAGCTAGACTCTAAACTCATTTGTTTCTAGCTGTAGAAGAGTAAATGCTGTCAAGTACCCTCTAAATGTCAGTACCCCAGAGGCAAAGTCTGAGTCACCACACCTGCATTCACAACCAACTAGACCTGATTCGACAAATATTTATTATGCACTTATATGATTCAGACACTCTGCCAGGCAAAGTTGAGTGCTCTCTCCTCCTTTTCTTCCCTTTCCCTCTCTCATGCCTACCGACATCCTGTGAAACCAAAATGTCTTCATAGTACTTCATGTCAATAGTCAATCAATTAATCAACCAACAGGCATGCATTAAGCACCCACTATGTTCCAGGCAATAAGCCAAGTGCTGGGGATACAGGTGGAAAGAATTAAGCAGTCATTGTCCTCCTGGAGCACAGCAAGAGGGAAGTTAGACGGTTGGCTCTTATTTCTTCTCTTTCCAGACTAATCTGACCTCCCCAAGTCTCCCTTTCTCAGCCTTTGGGCAGTAATTCCCCACCATCAATCATTTCTTCATTTCTGCCCTTCTATTGACTTGGTCTGACTTGGGGCTTCTTCTGTTCCCTGTAAGAGAACCCACTGATGTTGACTGAGCTCCCACCTGCAGAACACTCAGGAACCTTTAAAGATCAACAGGACAGAAGTGGAGAGGAGTTATTAGTATGATTGTGGGAGGGTGGGTTTAGTTCCCAAAGCTAATTCTGCCCTTACAACTCATCTCAGCTACAGCGTGTGGTCCTCTGTGGTGTGATTCATCTATTTGATCTTCAGTGAAGACTCAGGAAACTGGTAAACCTATTCATCGAAGAGGAGCTAATTTTAAAGGGAGATTTGTTACTTTCCTCTTTGCCTTTATACAACTTATTGCCATTTATTGTGGGTCTGGTAACTAAGTTGGAAAATGGAATTATTAACAAAAGAAACTCCTTTTTATCACCTTTGAACTAATATTTGCAGTCATAACTTGCCATTTATTGTTCCCATCAAATTTTCTCTAACTAGGTGGATCCCATAAGACACAATGAAGAATTTAAGAATCATTTTTTGGATTACCAAATATAATTGAAATGAGGAAAATGGGGTCAGGTGAATTAGTCATTCTAATCCCATAACTACCCTCAACTTAAGGAAGTTTTAATTCCTTGAAGGATGGCAGAACAGCTCAAGGGCCAACCATAGCCTTCAGGAACATCTGGGTTCAAATCTTGCCTCTGACATCTACTCTGTATGTAGCCCTATGGTCACTTGATTGTGAAGTACCCTCCCTGTCAACTAAGACTTTAAGTTAGAGATGAGTCACTGGTCCGCTTTCGTGAAGAGGAGAGTCACTCAACAAGTATTTGCTTAAGCCCTCTCTTTGGGCCAGGAACTGTGTGGAGGGCTACAGAGATAGGGCAAAAAATACAGAGAAGGGCAAAATTGGTCAATAGAAGGTGATCTCCAAGGTAGGGCATTTTGGGAAGGACTAGGAAAGGCTTCCTGCAAAAGGTGAGACTTGAGCTAAGCCTTAAGGAAGCCAGGAGGTAGAAATGAAAAGGGAGAACATTCTGGGAATGAGAGTCAGCCAGTGAAAAGGGAATGAGCCAGGAGATGGAATGTCATGCATGAAGAAGAGTAAGAAAGCCAATGGCATTGGATCTCAGGGTGGATGGAAGGGAGAAAGGTGTGAAAAGATGGGGGGGAGAGGTCAGAAGGGGCCATGTTTTGAAGGACTTTAAAAGGCAAACAGGATTTAACATTTGATCCTAGAAGTGATTAGCAGACACTGGAGTATACTGAATGTGTGTGTGTGTGTGTGTGTGTGTGTGTGTGTGTGTGAGAGAGAGAGAGAGAGAGAGAGAGAGAGAGAGAGAGAGAGAGAGAGAGAGAGAGAGAGAGAGAGAGAGAGAGATGTAGACAGGGACAGAGGGAGAGAGAGGAAGAGAGGGGGAGAGGTGGGGAGAGAGACAAAGACAGAATGAGAGACAGAAAGAGAGAGAAGTAAACAGGGACACAGAGAGAGGGAGAGAGACAGAGAGAGAGGGAGAGACAGAGGGAGGGAGAGACAGAGAGAGAGGGAGGGGAGAGGGAGAGAGAAGGAGGGAGAGAGAGGTGTAGACAGGGACACAGAGAGAGGGAGAGAAGGGGGAGAGGGGGAGAGAGGGCACAGAACTGCTCTTTATATTTTGGAAGCTCAACTTAAATTCTCCTCAAGTGAATTCTTGATCACCATTTGTTAAAGAATGACCATCACAGAAGAAATTCTCAGATGGGGTTGGGCTGGAGAGTCCAGATCATAAGCCCCTTGAGGGCAGGGACTATCTTTTGCCCCTTTTCTGTATACCCAGCACTTAGCACAGTACCTGGCACATAGTGGGCACTTAATAGATGTTTATTGATGGATACCAATTGATCCTGCTATCTGGTCACTTCTCCCTTATCCTGAGCACAGCTCTGTTTATCATTTTTAAATGTACACTTATGAGATCTGACCCACAGTTAAGGCCTGTGGGGATCTTTCAGTATCCAGACTCTTGTCCAACACAGGAGCTCTCTGGCCTCACTTTGTGTCATCTGCAAGTTTGATTCATCCCACCAGAAATCAGGAAACATCTGGAAAAGGCAAAAATCTGCTAATATCAACTTTTCACAAGCTCACAGGATCCACAAATCAACAATTCCTGTGCCCCTAACTGATGCACTGGCCCAGTCACTAGTTTGGAATCATGTAGCCTAAGTTTTCGGAGAGCAAGGTTCACCTGCATATGTTTGCGTGTTCACTAGTGCAAAGAATGAATCTTGTTTTTCCGTAAACTCTAACAATAGCCATCAACAGAGTCTGTAAGAGGCCTTGAATCAAGAGAAGAATCTTTAACCAGTGTCAAGAATTTCAAGCGTGTATGGGAACACTAGAGATGATGGGGTCCTCACTGCCTCCAACAGCACCACATTTCACTTCTGGATAGTCTTCATTGTTGTGATTCCCTACATCCATCCTGAACCCATCTCTCTGGAAGGCGAAGTAAAAGAAACGGGCCTAATCCATTTCTTGTGAAAAAGATCTCAGGGTTGTAGTGGCCTACAGTAACTATTAGAATAATAAGGAAAATGATGACAAATTGACTTAATGTTATGGAAGCCATGGTGAAAGCACAATGGCTATTTCTTGGGGTCAGAAGTACAAGAACCAAATGGCTAATAAAAACAAAGGACAGCGGATTTTTTATTCTGAGGCCTAGATTAAATTAGAAAGCTGACAAGATGAAATAGGTTTGAAAGTAAACTTGCAAAGTGACCAAAAAGTTCCCAGGATATTTTGTGACTGTGTTATAGCTGTGAAAGCAAGTCTCTTCTGAGGAAGGGAAAATACTTCCTTCCTTTCATCCAGTCCTGTGCATTTTTCACCAGTGCTATGCCACCTGCTTATCATAATGAATAGCACGTTGGACTTTGAGTCAGGAAGGCTTGGCGGCGAGTCCTGCTTTTGACATTTACTAGGTATGTGACCATGAGCTACGCGCTCTTTTTCTGTGAGTCTTAGTTCCCCCATCTGTAAAACAGGGCTAGTGTTAGCATTTATCTAATTCTGAGGCTCAAATGAGTTAAAGTATAAAAACAGTGAACTTTTAAAGTGGGACATTGTGAAAAGTTAAATTGAAGTGTATGCTTTTGGGGAAATGGTATAGTTCAAATGACTGGATTTCGAAAAACCATTGAGAAAGGGATCCCTGGGCTGTGCTTGTGTGGGCCTGGAACTAGATTTGTGAGCTCCTCAGGTGAAAGAGAATAGCAACCATCTTCTCACATGTGACATGATCCTGACCTGCCTACAACAGGAAAAAAGATAGATAGGCATGTAGATGGATGGATGGATGGATGGATGGATGGATGGATGGATAGATAATAGTAGAGGGAGTATTATCATCTGTAGATAGACAGATAGATAGATAGATAATAGAGGAAGTATCCTCATCTATAGATAGATAGATAGATAGATAGATAGATAGATAGATAGATAATGTAGAGGGAGTATCCTCATCTGGGAGTTCCCTAAACTAATGAAATCACTGGTTCATCTCCTATCCCCATTCTCTGCTTTTAGTATAATAACAAATGTAATGCAGTAATATAATATTTAGTTATAGTATAAAGGTAAACCGTGGAGAAATCTGATTGAGAAACCACTGGAAAAGAGATTAGAACCAGACAAAGATCTTCAGTGAAGACACCAGGCCAGACTGTTCTACCATTTTCAGGTCCCTCAGCTTTTATTCCTGACAAGGGATGCAGCAGTTGGCAAAGATCCCCAAAAGCCCATGGGCAATCTCAGCGTGGGCTTTGCGCCTATGCCACTCACAAAGCAGTGGGCTCCTGAAACATTAGCTGAAGGCATCGTGGTAGAAGGGAGGAAGCACTTTATTGGTCAGGGGCCCCAAGTTTGAGTCCCATCTCTGTCACTAATTACTTTTGTGTCCTTGGGCAAATCACCTCAGCTTCCTTCCCAGGGGACCTTTAAGGCCCCTTTTATCTTTCAATCCACGAGCCTATGGAAAGGATTCATGGCTATGCCTGCCTGATCATTATATGCCTGTGAATCATGGATCTGCCAATGAGGACACGGCCAACCAACATCCTCCGGGGATGTGTTCCATGCACAATGATAAGGTTTGCAAAGCACTTTATGCGTGTGATCTCATTGGATCTTTGTTAACAACCCTGTGAGGCAGATGTTATTATTATCATTATTATCATTATTCCCATTTTGCAGATGGGGAAATTGAAGTTTGAAGAGATTAAGTGACTTGCCCAGTGTCACAAAGGTGGTTAAGTGCCTGAGGCAGGACTTGAATGCGGCCCTTCCTGACCCCAAGTGCAGTCGCTGAATCACCATGCTACCTCAGATGGGAGTGACTTTTTGCATGACCAGAGGAGCCGGGTGGAACAAACAGACTCAACTCACATATAGGAAATGATGCCAAAGCTAACTTCAAAAATTCAAAATTCTAAAAAAAAAAAAACCCTTAAAAGTAAATGAACAACCGTATTTTGTTATTCAAGGTAGATAGATGGTACGGTAGATAGAGGACCGCCAGGCCGGGAGTGAGGAAGACCTGAGTTCAAATCTGTACTCAGACGCTTACTCGATGTGTGGCCCCGGACAAGGCACTTAACCCTGTCCTCATCTATAAAATGAGCTGGAGAAGGAAATGGCAATCCACTCCAACATTTTTGCCAAGAAAACCCCAAATGGGTTCAAGAAGAGTTGGACATGACTGAATAACAACAAAAATTTTATTCTTCAATTTTCTTTGGTGCAAAAGTATAATTTTAAAAAAAAATACATCCGTATCATAAGGTATTTATTGAGATACAGATGATATAATATCACTGTCCTCGTCGCCATAGACAGAACTGCTCCCGGTGGCATGGCCCATTTGTATTGGTGTGTCTAATACACACTAATAATGATCTGCATTAATAATGCATTAAATCTACACAGGTTTCTAGGGAAAGCTTTTTTTAAATGGAATATAAATGAATAAAAATGATTATCCTGCTTCAAAAAAAGCAACAGTATCACTAACCAGAATCATCATAAAAATAAATGAAACCCAAGACTAAACAAAAAAGGGAATGATGCTGATAGAATGAATAATCCGTCTAAAGAAGGGGGAAAGTCTAAACAGGCATGGCTGCAACATGGTATAAACCTTCTCCATCTAAGAACGTTAATCAGTGTTGTTATATAATGCGCTGTGTGGCCACAGGCCAGCAGTACTCTAGGGAGAATTCAAAATGAATGGCACCCAAGGGCAATTGTGGCTGTGAGTGGATTGTGTCTATTAAAAACTAGGAACTACAAAGAAGAACCCAAGTAAAAGATACCACCAGAAACATGTATGAGTTTAAAAAAAAAAAAGATAGGCTGGTCATTTGGCCAGGCTGAGAGATAACCAGTGGAAGAATCACGTTCAAGGAATGTGCCAAACACTTCAGGTAAGCCCTCCCTGGTGAACCTATGGGAGGCCGTGGACAAGAGTCACATATAATGGGTGGCCAGATTAGCTGTTTTCTCTATTATTGGAGGAAGTACCCACACCCAGGAGTTTATAGATCTGCTAAACTATTATGTACTTGAGTTTAATTCAAGTGGAAAATAATATTTTTATCTTATTGTGTAAGATTTGATTAGCTTGTCAACCGACAATATCTTGTGATTACATCATCTCTTTTTTTAGGAAATAAAAATCAATTATATAGGGACTGATCCTACAGATTTGGGCACATTCCCCACATATGAGCTCTCTAGCTGAGCCCGGAGCACCACCTCTGAGCCGGTGGACTGGCTGTTTGGCTTAGTGTGGGCAGCCTCGGGTTCACTGAGAATAAATCTATTTTGGCTTTACTATCTATCACAGTAAGGCAGAATGGTGTAACAAGACAGCATGGACTAGTGGAATGGATTCCGGACTGAAAGGAGATAGGAGTTCAAACACCAGCTCTGACCATATTCGCTGGGGGACCTGGGGCAAGCTCCATTTCCTTAGGTACTGAATGGGAATGATAATATCTAAGCCACATCCATCATCAGATTCTTGTGAGGAAAGTATTTTGCAAAACTTACAGCACCTCAAAAATGTGGGTTACTCTGACTAGTTCCCATTCTGCTTTGTGCATATGGGCATTTTCTTTTGCCACCTAGTTGCTGCCACTCAGGGAGCACTGAAACAGAGAAAATGGTCAGTCCTTCCTTCCCGGACTGATGACTGACAGGTTTTATAATTTCTTAAATTCTTTTTGCACACAATTGTCAGCCAACAGTTCTAACTGCTTCCCTTAACCAGCTTTATGGAAGAATGTCTACTGGTATAGGTCGTCATCTGCATTAAGGATCCACAAGAAAAGAAAGAAAAATGTTTGGCCTTGAAGTTTTAAGTAATCTCAGTGATGTATCTGGGAGTGGACGAAAATTATACAGTTTTGTGGTTTCTAGAGGCACATCCCATACTAGCTGGTTCCCTTGGAAAAAAAGGGCACCAAACTCTCCAAATCTATAATCTATAAGTAATAATTAATTATAAAGATAGGCTTAACTTCCCCAAGTCTTTAATAAACTTTGAAAATAAAATCGTTAATAATAGTAATAGCTAACTTTCATAAAACATTATACCGTTAATAAAACGATTCAACTCTATTATCCTATTTGAGGAGGATTATGGATTTTGTAACCTTCATTCTACAGATGAGAAAACTGAAGTTCAAAAGAAACTGAGATTGTTACTAATGGCACCAGAGCTAGCAAAGCTGGATTCTGACACAAATTGTGCATATGTGTGTGTGTGTGTGTGTGTGTGTGTGTGCGTGTGTAACTGTAAGACAGCCTGGGCCTCATGGGTGGCTCCATAATCAGAAAATGACTCAGGCTCCCAAAGGGGGACCAGGGTGAGGCAGACAAGGGAGCACCTCATCCAGGATCCAGGAAGGCCTGGAGATCCCACCTTGGCCATTATGTACAAGTGTCTTACATTCAAGAGACAGTGATTTCAGCCCCACTTCAAAATGCATCAGTTGGGTAAGCAAAAAGGCCAGAGATGGTGCCTGAGACCCATCAAGGAAACAGGAATTTGTGGGGCTGGCCCAACAAAGATGTATGGTTGTTGCTCAGGGCCAGGAGAAGTCTGCAAGGCTTGGGGCAGCGTTGCCTTGGGGGCTAGTTACCCTCTCAGACCCTCAGACAAAACCCTCGCTGGTCCATCCTAGTTGGAGCTCTGAATATTTGTCCACAATTTACACAGATAGGATTTGAACCTTTGTCTCAATTGAATATGATAACGATGACAACTTGTATCTATGTCATGCTTTAAAGTCTGCAAAGCACTTTATATATGTTGTCTGGTCTGATCACCACAATAACCATAGAGATAGGTGCTATAATTATCTCCATATAACAAATGAAGAAACTGAGAACTGAGAAGTTAAGTGACTTGCCCAGGGTCACGCAGTTAGAAATTTCTGAGGCAGGATTGGAATGCATGTCTTCCTGACTTCAGGGCCAGTGCTCTACAGTCTATCCAACTAGGCCATCTAGTATTTGAACGAAGCTAAGTTTGTATTCATCTAGATTATTGCTTTGTTTGTTTTTTGTCTAGACCTGTCATTTCATGAGCAGAGGGTATTCAGAGTGAGGAAGCCTCCATTACCAATGTAGATCTGCAACTATTCTGCAGTGAGTTGACTGGGACCCAGAGAGGTTAAGCCACTTGTCCAAGGTCACACAGCCCTATGTGTCTGAGGCAGGACTTGAACCCAGGTCTTCCTAGCTTGGAAGCTGACTACATCCAGTACACCAGGCCACCGCTTACATATGGGGCATTAATCAATTTAAATTAAGAGATCATTTCACAGTAATTTTGAATGCAATCATTTCCAAAGCAGAGCATCATTTATATTTTTTCTTTCCTTTAATCACCTTTACAAATAATAATAGTTTTCCTGCCCACAGTTCTGAGGAAGCTATTAAAATCCACAGACTGTAGCTGATGCCATTGTCAGAGAGAAAATAAATTCCCAAGGTGGAATTTGAATTCAAACCTGAGTCCCATACATAGAAAACTTCTAGCCTGCTTAGGCCACCAAGCTTTGCTGAGTGAGTACTCAGTACATGATAATTAACTAGCATCCAGACATGTATCCAACAAGTCCCCACTGCATGGAGCAGAGATGGAGCAAAGAGCATGAGATGGAGCAGGGGGACCAGAAGAAGGAGCAGGACGTGAGGATGTTTGGCCTGGACGAAATGTGGGCAGGACACGATAGTAGGGAAGACATGATATCTATGAGAAAGAGGAACACCTGGCAGACATCATGGACTGATAGATTTGGGGGCGAGGTAAGGAAAAGCCTTCTAGCGGCTAGATCTAGCCAAAAGTGAAATCGGCTGCCTTGGAGGTTAAACGCAGGCTCCTCTTCAGGCATCTTCAAGCAGATGCTGTAACATGTTGCTAAAGGATTTTAGCTGGACCCCAAGGCATCTGAGGGGCCTAGTATGGCACATGGGTCATTCAGGCATGCCTTACTCTTGGTGACTCCAGGGACCACACAGTGCCAGGCCCTTCTAGCCGCCACTGCCTCTTAAAGTCCATCTGGCACATAGCTGGTGCTTAACAAGTGCTGTTAATTGAGTGATTCCTATCTTCAGAAGCCGCAATTCTATGTGTTCGTTTTAGGCCATGATGAAGAGCCATATTTCCTATCAATCCATCAAAAGACATTTATTAAGGACATATTAAGCACACCAGGTACTCTTACCCTTCCCTGAGTTGAGCCCCAATTTATGATATTACTTAAAAAAACGGACTTCACAGCCCATCAAAGGACAAAAGAGAAGGTGCCTAGGCTTTGCTTCCCAAAGAGTATCAGAACCACAACTCCAGGAGATCAGAGAAACTTTGGGGCTGTAATCCCAAAAACACCATATCACTTTCTGTCCACAGACTTCTTGTCACCTTGAAGGAAAGCCCCAAACTCATCCCACGCTTGCAAAAGGACTTCCTAGCATCTTTCTTTTCTCTTCCTTCTATTGTGATAAAATGAAGAAGCAAACAAACCACTGATAGAATCAAGAAACCTGGGTTCTAGAGCAACTCCACTATCCAATTAGCTGTGTGTCTTTGGGCAAATCATTTCCCTGTTCTTGCCTTCAGTTTCTTTGGCTGTAAAGACAATGGAGTTGAAATATACGATCTCCAGTTCTCTTCCAGATTTAAATATATAATCCCTTGGTTTTCCATTCCCAATTCAAAGCATTTTCTGTCCTGTCTCCTTGCATCTCTAAGACTTTGTCTTCTATTTCCTTTGTCAGTTCCCAGAGCACCCACTATGGATGTTGTACCATGGTATTAGAGATAAATTAAAATACATTTACTGGTTTCATTAATACAAACTTCCACTCGCTCACTCTGGGGTTTGCGCAGAGCACGCTCCTCAAAAATCTCTTGTGTGTTAGGTAGTCCAAACATCGCTATCCTCATTTTTGTTGATGAGGGCACTGAGGCTCCAAAAAGTTAAGTGACATATCCACAATCACACAGCTAGCAAACACCAGTGTCAAGATTTAGACCCAGGTCTTCTGACTGTAAGTCCCTTTCCATTTCTACTTTACCAAGGTGAAGCATAAAATATAATCCTCATTTCCAGTGGTCAGAATCACAGTGATAAAATCACAAAATCTCAGCATTGGAAGGGACTTTGGAGGCCAGCTCATCAAATCCCAGACTTGAACAAGAAATTCAGATACATCATAACCAGAAAGTGGTCATCCAAAAGAGGCTTCAAGATTTCCATTAAAGAGGAAGCCACTGCTTTCATAGGAAGCCCATTTCCCTTTGGGCTGTCTCTAATTTTTAGGAAACTTTCACTTGCATTAAGTTGAAATTTCACCTATTACTACTATTTCTGCTCTCTGGGGTCAAGCAGAAAAGATAATTCCTATTCTTTGTGACAACATTCTAAATATTTGAAGACAGCTATTCTATCCCAACCAATTCTTATATTCCTAGGTTCTTCCAGCTATCCTCATTAGTCATTACCTCCAACCTCTTAATTATTCTGGTTAAACTTGCTCCTCTAGCTTATCAATGTCCGTGGAGATGGGAATAAAAACAGTGGGGTGAGCTGGGGCAAGATGGAGAAACTGGAGGGAGGGTAGGGCATAACAGTGGCACCCAGAAATGAACACAATACTTCAATTTGTTTCCATCATAATAAAACAGAGTACCATTATCATCTTCCTAGTACTGGGCCCCAGGCCTCCCTGAATGCAGCCTGAGTTCATATTAGCCTTTTTTGGCCTACCATGTCATACCATTGACTCATATTCAGCCTGAACTTCACTAAAACACTCAGATCTTTTTCAGATGAATTACTGTTTAGTTAAATCTCCCACCTAATACTTATGAGGGTGATTTTGGATTTATTCTAAATAAATTTCATTCTCTTATATTGGGGCCGACATTTTAATCATTGAAATGGCTTTGAATCTTGTCATTTGTGGGTTAGATTTTTCTCTATGCCTTGTGTCATCTGCAAGTTCAACCAGCATACCACCTATGCCTCTAGTTAAAAATGTTAAAAAAGCACAAGGCCAAAAATCACTATATTAGAGAAATGCAAATTAGAACAATTCTGTGGTACCACATCACACCTATCTGATTGGCTAATATGATGGAAAAGGAAAATTATAAACATTAGAGGGGATATGGGAAAATTGGTGCACTAATGCACTGTTGGTGGAGTTGCGAACTGATCCAAGCATTCTGGAGAGCAATTTGAAACTATGCCCAAAGGGCTATAAAACTGTATATACCCTTTGATCTAGCAATACCACTACTAGGTCTGTATCTTAAAGAGATTTTAAAAGCGGGGAGGGGAGGACCTATTTGTACAAAAATGTTTATAAGAACTCTTTTTTGTAGTACAAAGAATTAGAAACTGAGAGGATACCCATCAATTGGAGAATGGCTGAACAAGTTATGGTATGTGATTGTAATGGAATACTACTGCACTATAAGAAATGAGTTGCAGGTTGATTTCAGAAAAATCTGGAAAGACTTATATAAACTGATATAAAGTAAAGTGAGCAGGACCAGGAGAACATTGTGCACAGTACAATGATCAGCTGTGAATAACTTAGCTATTCTCAGCAACACAATGATCCAAAACAACTCCAAAGGACTCATGATGAAAAATGCTATCCACCTTCAGAAAAAGAACCGATAGAGTCTGAATGCTAATTGAAGCATATTATTTTGACTTTCCTCAGTTTTTGGTTGTTTTTTTTTTTTGTCCTTTTGGGTCTGTGCCTTCTTTTGCAACAGGACCTATATGGTAATGTGTTTTGCATGGTTGAAGACATATGACCTAAAACAAATTACTTACTGTCTCAGAGAGGGAGGAGATGAGATAGGGAAGGAGAAAATTTGGAACTCAAAAATTTTTTAAATGGATATTAAAAATTGTCTTCACATGTAATTGGGAACAAATAATATATCATTGGGGCAGGGAGGAAGTACAAGGTCAAGCATTGAATACAAAATGAAAGTAACTGTCTTTCTCATGGACTTTACATACCTTGTTCTAGACCAGTGGGTGCAAGGTCGTTTACAAGGGTGGGCTCTCTTCATGACCAAGGATTTAAATACATTTATCTGAATCATGCAGAATTGTGTACAGTGTATAAGACCTGAATCTCAGGGCTAAAGTAGCCTATATTATAAGGTCCTTGAGGGCAGAATTTGTATTGCTTTGCATTTTTGTATCTCCCAGCCTCGTTCTTATACAGTTGAGTGAATAAATGGATCAACCAATGTCAATGGAACATTCCAGCCCAAATGCCTGTGCCCTCTTCCTTTTCAAAGCTTTGCCTTCTATGAATCCTGTGTAGGTCCCAGCTGGCAGAGTAAGATGGCTATGAGGCAGGAAGACAGCAGGGTAAAGAGGAAGCATTCTTCCTTGTTGATACCCAAGGGTGAAACCCTGACCACACCACCATATTTCTGACTTTGAGCTTATGTGGCCAATTGTCAATGCTTGAGAGAATTTCAAAAATGGAAATTCATTGGGAATCTTTATAGGGAAAAAAACCCCTGAAGTTTTGAGGATTCCTAAAGGGGGGGGTGGGGGGAGGAAGGTGGACAAGACTGTGACTAAAGTATCATTCATCACAAAGAAAAGGAAGAGCCTGAGAATCTCAGCCCAAAAAGGGCCTTAAGAGGTCATCTCATCTATTCCCTTAGCTCCTAGTAATTCACTGCTGATTCCACACTAAACAGAAGTCTATCCAAGAAGTAAAATAGTAATAGGCTGGGGCATCTTGGAACAGCCACAGATGTCATAGTAATCACCTCGAAAGCTTTGGAAGAGCAAAGGAATGCCTGGGGGGAGGGGGGGATATTACTAAGATGGTTCTATTTTCAACTTTGACAGAAAGGATTGGGTTTTTTGGAGGGGAGGGAATCCATGATTTATAGGGTACAAAGACCTATTCTGACATACCTGATTATCTACTATCTATTCATCACCTATCTATCTACCTATCTGTCATTTAAGGGTCTATCACCTAGTTATCTATCTCTATAGCAACAATCACCATAGTGCCTGAGTGTTTTGACATTCTAGAACCAAGTTTCTGGGAGTTCACAGGATCTGGTAGTGGCAATTTGACCGCCAAGCAATGAAGGGGACCTGGAAACCTTCCTGAAGGCCTAGTCCTTCTGGGGGTCAGTGCACTGGTGTCCCAGAATGTGAAAGCCATTTTGATGGGGGATGTTTTCACTCATGTTTAAAAAAGGGAACAGGTATAGATTGCCTTTTAAGGTCTTCCCTTCCTAATTTTTTCTGGCTCTCCTCTCCCCCCACCCCATCCTCCTTTTGAATATGCATATCTTCCTCCCACTATGCCTTCTGGCAAATTTCCAGGGATTTTATCAAATGCTCCTCGGGAGTGAATTACTCATTTTAGGTTATTTAAATGAGAGAGATGCATAATACCGCTTCACATTCAAATTTCATGAAATCCTGTCTATGAACCCTTTCATCTGCATTCATCTCTATGCCCTTAAACCCTAGCTTGCTCTTTGCCTGGCTCCTCCCTAGAAGGTGCTAAATGGAAGCAAGTCCATTAACTGGATGCTAAACAAAGGAACCCACCAAGCCCAACTGCAACAAGATTAAAACTAAGTAAACATGCTTTTCATAAGCAACATGCATGATGAGTTCTAGGAGCATTCAATGGGGCAGAAGCTTTCCAGGAGAAATGTGTCCCTTTTCAATAGGGCTTTGTTACCATTCTCTTTAATATGTTCAAACAGTTGTATCCAATACCTTGGGGAAACAGGTTGTGAAGCTAATATCATTGGGATGACCTAACTTTAAACCTGAGAGGGATAGAGAGGGAAAAAGGGTGGGGAAGAGGGAGAGAGCTAGAGATAAAAAGACAGTGAGCATTTCTTCTGGTCTTTAGTTTTTCTGGCTAAGAAAAGGGACATCTGGAAAGCAATGATGGAAAACTAGATGAATAAGAAGAGAACGAGGGAGAAGAGGAGTGCTAGGAGAGGGACAAAGGGGGAGAGGGAAAGAGAGGGAGAGGGAGAAAGACTTCTCCATAAGAAAGATCATTTGAAATTTTCCTTCTCTATGCCTTTGTTGTTGTTCAGTCCTTTCAGCTATGTCCAACTCTTTGCAATCCCATTTGGGGTTTTCTTGGCTAAGATACTGGGGTGGGTTGCCATTTCCTTCTCCAGCTCATTTGACAACGAGGAAACTGAGGCAAACAGGATTACGCAACTTGCCCAGAGTCTGAGACCAGATTTGAACTAAGGAAGAGAAGTCTTCCTGATTCCAAGTCTAGGATGATGCACAAATGAACTCATGTGATTTTGCTATAAAATTCTTGGTGTATGAAGGGTTAATAAAGAATGGGGGAAAAGACCTTGAGGAAAGACTTTAAAATAACTGCATTTCTACCTTTCCATTTCTGAAGATAGTCGCAGGGTCAAATTATACCCCCTCCCTTTATGGGGAACTGAATTGGGTTTATTGTTTGGTAGCAATCCCTAAATAGGATAGACTTCTCCCAAAATTTCAGAAATGTGGGCAGTTCACTAGACAAGCACTTATTAATAACATAAAATTCTTATTAATAAGAGACAGTGTGAGTATAACACACATCCCCAAACTCTTATATCACATGCTCAAGTGACTTGTGAAGGTAATTTCCATAGTTATGATATGTACAGAATAAATAAATGTTTGTTGGTTGCCTGATTGGTTTCAGGGAGCCAACCTATGCCACCAATATTGGTAACCAGAGCTGTAACTAGCAACACTGGTGCCAAGATAAATGGCACAAAATGTGTCAGGGTGAGTAGCATTAAACATGCCTTTAATTTTGTTGAAAAAAGGTGACAGATACCTTGGGCCATGGAGGCGAGCAGGACAGGAGTGGGCCAGGAAGGTGTCCACTTGGTATATGGCCAACACAGGGAAAAATCCATTGTCTTATCTCTTCCTATTTTAACTAAGCTCAGGTGTTTCTATGATTCTGAAGGATTCCTTCCAAATGCTGGCACCAGGGGACAAAGCCCTTCTGTCCCACACTTGCCAGAGCTCAATTGGTGACTCTTATTCCCTTATTCAGTGAATACTCATTTAACCAGGATTATTTGTATGTGTAGTCAGTTTCCATGGGACATTCTCTTTCCTTTTCTCTCTTTCTTCTTCCTTGACACTTTTTTACTCCACTTTTCCTTCCTTCATTCCTTCATGTGTCTCAGACCATGGAGTACTACACATAGGCATTTTCTAGCTTGGTTGCTGGTATATGGGGCTAAAAATATGCTGATTTCCATTTCACTTCATACACTTATAAAATGTCAGATGTGGCTGAGATCTCTGAGATTTCAAATGCTCTTCAAAGAGAAGAATAAACTGGTATTCCTGACTGAAAGCTTGGATTGGATGTGGCAAAGTAGGAAAAAAAAACTAACATGAAAATAAGACCCCATGTAAACAGGAGATTATTATTACTTAGATCCCTATAATGTGCCCATCATATAGATCTCTAGGGACAATTGCAAGCCCATTTTCACATAATTATGTAAAGAACATGTATTTTATATGAGATGGTGAAATTAAATACAAAATAGGATATTTTGAAAGGGCTGTAATGTTTTAAATGAAGAAATGAAAGTGTCTTGAGGCATTTGGAGGATGGAAAATTTAGATGCCAGGTTTGTAAAAGGCTATATTAATTCCAAGGAAAATACAGGATAAAAATGAAATACCTAAAGAGGAAAATGAAAGATCTGCAATAAAAATCAACCTATATGGTTCAAGTGATTAAGCCTGACTGCTTAACAACAGGGATTTTTACAACATGAGGCTGGATTCCTGATAGAATTTCAGCGGCAGGGTATTTTTGTCGCTCCGTGGAGAATGTCTCAAGCTACCCGTGTGGTTGCTCCCTCCCATTTGGAAAGCAGCCCCATTGCAGAATTTTGTGGAATCATACAACTGAAAAAACCCCTAGTGATCATTTAGCCAAATCTTCTCATTTTTATAAATGAGACCACGTCGACTTGCTTAAAGTACTGGGATGTATTGGGCTTAGAATATTGTGTCAGATTCGTACATCTGATGCCAAAGTTGATCATGAAGCTATGGCCAAAAATATAAATAGGAAATATTTATCTTTTAGAAAACAAAATTTTTTCAGATGAAATGTGGCGAGCAGTTCCAGGGCAATGAGATTCAGTCCATTGCACTAATATCAGTAAGTCTTTGGTATCTCAAGTCACTCTATAACCATAGCTATTTGGGACTGTACCAAAGAACTGAAGTCATGTCTTCTACTTACTCCTCAGAGGTGGAAGGGACCTCAGTATTCATCTAATACAACTTGTACCTCAACAGGGGCCTCTCAAAAAAAAACCTTCCCAGTGGTCATCCTGTACTTGGGAACCTCAAGTGAAAAGGAATCCACCTTCTCCCTAGGCAGGCAGCTCATTGCCCTCTACGTTAGCTCTCATTTTTAAGAAGTTTATCATATTATACTCAGAAAGCTACCTCTCTATAATTTCAATCCATTACTACTTTCTTTTCTGACTCCCCCTAGCCAAGCAGAGCCAGTCTTACACTTCTTCTATGGGACAATACTTCAAACAATTGAAGGCAACTATCATGGTGTTTCTAAACTCTTCTTTTCTCCAGGCTAAATATGCCTTATTCTTTTAACCTATCCTTATGTGGTATGAGATTGAGTCCCCACAATCTTTCTTTTGTATGCTTTTCTGTGTGCATCCACGCACGTGGGCGCACACATGCACACACTCACACACATGCATATCAATAGAAAAAATGTCTTGTGATAGACACTGGATGTAATGGATAACAAGATATTTTCCCTTGATAAGATATCATTAAATACATTAAATGTGTTTATCCTTCATACAATTTGTTCCCTACGTTATCTTCCTGTCTTTGTCACCAGATTTTCATCTCAATGGAAACTGTTCTCCAAAAAACCAAAATGACCTTCAGTTTTATACAAGTCCTCAACACAATCAGGAAACCAAATTACACCTTCTAGAAAAGAGCATTCAGTTTACCTATATCTCAGAAGAGTGTCTCAGAGTAATTGTGGGAACCTGTGACTGGGGAAAGCCAAAGATTTTCACTTCAATGGAGCCATTTTTAATCTGTTGTTTAATGGGAAGATCAATGAATCTGTGGTGGCTCCCAGGCCATCCCTCCCCATTCTTGCAGATTCATGGTTGGACAATGAGGGGCATAAAGGTAGCATGGATTTGGAAAGAGAGGACCTGGTTTTAAACCCCAGCTCTGGCGCTCACCTTACTGTGTCCATCATCTTACGTAAGTCACATAAATATTTGTGTACTCCATTTCCTCATCTTTAAAATGAGGCAGTTGGATTAGATTAGAGGTTTCAGACTCACAGATGCTGGCTACCAACTGCTGGCAGTACTGGGAATTAGACTGAAATGTAGCTGGGAAATGTTTAACAAAATAAATAAGCTACAACATAGATAATGCTGGCTCGTGGTTTTCTCACTCAATACGTAGCCTGCTGGGATCTGTTTCTATCTGAGTTTGATGACCATACTAGAAGGTCCTACAAACCTTCCCAGCTCTAAATATATATTTTAAAGAACTGGAAAATCCTCTTTTTTGTGATTGGGAATTGCAAATATTTATATGTACTTCTTTACCCAGGAGGAGACTAAGGCTCATAGCCTGATGCTTTCTTAGACTATACCAAGAAGACTCTTCATGATTTACAGGTGTTCCATTTCTCATAATGAAGCAACAATCCTGTTCACACATGAAATACCCTAGATTCAATCATGTGAATTATCCTTTCATTAAAATTACTAGTAATAGCTTTATAATTATATTTGCAAAACATATTCTGCAGAGAAATAAACATGCTCTCTACAGTGCTTGGCTTCTAGGGGCAATAGATATGGATATGTTGTTATTTCCACCCTCAAGTGATTTATTTTTAATGAAATGAATTTTCTGCTTTGAAAAAAAATAGAAAAGAAATCCACCACACACTCTTGAGTGAGTTTTCAGATGGCTGGCTCTGCAGGCACTTTCATTTCAGACATATGTTTGAGCCACATACAACTGGGTTCTTGGGAGTTGAGAAAAAATAAGAGTCTGAAATTTTTGCATAAAGGACGTACAAAGCTTGGCCTCATGCAAGGCTTGAGGTTTCCAAATGGCTGGCAATCATGCTGTTGATTGCAGATTGAGGACAATAGGTTTCCTTGTTGATTTCCAAGTAGTGTACAACTCTTAAAAGAGTCACACAGGGCTTTGAGAGGAACAAGAAATACATCCATGGTCTTATCATCTTCTACCTGGAGGCCTGAGCATGAAGCTATTGTGGAGAATGACCTCCATTAACGTTATTAAGTACTTATTGATCAATGGCCAGAAGAGCTCACCATCAGAAAGGGTCTCTAGACAGCTAGCCCACTAATGCCATTTTTCTTTATGACATGACTTTATTATGAAAGACACATGTAGGATAAGCTATTACTGCAGCAATCATTTAAGATAGAATTTAGGTCCAGTATGCCTATAACTGCTACCACCCCTATTCCATAATCAGTAGCCCCTGGGGATTCCCTGGACCAAGAAGGGCTCAGATTTACCCCTTGGACTGGAAGCTTCCTAAGCTTGCTCTAATTTCAACTCAAATCCATTAAAGCGGTCTCAAGAATCCCTGTTGTTGTGGTTCAGTCATTTCAGTCACATCCGACTCTTTGTGACCCCATCTTGGGGTTTCTTAGCAAAGATACTGAAGTGGTTTGCATTGCCAGCTCATTTTACAGAAGAGAAAACTGAGGCAGACAGAAGTTAAGGGACTTGCCCAGGATCACATAGCTAGTGTTTGAGGCTGGATTTGAACTCAGGTCTTCCTGACTCCAGGCCCAGCACTCTATCCACTGTGCCACCTAGTGCACCCCTATGAGATACTGGCCTACCCTGAAAATGAAGAGCCAAGCCCTGAGACGTAGCACAACAAAACTCTCCCTGTCCATTTGACTTACAGAGAATGTATAAAGAGAAGCAATTCCAAACCTGGGTGACCTAGGTACAAGTCTCTCCTCTGACATAGTCTGGTGCTGTGAGCCTGAGCAGATCTCTTAATCCTCTCCATGTCTCAGGCCACTGGTGTCAAGCTCCAAGAGAAATGGGGGCCATTGATTCATAGACAAGGATCCCTGCAGGCCACATACTGACTTAGTTTTAAAATATAATGCTATTTGTGTTTTATTGCAGATTTATTCATTACGTCAAATATTTCCTAATTACATTTAATCTGGTTCAGGTGAGTTACCTGCCCCCTTTGCTCTGAATCTAGACCACCTTCTAAGAGAAGAGAGAGTGAAAAGGGGAGAGGGGAGAGAAAAGAGGGGAGAGGGAAAAAGGGAGAAGAGACAGAGGGAGAGGGAGAGGGAGTGTGTCAGTCGGTGCCAAGCAGGTTAGACAACTGCCTGCTTGACCACCATATTTCCCTAGACCCTGATGGGAACAGTCCAGGACCCAGAGCCCAAGAATCTCAGGAATTACAATGCTTTCATCCCAGTGGCCATAGCGCCATCATTCCTGGAAGCAATCTCTTTGGACATGTAGCCTGGACACTCTTGAAGGTGCTACAGTCACAACTACAGAAGACCCAGTATAAAACCTCATCATCCATGCCCCAGGCATTGCCAAGGGCTTCAACACCAGAAACTTATGGGATTGTTTCAATTTAAAATTACATTAAAGAAGAGGTGCTACAACCTGCCTCAGACCACAGGACCCTTCCACCTGACGTTTACCAAGAATGTCCATCTGCGCTATTCTCTCTGTTAGAACATGAGTTCTTGGAGACCAGGAACTCTCTCTGCTTTTCTATTTGTATTCCCAGCATGGAGCACACAGTAAATGTTTAATAAATGGTTTTCTGAGTCATTCACAAAGTATTTTGTATTTAACTCCCTTATATAAGTTTATAACTTTTCGCTTTCCGTTTATGCTGTATATATTTGTAGATGATGTCTATACTTGTGGACTTCCCAATTGGAATGTAAGTTGTTGGGCTGGATGTACACAGAGGCTGCCTCCAGAGATAATGGCTGTGGGCCCTGGGATGGCAGCATTGCCATTGCTAAGGTTCTTGGATGTCGGGTCCTGGGTGGTTTCCTTTGGGGCCTGAGGGGAGAGGGTGGCAAACCACTTCAGTGTGCTCAGCATCTAACCCAGTGCCCAGCACACTGCAAGCAGAGAATACAAACTTGCTGATGGATTCACCTGCATTGACAGGGGAGGTTCCTCATTTGGGACTTCTGTAAACCAATGAAATCAGCCCCTATTTATAACCCCCACACCGAGTCATCACAAACATAACCCCTACTTCACACTCAGTATACATCGAGGACCTTCCACCACAACCACAACAATACAGTCTCATCCACTTACCTGGGATTCAAAGAGGAGAGGTGACTTGTGTAGGATCTCACAGCTAGCATTCGTTGGGCCAGGATGTCAAGACAGCCTGACCTGAAGGTCAGCATTCTACCCATAATGCCATACTGTTTCTCTGTTTCCTTCCAATATCCCATTTTCCAAGATTGCTGATTTCCAACCTTTTATTTTGTGTTATTTGAAATCAGCCTATTCAGATAATGAATCCAAAATACACACACACACACACACACACACACACACACACGTATGTATATTGGATCTATATTATATATCTATGTAATATGTCTCTATAATAGACCTATACCTAGACTATGTGATATACCTGTATAAGAGAATCAATATCTATGATATATTATGTATCTATATTATATATGTATATATCAGTAAGAGCTAACTGTAATGTTTCACCAAGGTGGTCCCTCAAATGTTCTGACACACCGCTCTGTCAGCAGTCCTAAACATGAGACAAAAAGACAATGGATGGCCACGCAAACCTGTTAACATCTGCTCAAAGCCTACTCTTACTCCTCTTGTACTCCTTCCCACACTAAAGCAAAAGCCAGCGTTCATCTGGATAATTCCTTGAAGCCCTGAATGCTTCACATATCACGTTTCCACCAAGTTTCATTTATATAATTAGTGCTAACATATGGCCCACAATCAGCATCGGAGATTTGGAATCATTTTTAGCATGCCGTTAGGCCTAAAGGGGGATGGATTCAAAATGAAGGGAAGGGAATTAAGCATGCAAATTCCATTTACAATAACAAGAGTGTGGCAATGAAAATGTACCCCCAAAAGATTTGATGGCTAATCACATTGTAAGCAAAAAAGAATTACTTACTTAATATGTGGAATAACCTACAGCCAGTGGGACAAAAATTAACAAGACGTTCATCTGATCCTGCGCCTCTGGTTACTCTGTGGACCCCAAAATAACCCGCCTGGGTAGCCCTATTAACACAAATTGACAAGGGGAACTTTCCCTGAATGATTTGCTTGGGTTGGAAGCAGTGGCCAGATTCACCAAGGGTCTCTCTGAAAGGCAAAAGCCTTCTCACTGTGAAAACCCAGGCACACTTCTGGGTAAATAAACTGCCCTGTGCACAGTAGGTATTTAAGTGTTTGAAGCAGTATTATACTATGGGAAAAAGAGCTGGAGGTGGAGGCAGAGGACCCAGCTTCAAATACTTGTTCCCTCTTTAACCACCTGTGTAGGCTTGGCTAAGGCATTTTTATTGTCTGGGCCTCCCTTTTCCCACATACAATATAAGGAGGTTGGAGCAAATGACCTCTGAGGTACTTTCTAGGTCTCGATCTATGAACTTATGATCTGTTTAGAGTGTGTTACCTGATGAGGGATAATCTGGAAATGGTAGAAGAGGGCCTACATAGGAGAAAATGGGTGAAGGATAATTCTCCCTTCCTTTTTCTAGGATGATGGTATTTATTGTTGGTGTTCAATGGTTTGGTTGTGTCTGACTCATAACCCTGTGAAACACGCTGTTCGTGGGGTTTTCTTGGCAAAGATACTGGAGTGGCTTGCCGTTTCCCTCTCTAGGTGATTAAGGCAAACAGAAGTTAAGTGACTTGCCCAGGACGCACAGCTAGTAAGTGTCTATGGCAGGCTTTGAGCTCTGAACTCCAGGCCCAGTCCTCTATGGACTATGGTATCACCTAGCTGCCTCCTATGATGGAATTATTGAGAGGTATTATAGGACAGTGGATTGAGAGTTGAGTGAGAAATCTCAGCAAGACTTAGGTTCAAATGTTAACTCTGACACTACTAGCTGTGTGTCCCTGGGCAAATCACATCTCCTCTTTGATCTACAAACAATTCCCCAGGACTTTTCTACCAAGTCACAAAGAGCTCAAATCAAAGTTGGTGGAAGGAGTTTTCCTTGCCCCTATAACATGAATTACTTGCACAGATGAAATCACAGATCCTTGATGCATTTGCATGTTATTATTGCTTTTTGGGGAAAAAAAAGAACATTTCCCTCTGAATTATAAAAAACAATTACTGGAAAAGAAATATGCTTAATAACATGGCAGCTGGAAGATGCCACATGGTATCAATACCTCCAAAGGATCTTCATTATTACAAATCAATATCTTGCTCTTGTGATTTTCTTAGGGTCTTTAGAGAGATTTCCACTGTTGTACATATTCTATTCTTGCCTGAATCTACATTACAGAAGAGAACCCTTCTACAACACAAAAAATAGACATGTAGTAGCCCTGGTTCCTGAAAGAAATCTGCATTTTGAAGGCTGGTAATTATCTGATTGTGGATAGTTATCTTACTCCTGTGCAATGAGATGGTGAAGTAAAAACTGAAGGAATCTAATTAATTATATTGCTGTAACATATTCTCCATGGCCAATCTTAGACTCCTGAGCTTCCTTCTAGACCACTCATGGGGATTACCCTCTATGGAATTTTTTCCTGATTCTCCCAGTTGTTTTTTTTTAAGTGATTTATTACAAATTAATATTGAATATCCATAGCTAGCACAATTCCTGGCAAATACTAGGCATTTAATAAATGTTTGCTGATTGATTGAATCTATTTATTAAGCTTGGCAGATAGATGATGCAGCAGATAGCATCCTGGGACTGGAGTCAGAAAGATACAGGTTCAAATCCTTCCTCAGACACTAGCTATGTTGCCCTGGGCAAGTCATAAATTCTCTCAATCCCTGTTTCCTCCTCTGTAAAGTGGAGATAATGGGTTTTTGTGAGGATCAAATGAGATCACATATGTACAAAGCCTTTACTATTCAAATGCTGGCTATTGATATTAGTAATATTGCAATCACATTTAAATCAATTTTAATGTATAAATGTAACTTTGCATTTTCATCAAGATTTTTTTTTGTCCAATTGAAAAAGCAGTTCTTTAGTGCCTACCATGTCACAGGTACTGCGCTAAATGTGGAGGTTTGATATTAAAGTGGTAATAAATCATTTAAAAATGAAAATCTGCCAGGGGTCTTTCCAGTATAGAAAGTGGTACCTAAGATGAGCCTGGAAAGATGCTCAGGATTCTAAGATTGGTTACAAAGAATACATTCTGGCAAGCTTAGATCCCTTCAGGTTTTATGGCATCATGTCACAGAAAAGGAGTATGACTTTATCCACCATCTAGCAATTGCTTGCCTTCAAACTGAAGCCAGTACCACTGTCTCTAATGAGGAACCTATGTTCTGTGCCTCTGCAGTGGAGGAGAAAATGTAATCTCAGTACTTCAAAACATGTACTCCCCCCAGCCCTGCCACATGTCAGAAGTTGTACTATATTATCTACTGGTGGAGAAAATGCATGATGGCAAAAAGCTGCCATAAATTTAGTAAAGCTTTTAAATGAATTTGTATTTTATTAATCCTAATAGCATCTATATACATTTGAAAAATAGTAGTATGTACATGAGTGATACATTACTTAGTATATAAGAGATGAACTTGGTTATTTATGGATTCATGGACCCCTTGAAGAATCCTTGTGTGCCCTCCCACCCCCCCACTCTTGCTCCCTACTGATGGAGTAGAAAGAACACTGGATTTGAAGTCAGAAGACTTGAATAGCCTTTGAAAACTCACTTGACCTCTCAAGGTCTTAAGTTCTTCAAATGAGAGGGTTGGCCTCTGAGATCCTTTCCAGTTCCAACCCTATGGCCATACAGCCTTGCTCATCTTCAATTTCCTCATAAGTAAAATGAGGGGATTAGACTAGATGACCCCCAATGTCCTTGGCTGCTCTAAATTATATGATACTGAGGAAGAGAGAAGGGGAATGGAGTCAAAAGGCCCTCTAGGAACGATGACCTCCAAATGAACTCAGCCCAACATATATGGTCAAAGAAGTATGGAATAAGTGGCAGAGCCATGTGAATTTGTTTGTGGAAATAGAAAGGATTATGATAGTAATTCAGGAAAAAATTCTTTGACATCAGCAACTATGAAAAGGATATCCTCAAGGAGCCTATAGTTGAAGAACAATGTAGATTATTCAAAGAAGCAGTATAGACAATGTATCCTACCACTACAGGCTATAAAAATTTTAGCACTTACCAAATACTCAGGAAAATAAGACCTGGTAGTTAGAATTCTCTACCACAAGTTCACTCTTGTTCATGGACTGACCGATCAATTCTGTAAATATAGACCTCAAAATGTCCTAGAGAACTCAACCAAGAAATTGTCCTGGAACCAGACCATTATCACAGACCTAGCTTTTGCCTACGTTTACCCAAACCTAATGCTGCTTCATAAAAACTTAACAGCAATGTTTTTGACAGATATTGCCATCCCCAATACTCATAAAGTTCAAGTTACATGGAACAGAAAGTTTTCCAAATATATAGAAGTAACTGAGGAGACAAAATCATGTGGGAACAGGAAAACATGTTTATCAGCCATCCCTCTCGCCCTTTCTGCTACTGGAGTTGACTGAGGATACTTTCATTAAACCTGCAGAGGGTGTGCTTATGTTACATCCTTAGATATTTATTCACCTACAAAACCCAGATATTTTATCAACTTGTGCAAAAGTCTGTAGAACACCGAATGTAAAGAAACAACTCTAGCAGCATAGTGATTTGTGAGACAAATGGATGCTCTCAGATGATCCTCATCAAAAGAGTTAGAGACAATAATAATAAAACACCTCTATTTAACACATAGTACCAATGCAATCATTTTGAGAAGGACTTTCAGAAAATATGGCATTTTTCAGGAAGACAGCTTGAGTCCATTACAGTTCTACCTATCCTTGGATCTATTATCATCCTTACCAAGGGTAACTTAGTATGGCTTGCAAATTAGGGGTTGAATTGAAACATCTTATTAATCATGTGATAAAAACTGACAACCTCAAGCTCTATAGCTCCACCAAAAACAAAAAACAAAGCAAAACCCAAAGCATACTAAGCATCTTCTTGATCTCATGGACTCCTCTAAATGGCATTAAAGTGCTATTTGGATTTGATAAGTGTAAAATTCTTCATATACACCAAGGGCACATAGAAAACGAAGGTGTTGAATTGGAAGGAGGTCATGTTGAGCCTATGGATACAAGTGATGTTCTAACACCTTGGTCACCTCCAGGAAAGACACATTCAGCATCAAGATATTAAAGAGGAGATGTGGCATCGTATGCTAGGAGAGGTAGTGACATCCTACGCTGAAAGCCCAAGAGGAAAAATACATTTAAAGCATTTACCTACATGAACTAAAGCAACAATATGCCAATAGAGAAATGTCAAACTGACTGAGTTATATAGATTTGTTGAACAGGAAGGATTTCTGGTGGAAGTTCAGAATCTGGTCGTGGCCATAAAAAACTACAGAAAGGTTATCTGTAAGGAACAAAAACTTAGGTATCAGCGTATATTTTGCAATGAAATGGTAGAAACTGTGTGACTCATCACTGAAGAATATAAAAATCTGGCACCTACAAAAAAACCTAGCAAGATATGACCTGGGTTTTTGAGTTAAACTCACTATCTTTCATAGACTGACAGAAGACAGAGACTACCAATACTGACCTCAAAATATCTTGGAGAACCCAACCAATAAAAAGTAGTGTACCTCTAGAGTGGAGTGGACCTCTATCATAGACAAAATTGTCACCCATCACAACCAGAACATAACATTGATTTATTTAAAAGTTAACCAACAATTTTTTAAAAAATACAAATACTCAATCTCCAAGTTGCAAGACTCAAAAACTTTCAGAATACAGAGACTTAGCAGAGGAGATCAAAATTACGTGGAAACATGACGAGTGTTCATCCAATTGACCATGTGTCATAATATCAAAAATATCATCCTGGTTGTTGTTGGAGCTACCCTGAGAATGCTCTCCATAAGCCTGTAAAAAATGACCGTATACCTCACAGTATTTAAATATAAAAGTGGGTATTTTATTCACTTGTGCAATAGTCCATAGAACATAACGTATTAAAGAATTTGAGGCACAAAACAACTTATTTTAGGACCATTGAACAAGATGAGAAGAATGATTTTAATAAATTGTAATGGTGATAATAACAATAATGATGATAAATACCATGTATACAGTGCTTTACCAAGAACTTGGCATATGATACCCCATTGGCAGGAGAGGCACATTTGACTGTTCTCTCTCTCCCATACAGAAGTCACCAATGGACTCTTCATCACTTGGGTTGATCGTGGGATCACACACTCAAGAATAGGAAGGAAACTTGGAGGTCATGTAGCCCAGGGCTTCTAAAGCTTTTTCCACTGATCATCCCTTTTTTCCACATTGGACACTTGTATGGCCCAAGGGCACACACACAGTGCAAAGTGCACACGCTTTTTGTTCAGAACCAAAGCTGCAGTGAAATTCAACCTGCACAAGTGCTGCCAGAAACACCTTGGATTCATTATGCATTTGACTTTTGATTAATTTTGGGTTGCTGCGTGTTAAGAAACCTTTTACTGTTGCCAAATTTTCTGTGACCCCATATGGGGTTGTGACCCATGGTTTAAGAGGCTCTGGTCTAGCCCAATACCTCCTTTTACAGATGAGAAAAGTGAGACTCAGGGAAGAGAAATGATGTACCCAAATTACAACCATAGTAAGTGGCAGAGTCAAAATTTGAACCCAGGTCCTCTACCTCCAAATTAAGCTCATTTTCTACTCTATTTTATTGTCTCCCCTCCAATGGGAGTTCTAGAGGTCTCTCTGCAAAAGGGCACTCTATGACATGAAGCCTTCCCCTGCCCCACCTCTGAATCTGCCCAACCCTGCTATTTCCTGCCTTTAGTCAGGAATCTCCAAAACATGGTCCCAGGATAGAGCCACTGTAGGCTGTGGGACTGTCTGGCAACTGTTATCTCATGCTCCTGACACACATAGCTTTTCGCCCACCCTTGACAGGTGGGTGGAATTAGGGATCGGGTTGGCTAGAGCAGTCTGGGGGACGTGTTGACACTATGTCAACTGGCAGTGACATCAGATGAGGAGTATCTAGCAAAGAATGATTAGTGAGTTGGTTGGTGGTTCCTTGTTATCCTCAGGAAGGAAAGTGAGACATTTCCTTTGGGCTTCCATCACTCACGCTTATCTTTGCTTTCTTCAGCTCTAACAAACTAGGGTTTGTCTCCTATCTAAAAGTCTTTCTTATGCAAGCATATTCTGTAATTCTATTAAGGGATGGGCCATATTCTCTTAGAGACAATAGTGAGAGAGTCAAAGATTCAGGGCAGGGAGGGATTCATTTTGATTCACTGAGCAGCTTTCATAATCTGAGAAAACCTTCACTGGAGCCTCTTTAAAGCTCTTCATAGCTCTTTGATCCAAGAGTGCCCTTTTTCTTTGGAATTTTGGCAAGACACACCCTCCACACTATACAATGTTTAATTAACTGGGGGCTATTCTCCAGTACACTTAATTACAGGTCAGTATTCTGACTATATAAATCATAAAAAAGGAGAGGAAATGACATAAAAGCACTTCACTAATGTAATTTATAGTTATCTGAACTAATCCCAAGAAAGAATGGTACTGGGCTATAATTAATGATTATCTTAATGCCAAAAATCATATTTTTCTGCCTGGCTTTAACAGCACATGTCATGGTAATTACAGTTAATTCTTTATTATTCTGGGGCCAATTCTACATGTAGTTTTCAGATTATCTATGCTGACTTTTTCTTTCCTTCTTCCTCTTTTGGCCTTCTTGCTCATCAATCCTTCCACCAGAGGGTGAAGGAGAGGGTAAAAGAGAGAAAGTTAAATTAGTTAATTTTCTGTGTACCTTAGACCACCCAAAGACCCTAGAGATCACAAGGACATACATTTAAAGATGAAGGGGACTTAGAAGGTGTCTAGTCCAATCTCTCCATTTTACAGATGAAAACAGAGCTAGAAGGTTTCACAGCTAGTCACCAAGAAAAAACCAAAACCCATTTCTCTAATTAATAAGCCATGGTTCTTCCCACTTTGCCATTGGTATGAACTTCATTGTCTCTTATCAATCAAATCTCTTATCTCTTACTGGGACATTCCTATGTGCCAGTTGAAAGTCCAGCTGATAAAGATCTGCAAATCAATGGCACTCCATTTAATTTCACTCAACAACATTTCAGCAAGGATTTATTAGTGCCCACCACGTGCCAGATGCTATGCTAGGTACTGGGCATTCAAAGAGAAAACAGAAAACACACCCTGCTGGATGAGCCAGCATTCTTCTGAAAGGTGTAGGGAATGACTACAGAAGACCATGGAGTCAGAGCTGGAAGAGCTTTTATAAGTCATCTCCTGCTATCATTTCAGAGCTAAGGAAACTGAAGCTGGAGAGATTTAAGTGAGCTACCCTGGGCCAATGAATAAAGACAAGATGCAGACAAAGCAAACACAAATCAGTTAGGGGCAGGGGGAAGTGGAGGATCAGAAAAGGCTTCCTGTAGGAGGTAGCTTTGAGGGGGGAACCTTGCTAGGGAACCCAAGGGGTAAAAGGGGTCCTTTTACCCTTATTTGACTGTAACAAAACAAAAAGCAAAACACATTGGAGAAAGCACCTGGCTTCTCTGCCTTGCTTTCTTGCCCCCCTGGGGTGGGGGCACAAGGGCAAGAGGGGGAACATCTAAGATGCAGCAATGCTGTGGCTGCTTGGGCTGTAGTCGTGCCTATACTTTCCAAAACATGCATCTGGCCCCAGACACTTACTAGCTTTGTGAATCTGGCCAAGTCACTTAACCTTGTTTGCCTCAGTTTCCTCATCTGTAAAATGACCACTCCAGTATCTCTGCTGAAAAAATCCCAAATGGGGCCACCCAGAATCAGGCACAACCGGAAAAATGACTGAAGAACAATGTATCAGGACTGGTGGAGGCAGGGCACTATAAGCCTTAGCATCAAAACGAGCACACGGAAGCTTCTCTGGTCACGGCAGGGGACCACCTGGTGCTAAGGGCACTTCTGTAAACCTTAGCAACTGTCCCTTCCAGCTCCCAAAATGCCTGCCTGATTTTAAAGCCCCATAGGTGAGTCTCAAAGCAGACCCTGCTCTAAGGGAATTCCCTTCTGTAGCAAGTGAGACTCCAGAACACTCTCAGAATCCCGTAAGATTAATTTTTTCAATTTAATATTCTCCTGCTGTGTCACAAAACTAAATTCATCTCTCTCGAGCAAGCTCGTCAGTGGCTAAAATAAGAATGGGCAAGAAACAATGTTAATACAACTCTCATCGCTCCACCAACTGAGATGTGTCGAGTTAGCAGACAGCGGGCCATGTTTTTACAATTCAGTTTTGATTGTGTAATATCACAGTAATAAGGCAGGAAAGTGGCAAACAAACACTCCAATGTTTTATCTCAACAAGATTCCCTCATTTTCCTGGCCCAAATGAGAATGCTCACAGATTTCCAGACGCAAGTCCTATGCTAACATATGGCACACCATTAGATGTCTTAGGATCTCAAAATTCAGTGCAAACACCATTTGCCAAAGTTGCTTTCCATTTCTACCTATAGCCCTCTAAACATACAGCTGTGTGTAATAGCGACAGATTTCTGCTGACTCCTTTCTGTTTCAGTCAACAAAGAATACGATTTAAAAAAAAAGCATCATCCATTCAAAATAAGAGGGGCAAACAAGAAAAGGAAATTGGATGGGTGGGGGGCATGGAACCAAGGCTTGGACTGGACAGGATACACCTCAGATGGAGTCCCGGTTTTCCTTTTCAACCTCCTGTTTGTGTGTTTATCTTGTGGGGGCTGAGAGAGGGGGGAGCAGAAGGTAGGGGGTAACAAGGAAATGTGCCTTTGGTTAACCTAAGTTAGAACAGGATTCAATCTGATTTTTTTTTTTAAAAACCATTGGAGCTTAGCAGTGATATATAAGTGTTCAGTGACACAATCCCTTTGTTCTAACCCTAAATTTAACAAAGCCATTCAACTCCTGTTCAAACCAGTAACAAAGTAGGAAAGCGCTGTGTAGATGAAATTAACCTGATCCAGTCCATTACTGTGCTTTATGAGGAAAATGACAACTCATTAATAAGCAGCCACCTTTCCCAACTGCCCACCTTTGGAAAACAGAAGCTAATGGAATCACCATCCAGAAGGAATGTAGACTAATATTATAAGTGCACGGAACGGTTCGTTAAGCAATTTGGGTCTATAAGGTGCCTTTTAGAAACACAAACTCTTTCTGCCATATGCCCCGCTGTGTTTCTCTACTCCGAAATATCATTAGCTTTTAAGCGTACGCATTTGCTTTTGGAAGCATGATAAATTTCATTTCTCGACCACTCACTGCAACATCACTCTGCTTTATGATGACTCTTTCAAAAATTCCTTCCAGTATGCAAATCAAGCATCTGAAACTCAGAAATAGGAATCCCACAAGACGGATGCCATGGTGTTTGGCTGTGACAGTTTAAGAAGGCACGTCTGGCATGTCCACTGAAATGGACACATGTTCCTGACACTATCAAAATGCTTCCAATTTCAGCTACCAAGTAAACGATGAGTTTTACTAATGCCAAACACAGTAATGTCGTAATGTCAACATGGAAAAATGGCAAGCTCTGTTGAGAAAGGCACAGAGGGGCAACAAAGATTCTCTGCTGATTCCCATACAAGGTATGGGCAAGAACCAAATCCAACTTAATCAAAATAATAAAAGTTCATAGCCTATGATATGATCCCTGGGCAAGTATGTAGCCAAGAAAAAGAGAGTAATTTGAATTTTCAAAGCTGTAAAAAATGATATATAATCGAGGGGGTACACTTACCAGGAAGACTTGCCAAATAATCTCTGTTATATTAACTCATCCACGGAGCGCATCTTCTATAACTTTCCCAGCTGCACAGCTGGTGTCAGCAGTGTCTGGCAGGGGCAGAAAAACAGCGACAGAAACAACATCAAAGCTAGGAACTGGAGTTTTTTACTCTAGGAAGAACTGCTGCTCCATCTCTCCTCTCTTTGGAGAGGAATGTGGGCACAGAGAAGCTTCACAAGTCCCCATGCAGATAAAAACTCCAACAATGCCTTTTGGCAAAATCACAACTGAGAAAAGCTGTATTATTTATCATTGCACTCTTCAAAGAGAACATCATGGGGAAGCGGTGGGGAGTCTCCCGAACAAAATACAGTTTCCCTCGAGGAAGATTCTATGGATATTAATAATGGGTCCTATTCTCTCCTTCGTGCTCATACTTGTGTCCCATTTTGCTTCTCAGCTCACTCACGGAATTGCATCTATTTGTAAAGAGATCTAAAGTTTGCAATAACCAATATGATCCTTTGGTCTTTAATCCAGAATTAATTTCTTCTCTGTTACAAGAAGATTCATTTTAATCTTCTTGTAACCTACGAGATGAAGATAAAGCAATTATGAAACAATGAGTATAAAACCTCCCACCATTGATTTTTTTTGCTTTCTAATTTTTAAAAAATCTCTCCAGTCAATTATAAAAGAGGGTGTTAAAAATGCAATTATATCAAGAGTGATGTTTACAACCTTCCTTCCAGGGTTTTTACTTCTGGGAACTGAGGAATAGCAGACTCTCTGAAAGGGCTCAGCCAGCAAAGTGAGGGCTGCTCTGGAAAACTGAGCCTCCCTATCCATGGCTATAACCCGCAGACCTCACTGCCCCTTCTCTGGGACAGAAATTCGAGCTGAGGAAGTGAATGCTGAGTTCAAGGATAAGGCTTCTCAAATTCGGAACTACCTGAGGATATATTAATGACATAAGTCTGAAAACTCCATGAGATTTTCATTTAAATGAGTTTTGAAATATCAGTAAACAATGCTAAAAAAAAAACTAAACTCTTGAATGTTTCAAATAGGACATTTAGAGCAACTTTGTAAAGATATAGGAATGTTTATACCTAATAGCTTCTTCTTTCATGTCTGTCTGTCTCTCCCTCCCTCCCTTCTTTCTCTTCTCCCTCCTCCTCCTCCTCTCTCATAAAAGTTGGAATGAAACTTTACTGTTTTATCGATCTCCCTTTCTAAAACTGGTTGCCAGTTATTTTTATATGAGAGAGGAGAGATGAGTAACTTCACAAGAAAAATTTGGAGCATGGGCTTAAAAAAATAGCTTTAGGTCATAAGAAATAACTTTAAGCCATTATGTTCACCTTGGTTTTTGTATAGTCCACCTAAAAGGTGTGAATTTCATCTAATTTACAAGCCACTTTTTTCTCAACAGGACCTGAGCAATACTTCAATCACCTCTGAAGGACCAAGAAAACAGGCAAGATCAGCCACTACCTGCTTGAATGACTCCCACTAAATGTCAAATACTGCCATTATTTTGAGAAGTTGTATTGGTATGCTTCACCTCTCATGGTCTCAGTCTCCGACTCTATAAAATTAGAGAGTTGAATCAAGTCACCTTTAGCTCTATGTCCCTAGATTTACTGGGTGACCATGGGCAAGTCACAACCCCAGCCAGCCACAGGCTAGTTTCTAACCTACCAAGTTACAGAAGGGCTGCAATCTGTATTAGGGGAGGGAGTTCCCACAACAAAGAAATTATATTGATAAAAATAAATGGGCATATGGACATACACATACTTACACAACATGTTTCTGTTAGTAATAGCTAGAATTTACATAATATTCGTTTGAAATACAATTTTTAAACTCAGAGGTCAGCAAGCAATGGCCCAGCTATGGCCCAAATCTGATCATTCATCCATTTTTATATTTTTAAAAGGTAAAAACAATCCTTAGTCAATAAATATTTATTAAGTACCTACTATGTGCCAGGCACTGTGCTAAGGTCTGGGGATACAGAAAGAGCCAAAAGACAGTCCCTACCCTCAAGGAACTCACAATTACTATCATTCTTAGCTCATGAGGCTGTACAAAACCAGGTAACAACTAGATTTGACCCTCAGACTGTAGTGTGCCACCTCAGTATTTCATTTGAACCCCAAAACAACTGTAGGAAGTGGCCTCTGTTATTATTCCCTTTTTACAGCTGAGGAAATTGAGACAGAGAGAGGTTAAGTGATTTGCCCAGGGTCAAACAGTTAGCAGGGCGACTAGGTGGTACAGGGGATGGGGTGGGGATTGGGGGGGTCTGAAGTCAGAAAAATTCATTATCTTGAGTTCAAATTTGACCACAGACACTTACTAACTGTGTGACTCTGGGCAAGTCACTTCACCCTGTTTGCCTCAGTTTCTCTCATCTGTAAAATGAGCTGGAAAAGGAAATGGCAAACCACTCCAGGATCTTTGACAAGAAAATCCCAAATGGGGTCACAAAGAGTTAGATGTGATTAAAACAACACAACATCAACCAGCTAGTGTCTGAGGCAAATTTGGAACTCAGGGCTTCCTGAGTCCAAGGCCAAAGCTTTATCCACAATAGTATCTAGTTGCTATTAAGAAAAATGTTACTAATAGATATGGCTCATGACCCTTTAATCAAATCCCCCTTTCCTCATGGCTTTACAACTGGAAAGTACCTTTGATAACATATCTCATTTTGCAGATGAGAAAACTGAGGTTGAAAGAGAGAAAGCAGCTGGCCAAAAGGCACACAGGTAATGAGAAGCAAAGCTCGGATTTAAACCCAGATCCTCTGATACCAACTCAAGTCTTTAGCTGAGCCTGGTCCCCCAGACTCCGGCCCTGTCTTCTCTCCCCCAAAATCCTCACATATACTATATACATATTCATATACAAAGACACTAAATGGTGATTCAATTTCACCTGAGTTTTTTTCCCCTTCATTTAGATGAATTAACTATAGATCCATAGTCATTTATCAACACTTCTCTTTGTTAACAGATAATCCTCCTTCCAAATACAATAAATAAATTGATATTTGACTCCATTGCTTTTTTTTTCAATGATAAGGGACTTGAGCCTTGTAGACACTTCACACAAATGCAAAGAAAACTCTGAGATGAGTGGCTGTGGCCTGTAAAGTCACCGGGGTGATATAAATATTCACAACTATGAAAAGATTAGAAGCAGTAAAAATGTCATATTTAAACCACTCTGACCTTCTTAGAAGTGTTATTTAAATATAATAGCTACGAAGTCATAAGAATGTTAGCGCCAGAAAGGACCTTGGAGATCATCTAGGCCAACCTTCTCATTTTACAGGTGAGGGAAATGAGAAAAGGGCCCTCAAGGCCCAACATGCTGCATATAAATGAGCAGCATCCAAATGGCAGCAGGTTAGAATCTGCGTAGTGTGCCAATGGCTTGCCAGAACCAGAGAGCTCCTGGATGTTATTCTCCTTCAACAACTTTGGATGCCCCACCTCTACCTTAGTGTCTCTCCAAAGTAGACTCCGCAGAGCCCGTCCTTCATTTGTTATAGGTCGGGGGAAAGGCTAATTAACTGTTCTCAGAACAAGCTGGGAAGCGGTTAGTGGGGATGTAGCTTTTTTAGTGCATCTAGCTCTTAAGTGGGAACACAGTGAAATGAGCCCAAATTTGGAATCCTGGCTCTGTCGTTACTTACCTGTGTAACCCACGTGCATCACTTAACTGATGGGGGACTCAGTTTCCTCATCTGAAAAAAATGAAGGGGTTGGTCTAGATGGCTTCTAAGGTCCCTTTTGGCTCTGAAGCCATGACCTGATGATCCTAAAAGTTCTTGAAATGTAGAATTTATCCTGAGCTTTACTGATCTCTCTCTTTGATGTCACAATCAATTTAGTCATGTCCTACTCTCTGTGATCTCATTTGGTACTTTGTGGCAAAGATACTGGAATGGTTTGCCATTTCCTTCTCCAACTCATTTTACAGATGAGGAAACTGAGGCAAACTGGTTTAGTGACTTGCCCAGGGTCACACAGTTAGTAAGTATCTGAGGCTGAATTTGAACTCATGAACATGAGTCTTCCTAAGCCCAGTTCTCTATGCACTATGGAGCCACCTAGGGGTCCAACCTTTTTCTTGATGAATGTAAAATACAGTTTCTGGACTAATAAAACAATTATGGAGAAAGTATTCCTCCTCTCTTATGCTGTCAAACAGGCAGACTTGTTCCCCGCTCCCACCACACCCCCTGCTTATATTTAGTATAGTACAGTGCAAAGGGCATCGGATTCAGAGCCAGAGGATGTGGGTTCAAATCCTGCCTCTGCCCTTTATGGCCCATGTCATCTAGGTCAAGTTATTACACATTCTCTGGACTTCATCTTCCTCTTCTGTGAAAAGAAGGAATTTGATTTGATGACCTTGAAGTCTCTCATGTTCTAAGGACATGCTCCTGCGCTCACATATTGAGCTCCCCTGGGTGTCCCAAAAGTCTTAGTGCTGTTTGAAGCAATTAAAGCTTAAAACTGCACTGAGATTCAGCTCTTTTTGTCCTTCCCTCATCTCTACTAGCGAAGAGCCGTGGGAAGAGAGACGTGCTTCAGGTAACAGGATGTGTGCCTGTTGTTTCTACTAAGTGGCTTGAGATTTCCTAATCTGTTGTCAGATGACCTGCAGGAATCCGAGCTCTTCTCTGTTACCTGGGTAAACTGAGGCAAGCGACTTTGCCTGCATCTATAAAAAGCGGGGTAAGACGAGAGTCTTTCCAGAGCTAAATCCTTTGACCCTATAAACCTGCAATCCCATCAAATGATGGGGAAGATCGAGAATGGCAGACATCAATTTTAGGGTCTTCTTACCTCTCTCTGCTGATGAGGGACAAAAGTATTACAAGTTATTAGTGGTGAGGGGTGTTATATTAGGATGTGTGGACTGGGCACAGGTAGCTGAAGGACATAATGGGTAGATTGTTGGACTTGGAGTCAGGAAGAACTGAGTTCAAATCTTGACTCAGACACTTAATAGCTGTCTGTTAAGTCACTTATCTTCTGTCTGCCTCAGTTTCCTCATCTGTAAAATAAGTGCTAATAATAGCATCTATCACCAAGTGATATAGGAAGAAATGAAATAACACATAAAGCACTTTGCAAAATTTAAAGCACTAGAGAAATGCTAGTTATTGCTATTTGTTATTAAAATTAAATTGATTAAAATCAAATGATTACTAGCAACAGTCATTAAAATTAACTTTTAACATTAATTATTAATTGATGTTAAATATGTTTGTGGCACCTAGAAGTGAATACTCCAGACATGTCCTGTCCAGAGAAGAGTGGCCCAGGACTATCAACTCCTTACTCCTGAACATTATGACTCTTTTACTGTAGTCTCAGATCCCATTCTTTTGTTTCATTTTGGTTTGCTCTCATATCCCACCATTGACTTACAGAGCCTAAACTCTGCTAAAACCCCAGGTGTGTTTTTTTTTCAGACACACTGCTATCTACACAAAGCTCCCCGGGTTTTGGATTTGTGAAGATGAATTTTTGAACCCCTGTAGGACATAGTAGGGCAGCTAGGTGAAATAGTGGATGGAATGCTGAGCCTGGAGTCAGAAAGATCAATCTTCCTGAATTCAAATCCTACCACAGACATGTACTAACTATGTGACTCTGGGCAAATCACTTTGTTTGCCTCAATTTCCTCATTCGTAAAATGAACCAGAGAAGGAAATGGCAAACCACTCCAGTCTTTGCCAAGAAGACTCCAAATGAGGTCACAAAGAGTCAGATGTTAAGAAAATGTCTCTACAACAGGACATTATATTGATCCCTACTGAATTTTATCATATTAGATTTGACCCAGTATTCTTGATTGTCAAGAACTTTCTAAACCCTGGTTCTCTCACATAGTAAATTAGCTAACCCTCTGAGCTTGGTGTTACTTTTAAATTTAGTAAGAATGTCCTCTATGCGTATCATTCAAGTCTTTGAGAAAAAATACTAAACATATCATGGTGAGACATAGATTCCTGGAGCACTCCACTGGAGACTTTCTTCTTAGTTGACATTGAAAAAATCAATGATATTATCATTTCTAAAAAACAAAATTTCATTGAAGTCTTTTGCTTTTTCATCATCTAAACTTCCTTGTATTTCTCCTCCTTTCTCCCAAAGAACCATTCTGTATAACAAATATTTTTTTAAAAAAAGGAAAAAGATGAAGAGGAAAAAATGGGAAAACCAACCAATATACTAAAAAACTGAAAATATATACAATGTTCCACACCCATGGACTTCCCACAACTGAGAAAGAATGCAAGAAGGTGGCTTCTTCTCTTCTTTTGAGGCAATGCTTGTTCTTTCTACTTTTGCAACATTCATTTTCTGTATAGTCAGAGGTAGTTTTCATCAGCTACATTGTTGTAGTCATTGTCTGTATTATTTTCTTGGTTCTGCTCACTCCACTTTGTATCAATTCATGTAAGTCTATCCATGCTTCTCTGAATCTCTCACATTCATTGTTTCTTACAGCACAATCAAAATTCATTTTTAATTATACTAACATCTAGCGGGGTGCTGGAGTCAGCTAGTACAAGCTCAAGAGAACCGATTGTTAAATTTTCAATGTGATCATGTACACCTCTGAAAATTGGCAAACACTACAAATCAGGTATCAATTTATTGCTTTGTTTGTTGCCTAGATATATGTGGCAGTTCTCAATGGACATGAATGACATTAAAATTAAATGTACTTGGGAAAAAATTAACAAAATAAAAATATGCAATTGAACATAAATAACATAACCTCTTAAAATTAAGTCGATAAGGAGCATCCAGGGATCCTTATGTACAGATTAGTCTTTTTTGTATCTGAGTTTGGTAGCACTGGCCTAGACTTAAGAAAGTGATGGAGAACATTTTAATAATGCAAATTAAACTTGAAAGTTTGATTTGCATATATTTTCCCCAAAAGAGCTGCTTGTTAAACATTACCAGTACACCCCTGAGCAAATCTCTCCATCTTTTCCACAAGAATTGCATGAGAAATATAGTCAACCACTTTGCTAAGACCTTGGTAAACTATATCTATGTCTCTTTGCCAAGACAAAATTTCTCATTGCCTAATTTCATAATATCCTCTTTCTTTATCTACTCACAGTAATGCACAGCAAAATGAACCTAGATTGAGATTCATTTAGTTTGGGGAATGTGTTAAATTCACATCATCCTTGAAGGGAAAATGGTCCCCAGTACTCTTCACAATTGGCAAGATTCAGACACATACTGTTTATGGCGTTGAGGCCTTCCATCCCATAAGACCCTCCCTCTCACACTTGTCCTTGTAACTCAGAACCATGTACCAGAAAAAGGAGGTGGATGGGAGTATAGAGGAACCAGTTTATGGCCCTTGACAGAGTTTTCTCTGTCCTCCCTAAACTACAGACAGCTGTCGTGTTATAATCAGACTTTATTGGCAGTAAATGAACAATTCCATTTACCATTAATTCTATTTTAATGGGCCTGATTCTATTTTGAATGGGCTAGCATTTTGTTTGACAGTGTGATGCCCATAAAGAAGAGATAGAAGATTTCAAAACTCATCCCTGTTTTGTCTGAATCGAAATACATGGTGATAAGAATGTATTGAGCAAAATGAAGTCAATACCTCTTAAAAAATCACGATGCCATGTCTGGCCATTTTTATGAAGGCAATGCCATAATTAGTGCATATAATAATGGACATTGGAGTTTAATTTGAATATTAGATTGTGAGCTCCTTGAGGGCAGACACTGTCTTTTGCCTTACTCTTTCTTTGGTGATTAAAAGGTACTCAAGGACGTTGTGATTCCTCAGGTCAGAGCTATGAACATTAATTCTCATTTTGTAGTGCAGATAAATCAGTGCCAGATAAGCAACATTTTCAGATGATATTATACCAGAGAAACTAGCTCTCACTATACGACTTGTTTTGCTTCCTAGATCCAGTGCTTTCATATTCTGTGTATTCAGCTGTAAGATGTCATTTACAAGCATAAGGTCATCCAGAGGATGATGACCAGGTAGTGAGGAAGACTTCATAGGATGATGCACGAGGATCAGTTGAACGAACTAGGGATACTTAGCCTGGATAATGGAAGACTTAAATGGGAGGACGACAGGAATCTGATAGCTGTCTTCAAGGATCCGTGACAAAGAGATCAAAATTGTTCCCTTTGGCTCCAGAGGGAAGGACAAAGGTTAAGAAACAGAATATGCAGTGAGACAGGTTTGACACAACACAAGGAAAGATACCCAAATAGTTAGAGCTGTCTCAAAGTAGAGTAGGTTTCCTTGGGAGACAATGGGTTCTCATTTGCAGTCAACCTGAGGGCAAGCCCCTCTGAACTTAGTGAGGTTGGTACTCAGACAAGGGGCATACAAGCCATTGCTGTATGACAGAGGGAAGGGGTAATCAGAGACGTAGGAGGCCCTTCCTCATGCCTCTAGCTTCCATTATTAAAGAAAGCACATTGTGAGAGTGAGAGAATGAGAGAGCAGGAGAGCCAGAGAGCCAGAGACAGAGGGTGGGGGTGGGAAGGGAGGAAGGGAAGGGAAGAGAGAAGAGGAGGAAGAGAGAGATAGAACAAAAGAGAAAGAAAGGGGAAGAGACAGAGAATAAGACAGAAAGAGAGAGGGAGCAAGAGAGACAGAGAGAAGAAGGGAGGGGAAGATAGATAGATCCAAAGAACAAGAGAGGGGAGGGAGAGAGACAGGGAGCACAATCACACAAGAGAAAAAGGAGAGAGACAGACACACAGAGAGGGGGAGCAAGGAAGAAGGGAGAGGAAGAGAGACAGAGAACAAGAGAGAGAAAGTAAGAACAAGAGAGAGAGGGAAAGAGAGAGGGGGAGAGAGTGGGGAAGAGAGGAGAAGTGGGGGAGACAGGGAGGGAGGGAAGGAGGTCGCTTGAGGTTATACTTACATGACAGGAAACAAATCTTCTCCTTGTCTATATTTATCCTATTTTTGCAGAGCACAATAAGAATTTCGTTGAATTCCCCACCAGCTACCATCAACTACAACTGAAAACACATTCGAATGTGCCAGTACCTCCTCACTCCTGCTCTCTCTAATGCATACAGAGATCCACTTGAAGGATAGGCTGTTTCTGAGGCCCATCTAGCAGCTTAGTGTATGAAAAGAATCAATGATGGGTGGTCGGGGCTCCCTACCACATGCTCAGGGACAGCATGGCTTTTGGCTGGGGAACCTAGGAAGGCCATATGCTCCCCTTCTATGCCTCTGGACCTTGGCCGCTTAGATTTGGCTCATGTTGGAGCTGTGGAACAAACTTGTCCAGCCAAGACCTGCCATCACATATGGCTTTCAGCTCCAATATGTCTCTGATTAAAGGCAAAAGCCCTGCCGCTGAATCCTGCTGGGTGTGGGGGAGCTATGCGGGAGCAGATGCCCAAAGCTATTGCACCAACAAATCTTCTAATAGGCGTGTAGGTCTAGACAATATCAATCAATGATATCTAAGGTGCTTAGATACAAAGCAAGCTCTTTGGGAGAAGGACTCAAGTTTGATGGTGATAATAATGCATGCTGCCAGAGATTGTAACAACGCACTTTCTAGCATCATACTAACCAACCAATCAACAAATATTCATCAAGCATTTACTACATGGCAGGACTGCGTTGGGCTCTGGGGGTGTAAATACAAAGAATGAAATGACCCCTACTCTCAATGAACATGCATTCAAATGTTTATTTGACTCATGCTATAGGATGCTATAAGCTCCCAGAAGCTTCCTAACATTGATCAATCCATTGAAAAGAAAAAGGGTGTTGAGGTCATGGATGGACAGTCACTGTCTTTGTTGTACTTTGTTGGATCAATGGTCTAGAGCTCAAAAAAACCTAAAAAGGCATCTAATGCCCTCATTTTACAAGTGAGGAACTGAGGCCCAGAGAGATAAGTGACTTCTAAAAATCATCAAATTCAGCACCAGAGGGGTGTTCTGACACCAGAGATGTCACTCTATCTGTTGGACCCTTGTACATAACGAAAATGTGTTAAATATGGGAGCTTGGGATAACATATTGAGAGGGGGAAGAAATGACAAAGATCATCAAGCCCAGCAGTTCTCAAAGATTTTAGTCTCAGGATTTCTTCACACTCTTAAAAATTTTGTTTATGTGATTTATGTCTATGAATATTTAGCATATTAGAAACTGAAATGGGAGGATTTTAAAAATATTTATTAAGTCATTTAAAAATAATAATATATTCACTACAAGTCAACATAAATACCATTTTAATGGAAATACCTGTATTTTTCAGAACAAAACAATTAGAGAGAAGAATGGAATGTTTTCACATACTTTTTGCAAATCTTTTTAATGTCTGGCTTAATAAGAAACAGCTGTATTCTCATATTTGTTTTTGCATTCAATCTGTTGTGATATGTTGTTTTGGATGAAGTTCATGAAGAAAATCTGACCTCACCTAGATATGCAGTTGGAAAAGAGAAGGCATAAAATAGGGGCAGCTAACTGGCCCAATGGATAGAATACCTGGAGTTAGAAAAATCTGAGTTCAAATCCAACCTCAGACACTACTTGTGTGACCCTAAGCAAGTCACTTAACTCTGTTTGCCTTAGGTTCCTCATCTGTAAAATGAGCTGGAGAAGGAAATGGCAAACCACTCCAGTATTTTTGCCAAGAAAATCCCAAATGAAGTCACAGAGAGTTGGACATGACTGAAAGGACTGAACAATCATTTTAATAAACAAATGAGATCTTAATATCATTATGAAAATACGGTTTTGACATTGTGGATCTTCTGAAAAGATCTTGGTTAACCTCAGTAGTCCTCAAACCAAACTTTGAAAACAACTGATAGAGGCCATCCCTCTTATTCTAGAGATGAGGAAATCATTGAATTTTAGAGCTGGGAGTAGGCTCAGAAGCTCCTGATTGCAACACTATGGCTTGCCTTTATATAACTCCATGAACTGTTTCTATAAATTTCATCCATCAGCAAAGATTTATTTGGCATATCCGGTTCTCGTGACATTTGCCCATATAAATATCACGAATCTTACGACTTCTTTAGGAAGGCTTAGTTATATCTCATCATTTCCAAACTTGACACTTATAATCACAACAGCATTTCATTCATTTACGACTGAAAATGTTTCTTATTACAACACATGCATCATTTTGGGAGCCTATCCCATAATTGCTAAGCTGTTAACACAATTTTCCCTGGGACTAAAAAACAGATTTTGGGTTAGAACTTTCTTGCTTTGGTAATTTGCCTAAACTTTCAGCATGAGGTTAATCATGGTACAGGAGATTAAGCAGGAAGGATCCTTAGAGGTCACCTAGTCCACCCGTTTATTTTACCAAGGGGAGGACAAGGCCAAAGAAACTGAAGTGATTTGGCTCATATCACACAGACAGTAGGTGGCAGTGTAAGAATTTGAACCCATGCCATAGGATAATTGATTCTGACGGGTCCCTAAAGTAGCCCAATTCCATTTTGCAAATGAAGAAAATGAGCCCCAGAGAGCTAAATGAATTGCTCTCAGTCACACAGGTAGCAGGAGGCAGAAGCAGGATTTGAAACCAGGTCTTTTAACTCCATATTCAACCACTTCATACCGGAGAAGAGAAGACTCAAAGTGACCATAAGCTGTGTTTGGGTCTTGAAATGGGAGAGAAAGGTTAGAATTTTCCTGTTTGGTCATGGGGGAGTCACAAAGAAGCAAATTATTATTAGGAAAAAATGCTCACAATTAGAGCTAACATGTAAAGGACTGACTCAAAAGATGGTGGACTCCTCCACTTTGGAGGTCTTCAGGCAGAGACGGGATGACGGCTTGTTGGGCATGTTATGGTGGGGATTCCTTACATGCCCTTCTGTTTGTATCCCCAGCACATAGTAAGTACTTAGACAGCTTTCCTTCCTTCCCAAACCAGGTGGACAATGAGGTCCTTTCTGGATCTCAAATTCTGTGATTTATAACTGTTCCTACCACATCACATTTTAACTCCAAATTCAATATTTTCCCCATAATTGTATTTTAATGGGCCTCACCTCCCTAGCCTGTCAGCTCCCCTCTCTCTTCCCTCTTGTCCACTTCTGTTGTCATTTAGTTGTTTCAGTCATGTCCAGCTGACTCTTGGTGACCCCATTGGGGATTTTCTTGGAAAAGATACTGGAGTGGTTTGCCATTTCCTTCTTTAGCTCACTTTACAGATGAGGAAACTGAGGCAAACAGGGTGAAGTGATTTGCTCAGGGTCCTATAGCTAGTAAATATCTGAGGCCAGATTTGAACTTGGGTCTTCTTGACTCCAAGTCTGGCATTCTATCCATTGTGCCACCACGCTGCCCCACTTGTCCACTTACCGTTATCAATTTTCCATGTCTTACTTCTGACTCCTTTACATCTTGCTCTCAGCACGATGTTTACCAACTCTACTAAGTCCTTAGCTGGTCATGAGGTGACTTTTCTCTCTCCCTTCCAGTTGGTATTTGTGTTTTAATAGGGGGCTCTTAAAGATGAATATTTTCAAGAAGGCACTCCTTCTGATGAGGTTGAGGCATTTGGGTAGAGTACATTGCTTTTCCTCCCCCCCCCCTCATTACACATACTAATTGTGCTGAAGGTAAACAAAAAACTGAAGCCAAAAGGAAACTTAAATATGAAGAACCAACAGTTGTATGAGGGGAGAGGGAGGACGTGTCATGTACTTTATGCCTCAGGAGCTTATCCTGGCAATATCTTCCTTATCCATTCATTGTCTCCCTCTCTCAAAGGCTTGGTCCAACAGTGATACACACTAGGAGTCTGGGTGTATGGAGCTGCAATGTTTGGAGGTTCAAGAACCATTCAGAAAAGGACATTGGGAAGGAAAAGAGAGTGGTTTCTTTCAATGCTATCTCAAGAAGGGGAAGAGGGTATTGTAGCAATTAAGGAATATCGATTGATCATCTGACTGACTTGTTTCAAGTGCTTCTATGTAGTGGAGGAGAGGGGTGTGATAGAAACGTACCAGATATTTGAACTTTCTGGCACTTATTCCTTTTATCTTGTAAAATGAAGGGCTTGCAATAGATAATCGTTAAGGTCCTTAGAGGTTCATTTTAGTATTTTCACTCCCCTTTTCTCTTCTCTCTCTCTCCTTCCCCCTTTCCTCCCTGCTTGTCTTCTCTCTTCTACTCTCTTGGACTCAACTATAATTTTGTTGTTGTTGTAGATCTTGGTACTGAATCTTTTTTTAACTTTAAAGAAATCAGTTAATTTATTGGTAAAGTTTAGTAAAAAAAAAAAAAAGTGAAAGTTTGGAACATTCAACATCAAATATCCACCCACCAAAAAGGAAATGGACCAGACAGCCCAGAAGAGCCAATTCCTCCTTCATTATCAATTACTCCCAGCCTCTGATGAGCTCCAGTCCCCAATGGCTATCTGCCTAACTCGAGGGACTATCAGCATCTCAGACTCAACATGTCTAAAAGAGAACTCATAGATTTCTCTCTTCCTAGCTTCTCTGAGCTACCCCACCCCACCCCCACCAATCCTGTCCCTATCCCTATGGGATTCCTTCCCTGCTAACTCACAGAATCCCTTATTTCCTCCAAAGGTTAATTCAAGTGCACTTCCTTTTGTTGTTCTGTCGTTTCATTCATGTCTGATTCTTTGTGACCCCTTTTGGGGTTTTCTTGGCAAACTAGAGCAGTTTGCCATTTCCAGCTCATTTTACAGATGAGGAAACTGAGGCAGACAGGGTTAAGTGACTTGCCCAGGGTTATACAGTTAGTCTGAGGCTGGATTTGAACTCATGAAGACGAGTCTTCTTGGCTCCAAGCCTGGAGTCTATCCACTGTAGCTGAGTGGTGTTTCCTACAGGAAGCCTATCCTGATCTGCTGAATTGTTAGTACCCATTTCCCTCAAATGACTTTTTGCCCATTTTTTATTTACTTCTCCACACATACTCTGTAGCCCCTCCCAATAGAATGTAAGACCCTTGAGTGTCACTGAAGGCAAGGATTGTCTCATTTTTTACTATGTAACTTCAACACCTGGTTGCAGAGCCTAGCATATAAAGGTACTTAATAAATGTTTATTGAATGAATAAAATATAGAAATTGGCCTTTATGTAGGTGCATACAAAATAATACTACTGATATAAAATTCTATGACTGAAGATACCTCAGATAATTTGGCTGTTAGCATTTTTAAGACAGATGATATCCAAATCCATAAATATGAGAACGTTAAATATTCTCCAAAAGAAAAAAAAATCAGCCCAGCGCACTAGTTTCCATTCACTTATCTCTGTTCAGGAATGGTTTTATCCCTCATTATGCAAAGGAGCAGGGACTTTCCTCCATGTAGAAATTCCACCAATGCATAACACAGACTTACTTGATAAGCCCCAGTGAATTGGTTGGGGATCAGAGAAGTGGCTTGCCCAGGGTCACACTGACAGTAACTGTTGTCTTCCTGTCTTTAAGCCTAGCACTCCATGATGCCCAGCTGGATGTCTTTTGCCCTCCCTAACTTCTCCTAAATTCTAATGATAGTTTGGGCCTACTTATTCATTCATTTTTCCACCACACATCCTCAGAATTTGGTCATCTCTGCCCCTATACACCCTTAACTCTGCACGCTAGAACAAAGTTCCTTAAATTTTCTGCATCTCATGGACCCTTCTGGAAGTCTGGTAAAGCCTAAGGACCCCTTCTCAGAAAAATGTTTTTAAATGCATAAAATTAAATATGCAGGAATACAAAGGAAACCAGTTCTATTGAGATACAGTTTACCAATCCCAGGATCAGAAGCTCACTTGATTCTAATGGCCAGCATGACCAAGCAGTTCAATGGGACACTAGCTTGATACCACCATCTTATAGATCAAAAAATTAATCATCCAAATCCAGGCTTTCCTACTACAGGCTGTAGAACAAAAAGAAAGAGAGGGAAAATTGCGCATATAAGGTTTTTAAAATAATGGGCCCATAATTGTTGGTAGATCTCAATGGATTTCGTACATCACTAATTATACTGCATTACTGTCAAATGAATTCTTTTAGCATGATTAATGTTATTATGCCAAATCCCAAATTAATTCACAATGAGGATCTTAGAGTCTCAGCAATGCTTTAAAAAGAAGGGGTGGGGGGAAGACAAATTAAGCCAGGGCCATTATAGTGAAATACTCAGAGGTTTGCTATCTAAGCAGTTCAAATATATTCCCAGAATTAACCTATAAATTTGCAGCTCTTCCTTGCTCACAGGGCTGTTCCCATCTTTTGCTCGGGTCTCAGAAGCATTTCCATCTATCTCAACATCAGCAAAAAGTCTTGTCATTTAACACCCTCAGCACATAGACCCAATAATCACTGGCAGCCTTTGGATCAATTTCCAAGATCTGTTCCCATACAGGATACCTTACACACACAACCTTTTAAAGGTACTTTTTTATTTTGGTTTATTAAAAAATCCTGGATCATATATATGCCATATGGAACACATTTTTAATATTTAGCCCGATTGAGCCTCCTAAATGTAGTTAGACAAAGCAGAAGGGGATGTTCCAATCCATCCCCATATGACTGGTGATGGAAGGGAACAGATGAGAGCAGACTACCCCAGTGACTCTGAGTACAAAGACCACAAAATCTTTCCTAGAAGGTTTCTGGAGAGGGAAAAGAGCGTTCCTACCCAAACTAGCTTTCATCTGTTTTCTCAAATTCTGATGAAGCATGAACCTAAAAGTGATATTGACAGGATTAAAAACTGTACTCAGGGCTAATAATGTCCACTATGGCTTTTGAACTCAGAATAGTTTAATCCAACATGGTGATTGCTGCTTAAGCACCACATACCAAAAAAGTGATCGCCTTCATCTTTGAAATAAGTGGTCAGGGTAGGGAAGGAGTGACTTTGGAGCAATATCCAGATGTGCATCTAATGTAGGGGAAATTGAACTACTCTCTCTACCACAGGCCAGGAGCCTGAGCTTATGATTCTGTAAAGCCATTCACACAAAGGACCTGACATTATCTCAGTTCAGATGATAGATCTTGGGTCATTTTACATGCATGATTCCAGGAATGAGAAGAATAAGACTTCTTTTATAAGCTCAACAGGGAATCTAAAGCACAAATCTCTAGGCAGAATCTCCATCCTCGGTTGAATGCTTCACTGAAGATGTTGTCATAAAATTGGGTCCCCACAGGAATGGAGGAGATCCCCCAAAGCTTTTACTTTCCTCCTTATACCATTCTCAAATTACATGGAACACTAGTGGCAAAAACCCACTCAGGAATATGGTGCAGAAATCAGGAAGAAATGATATGTTATAGAGAAGAGAGGGCTGTCCTTGGAATCAGGAAGACCTGGGTTAATGTCCTGCCTCTAACACAACATGGTGCCATGACTCAGAGCAAGATATTTAACTCTTTGGTGCCCCAGGCAGCTCTCTCTATTCATAAATTACAGATAAATTGCCAATCTGGATCAATACAGGGTGTTTTGTGCCAGAAATCACCCACCCAATGAAATCACAGCTCTCAGAAAATGAATCAGAAGATTGGAATAAGGCAATGGAAAGCACACTGGGTGAGGAGTCAGGAGGCCTGGGACTGCTATGGTCTGCCTTTGTGACTGTAGCCAAGCCTCTCCATGTTTCTTCACTTGTAAAGTGGTCTGGTGAGGTTTTAGTAGAGGAGGCCCGATTTGAGATGGATCCTGGAGGTTAGAAAGGAGGGACACTTGAGGCAGGAAAAACAGTGAAAAAAATTGGTTACAAACTTATGGTTAGTGGAGGAAATAGTACATAAAACAGTCTCCATGGAGCAGAGGGTTAATGAAATCATGAGACAAACAGTTGTGGAGTCTTGGATATCTAGGGAAAGCATTCACAGACATAAGGATAATAGGACATCATTAAGCATTCTTGAGCTGGAGATGGCATGGTCAAGGTACAGTTGTAAAGTTGAGAGAGCATTTAACTAGACATCAGGAGAACCAATATGCTAAAAGCAAAGATATATTTGAAAGAAGTAGGAAAAAATGTCATCTGAGGGATGGATGAACAGAGAAGATGGGCTAGCCCCATGGAGAAAGTGAGAGACAAGTGATAGACCACCTGTTCCTCTGGCATCTATCCAATGTCAAGAGATCATCAGGAAGGTCTCCAGGATGTGAAATGGAGTCCTTGTGGCCAAGAAATGGAAGGACGTGGATGAGAATCTCTCAGGATGGTCAGGTGGGGGTGGGTGGCAATCTCTCTAATTAGAGGGACTAGTCACATAAATGAAATGACAAATCCATTGAAATTACGCAATTATTGCATATTAGGACATAAACAACACAAAACCTATTTTCTATTTTTTTAAGTTTGGTTGATGCCTTTTTTCCATATTAAAGTCGTTTCTGGCTACCCTGCTTCCCCACACAGTGAATCTCCAACTGCAACAATAAAAAAAAGAAACAACTGATCCAAGCCAACCAATACATCAACCACTGTTAGTGGTATACGTTATTCCACAGCCATAGCCTCCCACCTCTCCAGCAAAAGGAAGGAAATGCATTTTCTCATTTCTCCTCTGGCACCAATATTGGGCCTTGTAATTACTCAACATTCAGCTTTGTTTTATAAGCTTTTGTCATATACATTGTTGTAGCTCTCATGTGTACTTAAACTTATTTTTTGTACCAGTATTGTCCCAGTGATGCCCAAAGAATACGAATTATTGACCACTATCACCTTCAAAGAATCAGAACTGCAGGTGACCCAAGTGGCAGTGGAGAGACACGTACCAGGGATAAGTTGGCTAGAACATATTAGTACAAGAAGAAGAGTAAAAGATTTCCTACCTAGGAAATATATGCCCAGAAAAGTAGGTGGGCAGATGGTATTAAGCAAACCCCAAATAACTAAGAGACCATCAAATGATAGGTTTGTAATCACTTGATCTGTGTCAGGTTAAACTTTGACTTCACCTTACCTAATAAGGAAGGGTTTGTGAAACAAATTGAAAAGTTTGATAAGATTAACAATAACTCATACTATCACTTTAGGTTTTATGAAGCATTATCCTCGCAACTGTGAGATAGAAGAAGGAATCCTATTTATAGATGTGGAAACTGAGGCTTTAGGAGGTTGTAAGATGCCTATGGTCCATACCACTAGTAAGTATCTGAAGTCACCTTCGAATCGTGGTCTCCTAAAGCCAAGTTGAGCAATCTTTCCATCAAATCACACACTACACTTCCAGAGATTACAGTAGCAAATTCGTTCTGCTTGAGACAAAATTTTTCAAGGACTTTGTTACATTCATTGTTTATATGCAAATTAACCCAGCTACTTGTAAAATTATAGCAAGCCCAGCAGGACCACTTCTTGAAAACACTTGGTTAACAATTATTTCATTATTAGTTGTATTTGAAAGTGGAAGAAACAAAATTTCTCTTAGAAGAGTCTATAATTACGACTTTTCACTACTAAGGCTGGCTTCTCTGTCCTCAATTAGTTAAATAGTATTGTTTCTACTGTTAAAAAATTAAATACTTCAGTCTCTCAACATGACCTCATTGATGTTAGCTTTCTTTCCAAAGATGCTGATTACAATCCATTACTGATACACAACATGTGGCATTGCTGTCCAACTCTCTAGTTGATATTCCAAAAGACAGATAATACAATGTGTTGGAGGGTATCCCTTTTGTCAATTCACAGGAAATAAATAAAGGATAAAAGATTTGTTGTTTTTCAGTCATTTCAGTCATGTTCAACTCTTTGTGACCCCATTTGGGGTTTTCTGGGCAAAGATACTAGAGTACTTTGCCATTACCTTCTCCAGCTCATTTTATAGAAAACTGAGGAAAACTGGGTTAAGTGACTTGCCCAGGGTCACACAGCTAGTAAGTATATGAGGCTGAATTTGAACTCATGAACATGAGTAATGGGATATTACTATGATGTTAGAAATTAGAACTATGAAGAATTCACAAAAGCCTGGGAAGATTTATGGAACTAACACAAAGTGAAATGAGTAGAGAATCAGGAAAGTAATACATGCAGTAGGTAGAGTAATATATGTATGTATTTATATATACACACACATATATGTATGTATATGTGTGTGTATATATACATATGTGTGTGTATATATATATACATATATATATGTGTGTGTATATATATGTATATATACACACACATCAACAAAAAATTAAGAACACCTTGAAATGTTTCCTGTTTCAGTGGATGAAAGAATGAAAACAGTAAAATAAAAAAATGGAGAAATCAATCAGTGGAACAGATTAGGTATATAATATATGGAAATCAAACAGGTAGCCTAGTTTTCAATAATTACAAAGACCCTAGCTACTGGGATAAGGATTCAGTATTTGACTTTAAAAATGCCAGGAAAATTGGACAGTGGTATAGAAAAAAATAGATTTAGACCAACACCTCCCACCTTATACCCAGATAAGCTCTAAATGGATATACAACCTAGATATAAAAGGTCACATCATAAACAAATTAGAGAAACACGGAAAAAATAATGATCAGATGTATGGGTAGAAGACAAGTTCATGACCGAACAAGGGATGGAGAGGATCACAGGAGATAAAATGGAGAATCTGATTATTAAAAGTATTTGTTCAAAAAATTCAATAAAGCTAAAATCAAAAGAGAAGCAACTGAGAAAAATCTTTGCAATAAGTTTCTCCGATACAGGTCTAATTTCCTACATATATAAGCAATTGATTGAAATTTATAAGAACCTTTCCTCCATTGATAAATGGCCTAAGGATATAAAGGAGCAATTCATAAGGGAAGAAAGGCTATGTATAGCCATATGGAAAAATGCTACAAATCACTAGTAATTTGACAAATGCAAATTAAAACAACTCTGAAGTTTTAACTCATGTCTATTTGATTGGCAAAACTGACCAAAAGAGACAATTATAAATGTTGGAGGGGAAGCATTAAAATAGGCACATCAATGCCCTGTTGGTGGCATTGTGTCCAACCATCCAGAAAGCTATCTGGAATCCAACAAGTTACTAAATTATTTTTGAGAATACCACTATAGGGTTTATTTGAGAATACAGAGCCTATTCCCTAAGGAAGTAAGAGAATGTGAAAAAAAGGTTAAAATGTTTACTTTTCTTTTTTGTGGTGGCAAAAAGACCCTTGGACACTAACGGGATATCCATCAACTGGAAAATAGTCGAAGAAATTGTTATATATGAATATCGTGATGAAGAAATAGGCAATTTCAGAGAGACATGGGAAGATTTACATTAACTGATTCAGAGGGAAGTGAGAACACTATAAAGGTAAACAACTTTGAAAGTTATAAGAATTCTGACCAATGAAATGACTGTCCATGACCCCAAAAGATAAGTGATAAAGCCTACTATTTATCTCCTCATAGAGAGGTGATAGAATCAGGGTACAGAATGAGACGTATATTTTGGCCAATGTAGTAATTTGTCTTTGCCTTATTATGCTTATTTGTTTTAAGGAATTTGTTTTTTTTCTTTTTGGTCTTGGTCCAATAGAATAAAAGGTAAAAGGGAGAGAAAATAGATTTCTGTTAATTTTTTTTTAAAAAAATCAAATTTAACATAAAAAAATCAAATCCATAACATGTAACACTGCTTATCTAGAGGTCAGATTTTAGACCATTCCAACTATCTTGAACCTAACAGAAGGGGCCTTTCCCGATCCCTCTTAATGCTAGTGCTTTCTCTCTGTTGACTATCTCCATTTTATCCTGTATGTATCTTGTTTGCATAGTTTTTTTTTCATGTTGTCTCCCCATCAGACAGTGAAATCCTTAAAAGCAGGGGCTTATTTTGCCTTTGCCTGGCACATAGTAGGCACTCACTTTAAAAATGCTTATCAATTGACTGATTAATAAAATGATTTCCCAAAAGGTGCTGTACTTCTACTTCAAAGAAGAGTCCCTAGGACCTTTGTTCAGGACTTAAATGACTCCTCTTCTAAACACAATACTAAAGAATTTGTCCATGTAGGCTCTTAATCCACAACAAATTGGTGCCAGCTAATTAGAGAGGACTAATAGAGGAAGGAATATGAAGAGTCTTAATTCTAATGTTGTTTTTCAGTCATGTCCTACTCTCTGTGACCCCGTTTCGGGTTTTCTTGGCAAAGATGCTGGAGTCGTTTGCCATTTCCTTCTCCAGCTCATTTTACAGATGAGGAAATTGAAGAAGACAGAGTTAAGTGACTTACCCAGGGTCACACAGCTAGTAAGTGTCTGAGTCTGGATTTGAACTCAGCTCTTCCTGACTCCAGGATAAGTCCTCTGACTACTTCACCATCTAGCTGTCCCTCAATTCTAGTACTGTTAATTTGTTACTTACTTTCTATTTATCCTTTAGAGAGCTTGTTTTGTATATACTTACGTGCATGTTGTCTCCCTTTAGATATAAGCTCCTTGAAGGCAAGGACTGGCTTTTGTCTTTTTATATCCCCTGTACTTAGCACAGTGCCTGGCACACAGTAAGTGCTTAATAAATGCTTACTGATTGAAGGGGGAAAAATTAGAAAGGTAGAAAAGAAGACAACAAAGGCATAGAGACAAAAATTTAGGAAACAGTTCAGAGCTCAATTTGACTGGCATGTAGACATGCGAAGGGGAGTCATGTGAAATGAGGCCAGAAACAGGTTGGAGTCAGACTCTGGACATCCTTAAATGCCAAGCTGAAGAGTTTGCTTTTATAACAGAAGCAATAAGGAGCCAGTGAAGGCTTTTGAGCAGGGGAGGGACCTCAATCAACCAAAATTTAGTGCCAGGCACTATGCTAGGTATTAAGGATACGGAGGCCAAAAAATGAAAGCTTTTGCCAGCAAGGATCTTCTGTCAGATATCCCTAGATCTGTGTCTTAGGACAATCACTATGGGACAAAGCAAGGGGACCTGTCAGGATCCTATCAAAATGAGAGATGATAAGACCCCGAGCTAGGGTAGGATAGAAGTAGGCAGACAGAAGGGATGAATGTGAGAAAGAGGCAACAGGGCTTTTTTCAAGGCTTTGTATTTTTCAAGTTAGGTAAGTAAAGTCTAAATATTCCTATGGAGAAAAGGGGACAGATAGGAGAGATGTCTTGGAGGCAGAATCAATGGGACTTTTTTTTCAAAGAGGAATTTTCACTTTCCAAGGTGGGCAAGTAGAACGGAAATATTTCTGTGGCCAGAAGAGTTCTGTGTTAAGAGTGATGATTTACTGCTGTTTCCCAAAGATATATCTACCATATGTCCCCAAAGGCCCATTGCTGAGACAGCCATATAATCCCATATGTCAGCAACAGCAAGCACTTACAAAGTCATCCATAACTACGGGAAGGCATGGCCCCCTTTCCAAATCCAGCCTGCATGAAATGCGCCACACGAGGCAGAAAGGATGCCTTCGTTCCTGAGGACTTCACGAAGCTCTTTGGGGCTAATAAAAATTGCATTTATCCTTCAGGAAGAATTTGTTCTGAAGGGTCAGACATGATTTCCCAGGCAATCTCGGAGAGATGCATTGAGTCTCTGTTCCCTTATTTGTCCATTTTTCCCTTTTAAACGTGCCCTTTTACTTACGATGGTTTCCCCTCATTTACTTCATCTGCAGCATGGCCCATCTGAAATCATCAGAACCAGTGGGTCAGAAATGCATCCTCTGGGAAGTGTTTTCCCCCAACTAAGTACACAGTATCAAATGGCCCTTTCTGGCGTATGAACCAGCTTTCTACAGCCAAAATAACACAGGTCTCCATAGTGATGTACATCGTGTCTGAGGCCATCAAGGAGAAGGGAATATGATTGGTCCCACTCTGCATTCAGAAGATAAATTAATGAAAGCACCATAGGAATGGGGTGCAGTAAAAGATATTCACTACTATGCATGTTGTTACATGGGCTAGCAGCCACAATGACCTAGACTGTAATCAACCTGACTGATGCAATGAAGAAGGAGTGGGGGGTCTGACCTGCCAAACACAACATCTTATTGGTCTTGCAAATAGAGGCCCACGTGTCTCCAAAAGCCAGAACAAGACCCCTCTGGTTCACAGAGGTGTATTTACTGTTTAACAGGTTTCTACACTGAGAAGCAATATTTCTAGGATGGAGGGAATAATTCTCTGCCACCTTTTACTAGAAGGGTTTTAGTCATGGGAAGGATGATTTCATCTCACTGTTAAACCCCAATTTATGCTTTTTTGGCCCCACAAGGGAACTAAGTGGCATAATGGAGGGAGCATTGGACATAGAGCCCAGAAAACCTGAGTTTGAATCCTGCCTCAGATGCTGGTTGTACAACCCCAAGCAAGTCACTGAATTCAGTCTCAGTTTTCCCATCTGTAAAATAGAGATAACAAAATATCTGCCTTATAGAGGTATTATCAGGATGAAATAAGACAATAAATAAAAGGTATTCTGAAAACCTTTAAGGGCTATACAAAAGTACTTCTTATTTTTCTTATTACGATCTGGGGCAATAGGTAGAAGTTATGAAGAGCTAAATATAGGCATAACATAAAGAGACACTGCCTAGCAATTGGTTCATTGGTTATTGTCCTTCATTCTCAAAGAGAACCAAAATGACACCACTATGTTAGAGTCAAGCTATAGTGTGTCAGCCTGTGGCAGATCAGACCGATACGAGCTCAGAATGCTCTACCACAGATCGGGCACAAATAGTCCATGTGAACATTTGGAGTGCATTCTCTAAATCTGTGCATCTCATGGTTCTTTTGAGCTCCTTCAAGTCTGCTTTGCTCTAGCACCTTCTCTGATGGAGGCCCATCATGCTGAGCAGTCCTGTGCCAATGTCTCCCATGTCACACAATCAATTCCCAAGTGCTTAAGAGAGACCCTGAGAGGGTCTTTGTATTGCTTTTTCTGACCACCATGTCAGGACTTTCCCTGTGGGAGTTCTTCATAAAATAGTCTTTTAGGCAAGCATACATTTGGCATTTGAATGTGGCCAGCCCGTTGGAGTTGTGCTCTCTGACGTACAGTTTGAATGCTTTGCAGTTTACTTCGAGAAAGGACCTCAGTGTCTGGTACCTTATCCTGCCAGGTGACCTTCAGAATCTTCCTAAGATAATTCAAACGGAAGTGATTCAATTTCCTGGCATGGCACTGGTAGGCTGCCCAGGTTTCACAGGCATGCAACAACAAGGTCAGCACAAACCTTCAGTTTGGTAGACAGTCTAATATCTCTTCTCTCCCACACTTTCCTTTGAAACCTCCCAAACACTGAGCTAGCTCTAGCAAAGTGTGTATCAACCTCATTATCAATGGCAAATATACTGACAAGGTAAGCAAATTTATCCACAGTGTTTAAAACTTCTCCATTTGCTGTAACTGATGGCTCCACATATGGATGGTGCTGACCAAGGGAGTACCTGTGTTTTCTTGGTATTAATTGTTAGGTCAAAATTAGCACCAGCAGCAGAGAATTAATCCATATTTTGTTGCATCTCAGCTTCAGAGGCTGCATTGAGTGCACGATCATCTTCAAACAAAAAAAAAATCATGTACCAACAATGCCTCCACTATAGTATTAACTTGTAGCCTTTTCAGGTTGAAGAATTTACCATCAGTGCGGAAACTGACCTTGAAGGTGTTTTTCCTCATTGAAGGAATTTGACAACGTGGCTGAGAATATCATGCCAAAAAGAATGGGAGCAAGTACGTAGCCTTGTTTCACTCCATTGGTAAATGGGAAAGCGAGATAGCATCAGCATTGTACAGAACCCAAGTGAGCACACCGTTATGAAACTGATGTACAATACTGATAAGCTTCTCCAGGCAACCAAAGTTTGGCATAATTTTCCACAAACCCTTGTGGTTGACAGTATCAAATGCCTTGGTGAGATCTACAAATGTTTTGTTCAGACCGCTGTTCTACTCCTGGCATTTCTTCTGGAGTTGTTGGGCAGCAAACACCACATTGACCATCCTGAGCCCTTTCTGAAGGCACTCTAGCTCACAGGATGATGGCTATCTTCCAGGTGAAGGATCAGCCTATTAAGGAAGACTCTGGCAAGAATCTTCCCAACAATGACTAAGAGAGAGACTCCCCTATGATTGTCAAAGGACAATATTTCCTTTATCTTGATTGAGATAGTATCTTTCTAACTCACTCTCTCCTTCCTCAGGCTTTTAGGATTCTGGGTGACAAGACAGTAGAACTGTCACTCAGTCTCCTACTGAGGTTTAATCATGAGATTGTAAAGGGCACAGCCCCAGAACATTTTCTTTTCCACTGTACACTGCATAACACAAAGCTGTGTGAGCATTTGAGCTTTGAAAAAATATTAAAAAAACAAAAAAAATATGCCTTTCAGTTTTGATTGAAGAAATTACCTAAGTAGCAAAATGTGTGAGTCAAGTGCCCCAGGGGAAAGAAGAGAATAGATCAGTGAAGCAAGATGGGAGTAAATGGAGCTATTCACTCAGTACCTCCACTTCACCCACTGTTATACTGACTGCTCTCTGGTGGGTTGCTGTTTTTAGTTTACTCTGATTAGAATGGTTCTAAGAAATTGTCATCTGCTTATTTTAAGAAAGGCCTGAGGAGAAAGTCCCATTTATATAAGAAGTTAGTGCTTTCTAAGAGCTGGTCTATTTATGGCCCATCCTCTGAGGATAAGACTTACTGGGTGGTCTCCATTCCTGGTTCCATTACTAACCAAGAGTTTAAGGCCAAATAATAATGTCTTTGCACCTAGTTTTCTCGAACAAAAGGTATAGAGACCCCCAATGGAAGAGGAGATGTGTCAAGAATAAGAGATGAGTGGATTGGAAGACATTAGAAAATCCTTAAACCTCTGTCCTTGGGCCTCTTCTCTGTCTATATTTTATTATGTCAGTTCCCATGGGTTAAATTAGCACCTCTATGCTACTACTCGTTCCCAGATCTATAGATCTAGCCCCGGTTGCCCTCCTGAACTCTATTCCCACATCACTAATTGCTCAATGGACATTTCAAAGGAAATGAGCCTCTAGGCATCTCTAATTTGAAATGTCCAAACCAGAAATTGACACCTTTTTAGAATTTCTCTATTATGATCAAAGACACCAGCTTCTTTCCAGTCAGCCAGGTTCCCAGACTTAGTGTAATTGTCTACTCACTCTCCCTCATCTCACATATATCCATCCATTCAGCTGCCAAATTTTGTTATTCCTACAACATCTTTTGCACAAGTCCTCTCCTATCTATGCTCACACAGCCACCACCCTAGTTAAAGACTTCATCAATGTCTCTTGTTATCTACTGGAATAGTCATTTAACTCATTTTCCTGCCTCAAGTCTCTCCCCAAATCAATCCAGCCTCACACAGTTGCCAGTAATTTTCCTAATGTGAGGTCTGTGACTTTTCTAACTCCAGTGGCTAGCTATTACCTCCAGGAACCAGGAAGACCTAAGTTCAAATCTGACCTCAAACACATTATCTATGTGACCCTGGGCAATTCATTTAACTTCTATTTCCCTCAGTTCCTCAACTGAAAAATGGGGACACACAGGAGAAGGAAATGACAAACCACTCCAATATCTTTGCCACAAAAACACCATGGCTAAGTCCATGGAATCCAAAGGAGTTGGACACGACTGAACAAATGAACAACATGTAATATCAACTTGTCTTTCTGGCATCTAAATCTCGTCACAACTCAGTACTCTCCTATCTTTCCAGCCTTCTTACATAACCTTCCCCTTGCACATACTGTGTGCCCCATCCATACCAGCCTATTTGCATGACAAGTCATCTCCCACCTCCATACCTTTGACCTGGCTATCCCTCATGCATGGAATGCTTTTCCTCCATACCTCCACTTCTTCCAATCCCTGGCAACCTTTAGGACTCTGCTTAAGAGCCTCCCTTGGCATGAAGCCCTTCTTGGTCCCTTCAGGGCTTCATCTTCCCCTCTGAGAGAGCCTCTATTTTTTCAATTTGTACCTTGTTATTTATAGCTGTTCCTCCATTGGGATGCAAACCCCTCAAGGGCTGCTTTTTTCTTTGTATTTCTAGTGCCTAGCATAGTACCTGAGACATAGAAAGCACTTGACAAATACCTGTTGATTGAATCACAAGGCTGTAATTTCCCCAAAGCAGCTTAATTCTGCCTCCAGCTCTCTGCCTGTCTGCAGTCCTCAGAGCTAGGAGGACCTCAGAGGTCATCAAAACCAAGTTCCTCCTTTTGCAGATGAGGGAATTGAGGCCCAGAAAAGTTCAGTGAGTTACCCAAGTCATTTGTGCAAACACAAACACTTGGAAACCTTGCCATCCCTAGGGAGGTCCCTCTTCCTTTTGGAAGCTGTAAAGGTCATTTGCCATGACATCAGTGAAAAAACAAAAACTAAAAAAAAACTCTGACAAGCACATTCCCATATTTTATGTCTTCCTTAAGGCTAATGGCCTTCCAAGGACTGAAAAACAAAGGTGTGTGGCTGCGTCACCTAAGGAACTCTGTATGATCTTGACCTAGGCATGGGGAATGAGCACTCACATTATGGAAGGATAAGAATAACGGGTTTGGAGTCAAATGACCCAAATTTGAATCGGGGGCTCAGTTTCTTATCAGCCAGATGACTTTGGACAAGTCATTTTACCTTGGTGAAAAAAGTGGAAAGGTAGGCTAGAGCCAAATTGTGATGGGCTTTAAATGCCAGAGAAGTCAGTGTTTTCTCTAAGAGGCAACAGAGATGTCCCTGAGGGTTTTGAGCTCTACTGAATCAAATGCTTTTTTCCTCTATAAATCTCAGTCAATTGTGTGACTGTAAAGCTGTGGTCTGCTATAAAGTACCATACAAAGATAAAGGTCTCAGACACTGAAGTACTTATAGCATCACTTTTTGTACTAGTAGCATTCTGGGGGAACAGCTAGATGGTGCATTGGATAAGGTAAGGAGGCCTGGAGTTAGGAAGACTTGAATTCAAATCTGACCTCAGATTGTTACTAGTTGTGTCTCCTTGGGCAAGTCACTGCATCTGTTTGCCTTGGCTTCCTCGTCTGTAAAATGGAGATAACAATAACACCTTCCTCACAGGGGTGCTATGAGGATCAATTGAGATAATAATTATAAAGCACTTAGCACAAGGTCTGGCACATAGTAAGCATTATACACACATATACAGATACATGTATGAGAGGAAGAGGAAGAGGAAGAAGGAGGAAGAGGAAGAAGGAGGAAGAGGAAGAAGGAGGAAGAAGAAGGAAGAGGAAGAAGGAGGAAGAGGAGGATGAAGATGCCCATCAATTGGTGAATAACTAAACAATTTGTAGTTCATAAACATGATAGATAATCACTGTACCTCTTATTTCTTATAATGATGAATATGAAGAATTCAGAGCAGCAAGGGAAGGCTCATATGAACTGATTCATGTGAATTAAGGAAAACCAATAAAATGACATACATATAGTACAATATAAGAATAAAGAACAACAAAAATCTCGGAAACTCAGTGCTGTGTACATTTAGTGAGTAAACCCATCCCTGAGGAAGAGATAAGAAAATGTAGTTGCCCCCTTCATGGGAGATGTGAGGAACTATGGGTGTAGATCACTGAATGTGCTGCCAGACTCGATCAATGACTTGGCCAGCTTTGCTGAAAGGCTTTTTTCTTCTCTTTAATTTTTTTTTTATTTATAAGGAATGGCTCTCTGGGTAGAAGGTAGGGAGGGAATTTTCAGAAATGAAATTTATTTAAAAACAGAAAGTATTTAAAATCTCTTTTTAAAAGGATGTGTGAAATTCTATCTCTTCTCCCATTTTCATCAAGCATACCCTTCATATCTACATAGACCATATTCATAAAGATCTCGGAGTGATGAGAAAGTAGGCATAGAGGTCGGTGAAAGGGATGTTTTTCTTCCAAGGTACTGGGTTTTTGTTTTGTTTTGTTTTTAAGTAAGTACACCGTCCGTAGTTTTTTTTTTTTTTTTTTCCCAAGGCTTTGGATCTCAGGCTACATTAACAGAGATGTGGTGTTCTGAATGAGAAAAGTGATTATTCGGCTGCACCCATTCTTGTTCAGACTACACCTGGAGGACTGTGCTCAGTTTTGGTTGTCACGCTTTAGAGAGGGCATGAACAAGCTGGCATAGATCCAGAGGACTTGGAGCCATGCCACCTGGGAATTGGGTGGGATTTTTTTTATTATGAATAAGAGATAACTCTGACTGTATTCAAGTATTTGAAGGGATGTCACTGAAAAAGGGATTAGACTTATTTGGTTTGGCTCCAGGGTAGTAGAACTAAGGAATGGGTAGAAGTTAAAGCAGCCTTTCCTCTGATGTTGGAAGATACATCATCATGATACAATCTTTCAAAAGCGGAATGGGCAGCCTTAGGGAGGATGTAAAACTCTGTGTAAAAGGCAGCGATCATGGAGTCACACAAATCAAAGTGCTGACCTTCCCTCCCTTTGTGACCCTGGGCAAGTAACTTAACCTCTCTGGGTTTCACTTTTTCTTTAAACAGAGATGTTGGATTAGATCTCTTCTGGCTCTGGACTGGTTATCCCATGAATATTTCTCTCATGTATCATGATTTGTCAATGATTAGCAACAATCATTCTAGTGTAATATCTGAAAACATTCCTAGATACAGCTCACCTGGGACCCTTGGAAATAGGGTATCTCAAAAGTCTTTAATAAACTTCAAAGTTCACTAAGACTTTTGGGATACCCTGTATATTGGACACGTTCACTAAGTTTATATCTTCAGATCCAGAGCTAGGACATTTTGTGCCTTAGACTATTTTTCTGTAGAGGAGAAGAAAGAAGGGAAAGGCGGTCAGTAGTACTGATGGCAGTAAATTTCCAGCTACAACTGAGCTGGGGAAGGAGATTCTAACTCTGGAATCCAAGAACTTGTTTTGTTTTGTTTTTTTTAAAAATACATTGGTAATCCTAATATAGTGGGTTCCATTTGTAATCCTATGCATTCTATATTATGCATTAACAAACACTCTTCTGAGAAGGGACCCATAGGTTCCACCAGACTGCCAGAAGGGGCCATGACACCGAAAAGGTTAAGACCCCCTGCCTAGAAAGTAGAAAAGTTCTATTCCCCCTTGGAGGTTTTGAAGGAAAAGGAGTATCCAGCAAAGACAGGCATAGGGAGGATACAGACACCAGCACTCGGGGCTAAAGCTCCAATCACCCCAAGCCAATTTTGGATCCGAATCTCTTAGTATCTCTTCACCTGTCTTGGGATTCCATGCTTATCCATCTTTGTTTATCCTTGGTTTGACCACAGCTTTGCTTGACAGTAAGGAGAGAAGCAAAATTCATGCTAACAAGTCCTTTTCTTTTGTCATCTGTTATCATGGTAACATCTGCCCTAAGCAAGAGGGCCTCATTCTTCCCTTTCCTTCTTCAGGCAACAGTACCAAAGTAAAAGATCCTTATTTATTATCCTCGGAATTTGGAGCCAGATGGTCCCAAAGTTGCTGTTTTCTGATACTACTCTTACCCTTTTAGACCAAACTTTCTAACTCATCCTTGGTTATCTGCCCCTTTGCCCTGCATGAATGCCCGTTCAAAATCTGGTACTTGGAGATACACAGATATACATATATTTAAAATAATAATTCTTCGGCATCAGATTTTGTAATTCTGAACAAGTCTCTATGAGCTACTAAGTTTGCTGTTGTTGTTTTGAATTGGCCAATTCATTGTCACTGAACAAACAGAGACTCTTAATTATTAAGGAGCTTGCCTTAATTCGCCGTGGGTAGCAGTTATTAAGAACAATAAGACCATTTAGAGGAAGAGGCTACTGATAACAGAGTAAAAGATAAATTAGAGAGTCATCACATTTATCACAGTCTTCCAAGAAGAAAACCGTCCTATCAGATGAGATTTCTTTCTGTTCTGACCTAAAACCTAACCGTTGAAGAGCTGATGTCTGCCCCACCCCCCACTTTTTTTTTGTACAAACAGCCATCCATGGGTCATCGATGAACGGCTACTCCAGTAATCATACTGAGACTAATAAAGTCCCCTTGGCTATTTCATCCTGTTAAGGGGCACTTGTGTTATCTTCCTCATAGACTTGCTATGGGGCTCATATATGAAAAAATGCTTTACAAAAGTGAATGCACTATACAACTATCAGTTACTATAACTAACTATTGAAATGTATAATCAAATAATCAGATAATGAATGAGAGATCTGAGGTTCCATTTTGTGCCACACGGAAGCACTGGTTGTGGGTCTAAGGCTTTGTATTCTGATCCCAGATCTTCTACTTACTCCCTGTGTGTTTGCCTGCAAGTTTCTTCCTATCTCTATCCTGTTTCTTTATCTGTAAACAAAAAAAGGGAGGGTGGGGAAGCTATATGCTCACAGAGAGCTAGGAGGAGCCTCAGAGGCCACCTCCTGCAAGCTCATTTTTCAGATTAAGAAACCAAGTCCTAGGGAAGATGTGACTTGCTGAAGGTTAGAGAAGTCAAATGGACTTTGAATCCAGGTTTTGAATCCAGGTCCTCTGACTCCTCTGAGTCCAGGACCCAGTACTCCTTCCACTGTACCATACTTCTTCCCTGAAGAGACCCAGTGATCTCTATGGTCCCTCCAACTCTAAATCATATGATCCTATGAATATTTGGGGAGAAACAACTGAAAGTTAGGGACTCCGCTGTAGTTTTATATTCATTCACTCACTCGTTCATTCAATATTGGCCTACAATTTCATTGTTGCAAAGAACTCCCAGCCAAGAAACTCAATCTGCCTAAGCAGATTGCCACTTTTTCATCAATTTACTTCTAGAGAGTTGCCTGGGGCACAGTATGTGTCAGAGGTGGATCTTGAACCCAAGTCTTCCTGTCTCCGAGGCCAGCTCTCTAACCATGACTTGACACTTCATCTCTCTAATGTATACATGACTAATAATAAAGATAGCTGATGTTTATAGATGTGTGTGTGTATGTGTGTTGGAAAAACTGAAAAGTAGTTTTGCAGAAACTAGGTATAGAACAACATCTCACACCATATACCAAAATAAAGTCAAAATAGATACATGATTTAGAAATAGTAATATCATAAGCAAATTAGGAGAGCATAGAAGCATCTACCTGTCAGATCTATGGATAAGGGAAGAATTTATGACCAAACAGAAGGGGAGGATCACAGAACATAAAATACATAATTTTAATTACATTAAATTAAACTGGTTTTGCGCAAACAAAACCAGTGCATCCAAGATTAGAAGGAAAGCAGGAAAAAGGTGGTGGTGGTGGTGGAATTTTACAGGAAGCTTCCTCTGATAAAGGCCTTATTTCTAGGACAGATAGGGAATTGAGTCAAATTTTAAAAATTCTGAGTCATTATCAAATTAATAAATGGTCAAGGGATATGAACAGGCAGTTTTCCGACCAAGAAATCAAAGCAATATACAGTTATATTTTAAAATGCTCAAAATCAGCACTGTTGATTAGAGAAATGCAAATTAAAACAACTCTGAAGTACCACCTCACCTATCAGATTGACTAACATGATAGAAAAGGAAAATGACAAATGCTGGAAGGGATGTGGAAAAACTGGGACACTAAAGCAATGTTGATAGAGTTGTCAACTAGTCCAAGCATTCTGGAGAGCAATTCAAAACTATGCCCAAAGGGCTACAAAACTGTACACAGCCTTTGATCCAGCAATACCACTACTAGGTCTGTATTCCAAAGGGACTTTTTTAAAAAGGGAAAAGGACCTATTTGTATAAAAGCATTTATAGCAGTTCTTTTTATGGTGTCAAAGAACTAGAAATTGAGGGGACACCCATCAATTGGGGAAGGGCTAAACACAATGTGTTATATAATTGTAATGGAATAATATTATGCTATAATAAATGAAAAGCAAGGAGTTTTCAGGAAAACCTGGGAAGACATATCTGAACTGATGCACAATAAGATGAGCAGAACCAAGACCACACTGCACACAGAAACAGCAATATTATAACAATAGTCAACTGTTAAAGACTTCACTGCTCTGATTAAGGCAATGATCCAAGACAATTCTAAAGGAACATGATAAAAAATGCTATTCACCCCTAGAGAGAGCATTGATTAACTCTGGAGATTGAAGAGATTGAAGTATATTTTTTCACTTTAGTTTTCTTGCTTTTTTGCAACATGGCTAATATGGAAATATGTTTTACATGATACAAATAGATTGAATGTTATTTGTGTGCTTATGGAAGCAGTGCAGTAGAATGGATCAAGTACAGGGGTGGGAGTCAGAAAGACCGGGGTTCAAATCCTTCCTCCCACACTCTGTGATCCTGTACAAATCACCTCACTTCTTTACCTCAGGCAACCTTAATCTATAGCTGATAGGAAGAGTACCACCAAGGGTGCCCCATGCTGCAGACATAACAGACACTTCATATATTTGCATGTGTGCAAACCTAGGCAATTTGAGAGATATGAAGAGGCAGAAGGCAGGGCTCTTGTCCCCTCACAGAGCCTAGAATCTTGTTAGGAGAGGAGATAATTCAACTGGACATAAAAAGACAATCATAAAAAGTAGACAAAATCAGTAACAAATGAGTCTGAAAGACCAAAGGTACAGTATTAGTAGAGAGAGGTACAGAGTTGTGCTAGAGTCAACTCCCACTAGCAAGACTTGATTGTTAAATTTTCAGTGTGAGAACTTACACTTCAGAAATTGGTGAATGCTACAAATCAGGGCTTAATTTATTGTTTTGTTGATTTTCTAGATTTTCTAGACTTAAAAAATTGATGGAGAAAATCCTAATAATGCAGATTAAACTTGAAAGTTTATCCTCTGTACAATTTGTTTTTCTTAAAGAGCTGGTTGTTAAACATTGACAGAATACACTTCAAGAAGGCCTTCAAGGGAAGTTTCATGGAAGAAATCTTGAAGGTTGAGTAAGATTCACTGGATTGACAGGAAAGGCAACCAAACCAAGAGAATGGAGGTGAGCAGACATGGCGAGGCAGGAACATGACACTCAGTGTAGACAGCACCCAGGGTAGAGGGTTTACATACAGGGGAGGCAGCTTTCAAGGGAGCCAAGGCCCTGCAATGCTAGGTTGATAAATGAACTGCCCTGAATGCCTGATTCTGCTTTCCAGGTGAGCTGAGATGCTGGGTGAATTGGGCCTTGAGACATCCAAAAGCCTCTATTCACACACCTCTAGAAGCCCTGAAATTTCAAGCTGGGGATTCTCCTCTCCCAGATGTGGCCTGAGTGACATCCTTCAGTCCTGTATTCTGACTCTGAGTCTACAGGCTGGCCCAAATTTCAGCCTTCCCTGGCACTCCTCAAGCTGACCTTTTCTTTCCTCTCCAACGAAATACAGACAAATGAGTGCAGCTGAATTGTCTTCATTCCACTGAACTAATCTGAATGCTGGCCATATTCTTTTCAGCGCCAAGATCCGACATGTTAAGGTCCCTGCTTTATTGATTTTCCTCAATTTAGGTTGTATTGGCTTCTGACTTACACAGCATATGTAGACTATAATCTTTTTTTCTTAGTATAGATTCACTGGATGCATATGGTTTTAAAGAAAATAGGTGTTTGCAAAAAACTTCCAGCTGAGATCTATAGCTCCCATATATTACACCGAGCATATGCTGGATGCTAGACAGCCATAGGAAATGGGTATGTGCTCCTGTAATGGGATTCACTCCATCAACGAATATTCAGGCATATCTCAAAGAGTGACCAACTATCCAGGGGCATAATGAGAGTCCCATTCATTGTGGCATGTTAAAGTCTAGAAAGCTGCTATATGCGTTTTCTCATTTGTTCTTGTTTTATTTTTTACTTTGTCTCCCTAGTACCTGTCGTATAATAGGTACTTAATAAGTTCTTGTCAATTAACTGAGCTTTATAACAACCGTATGAGGGAGGTTCTATAAGCATTATTACCCCCATTTTACAGGTGAGGAAACCAAGGCTCTGAGAGATCAATTAATGTGCCCATTGTTACACAACTAGGATCAGAGATTTTGAGCCGGCAGCGCTCTTAAATAGGTTGTCTATTCCAATCTCCTCATTTTATAGAAGAGGAAAAGTGATTTGTCCATATTCAAACAGGGTCAGACCTAGCAAGTGGAACTCAGGTTTCAATGCTCCTTCCACTTTTTTCAGCAGTCTTTTCATTTTGCACTCCAATCTTGAGGCAAGATTAGAGAACAAAGGTCTTTACTGATCCCTGATGCTTTTTCTCCATTTCCACTTGATATAGTGGATAGAGGAAAAATCTGAAGCCCCAGGAAAATTCTGTGGACCTTGAAAGTGGCATGGTCCTTACGGGCCTAAAACTAGAACCCAAAGATCTGCTGTCAGCCAGTGTGAGCTACTAGGAGATTTGCTAATCACAGATTTTTTCCCCCTTACAGTACTTATAACAGGAGACTATACCCGTGTGTAACCATGCCAAAGAGGCAGCTAGATGGCTCAGTGGTACTGTACTAGGCCTGGAGTCAGGAAGACCAGAGTTCAAATCTGGCCTCAGACATTTATTAGCTATGTGACCCTGGGCAGGCCATTTAACCTCTGTTTGCCTTAATCCACTGCAGAGGGAAATGGCAGAGCACTCCAGTACCTTTGCCAAGAAAATCCCATGGGCAGTATTGGTGTGCTGTGGTCCACAGAATCACGAAGAGTCGGACATGACTAAACAACAAACAAAAACCATGTTGTTTCCCTCATCTCTATGCTGGCATTCAGTTAGAGTTTCCTTTTTGTTTGTTTTTGTTTTTTTGCAAAAGAGTAACAAAATGAAATGAGAATTAAAAGCTAAATAAAGCATGTTAAATGATGAGATGTGATATAAAAGCAAAGAGACTTTTCCACAAGTCATGTAGTAAAATCATCCTGACTTACTAGTTAGAATACATCTATGTCACAAGAAACTACATTATGACAGAATGTAAATTCCTTGGAGGGAGGGTTGATTCCACTTTGCCTTTCTTCCTGCAGTGCCTACAACAGTGCCTGGTCCAGAGAGTAGAGCTTTATGAATGTTTATTGACTGATTGGTACCATAGTATTTCTTCCCAAATATATTTCTTATTTTTAAAACTCTTCACATTAGCAACTGAGGTAGGCTATTTCACTAGGAATGTCTACTATTATTGGGAAAAGTAATTTCTTAATCATTTTATAAACTTTATCCATTCAAAAGCCCCTTAGTTCCAGCTCTATGGTGTAATCAGGACTTGCAATGTTTATCAGTGTCACAGAAATCATGCCTTTTGTGTGAATCTTAGCAACCTAAAAACATCATTAAGTCCTAAGGACAATATTTTCCACTTGAATTTAAAATTTCAATTTGCCTACCAAATGATTTCCTTTGAACTGTAGGTCTTGAAGCAATCATTAATTTACAAAGTAACTGTGTCATACCTTTTTTAAAAGATAGAACTCTGATCTCATTGGTGTAGGGAACACCTGGTAAGAAAACTCTGTCTTCCAATGCAGATCAGCCTCTACTCTGAAACCTAGAGATTCTTCCAGAGTAAGTTACCTGAGGAAGTAAGAGGTCAAGTTGCCAAGTGTCCTATTGAAAATCTGCGTCAATGGCGGAATCCAGATCTCCCTGTCCTAGCTCTTTATCCAGGACACTCTGCTGCCTTTCAAAAGAAAATCCAACTAGCTGGAGTCTTTTTTTTAAAGCTGTTTTCATTTTCTGTCAAGAAAACATATCCTGGTGTTTAGTCTCCCAAATTGTGTTGGAAGGGAAAACTAGGCATCTAGTTCTAATACTGGAATTGATTACTTGTGATGTGATCCTTTTGTTGGTACAAGACTGGATTCTATAGCAGTAGAAAGGACATAAAAGCATCGCATGAAACATCAAAACAACATTTTAAAATAAAATAGGCATCATACCACTTCCCATAGCTCACGTAGGAGATTAGGGAAATAAATGTCATAAATGTGAACCTATTTTGAACATTTTAGAATAAAGGCACTGTATGAAAATACAATTGTCATTTTAGTAAAGCTATCGATCACTCATGGCAAACACATACAGAGGTTTCACTATGTGAAAGGTACTATTCCCAATACTGAGTATATGAAGGTCAGTTAAGTACTGCCCATTTCTCCAAGGGGCTTATAGAGAGCAGCTAGGTGGCACAGAGCACTGGCCCTGAAGTACGGAGGACCCTAGTTCAAATCTAGCCTCAAATACTATCTGTGTGATCCTGGGCAAGTCAATAAACCCTGATTGCCTCAAAAGTGGGGGGTTACAGTCTCAGTGGGAGTTAGGAGACAGGAAATTAGAAAATAGTAAAGTGGAAAAAATGGCCAGTGTGATACAGCAGAAAGCTACTTGGCTCTGGAGCCAGGGAACTAAGGTTCAAATCCCACCTTTGACACACAAAACATACGGGATTTTAAATCACCTAATCTCCCTCAACTTCACTTTCCTCAATCATAAAACAAAGGGTTTGGACTGGACAACCTCTGAGATCCCTTTAAGCGCTAGAGCCATGAACCTATGAAAGGCCAGATTAGTGACTGCCATGGATAACTGCTGTGAGGAGAAGGGAGAGAAGCAAGGGGATGGTTCCATGGAAGAGCTGACCTTTGAATGAAGTCCAGAAGATGGGAAGAGTTTCCGGTCTAGAGCAAAGAAAGCTCCTTAGCACTCTACCTAACAGCCCTGGTGCTACCTATCTGTATGTCTGTATGTAGATAGATAGATAGATAGATGGATAGATACATAAATAGATATAGACATGGGTATTTACATGTATACATACATATAATTATTTTAGTTGTTTTTCAGTCATGTCTGACCTGACTTCCTGTGACCCTATTTGGCGTTTTCTTGGCAAAGGTACTAGAGTGGTTTGCCATTTCCTTTTCCAGATCATTTTATAAATGTGGAACTGAGGCAAACAGGGTTAAATGATTTGCCCAAGGTCACACAGTGAGTGTCTGAGGCCAGATTTGAACTCAGGTTCTCCTGACTCCAACACCATGTAGCTGCCATATAGATAGATAGATAGATAGATAGATAGATAGATAGATGGATGGATAGATAGATGGATAGATATCTTAAGATCTATGACCTAAGGTTTGAAGAGGAAAATGGTTAAATTCATTAAGTTTTTAAAATATAAAAACAGAGATTCAAGGGGTACTCCCCCAGCAATTTATTCCTCTAATTCCTTTGTGATCTATGGCCACAGGTACGTTCAGTGCCGAGCACTTAGGAGGGATCTAATATATTTTGGTTGAAATGGATTGAATTGCTTATACCTGCTTCTTCCCTGCTCTTTTTCTTCCCTTTGAGCAAACAACCAATTTGATTGGTTCACATCTACCCATAATCCTCTTGAAGACCTATTTTGTCATGTGATTTTAAATGTAATTCTCTTCTGCACCAGGACCTGACCTTTGATAGTTTTATTTGTGTTTATATGAGTACACATAGAAACACATAAACCTAATGAATTATGTGCACACCTATATATCAAAGGCCAATCTGCTTCTGCAAAAACAGATTTTTTTTCTTGTAAAATATATTGGCAAAGAAGGGGTTAAATCAGAAAGAGAGCCTGGTATAGCAGAGTGAGACTAGGAAGTAGTCTTACTTAAGTAAACTTAAAATCTATTTCCCACTCTACTCCTAACTGGATTTGTTTAACCAGTCACTCACCTTCTCTGGGTTTCCATTTTCCCAGCCATCAAATCAGGGGAGCGGACTGGATGATTTCTAAGGTCCCCTTCAGCTCTAAGATATTTAATGGAGCAGCGAGGTCTTCACTCACTGATTCTGTGCTATCCTCTTATCCCTACTGCCTTCAATTCACAGAAGAAGACTTAAAGAAAATCGGTTTTTTCATCCACAAAACCAGTAAGAGATAACTTAATTTATTGCTAGTCAGAATACTGGTGAGTGGAAATAATTCTTAAAGATTCTGTACTAGCCATGCTATGAACTAATCCTTAAAAATTGAATAACCCTTAGATTTATCATAGCTTTAGAAAGGGACCTTAGGGGTCATTTAATTTCATTCAATTCAACAAACATTTATTAAATACCTACTATGTGTCAAACACTATGGTAGGTAAGAGTCTGCAAGCTCTGGGCACTGGTGAATTTGACTTGGATTCTTGAAAATGAAAATCCAAATATTTAGCAAATACCTAGAAAGGTAAGTAGTGGTTATAAAGAGCCAGCAGGGCTTTATCCAGAATAGATCATTCCAGTTCAACCCCATTGCCTTTCTTTGGCAGGATTACCAAACTAGCAGGTGAGGGAAATGCCGTGACAATATCTTATATAGAATTCAGCAAAGATTTTTGACAAAGTAGCCCATGCTATTCTCTCAGGGAGAGAAGATGGAGAGAGATGGAATAGACAATAATACTGTCAGGTATATTCAGAATTGGTTGGATGGATACCAGGACTCAGAAAGTCATTGTTGATGGTTTAATATGAACTTGGAAGGAGGTCTCGAGTGGAGTACTCACAGGATCTGTGCCTGCTTAACATTTTAATCAATGGCTTGGCTAAAGGCACAGAAGTTTTTATTCTCATCAAATTTGCAGATCAGCAAAGCTGGGAGAGACAGGTAACAGACTGGAGGATACTGTCACCATCCAAAAGAATACTGTTAAGCTATAGCATTGGAATGAATCTAACAAAATTAAATTATAAAAGACAGAGTTAAAATCTTATATTTAAGTCCAAAAAAGAAAGAAATGAACTTCCCCAAGTTTAAGATTGAGTGAAGCATGATAGATATTAGTTGTTCTGAAAAAGATCTGGGGTTTCTCGTGACTGCACGCTACAGATGAGTCAGCAGTATGACACAGAAGTTAAAAGACTATTATGATTTGGGGCTGCATTAAAAGACCTAACTTCCAAGAACAGAAGCGAATCCTGCCCTACCCTACCTTTGTCAGACCTCATCTGGAGGGTTGTGTTCAGCCCAAGAGAGTGCAGAGGAGGTAAACCAGGATGAAGTATGTAGATCCACCTCATCTGAGGGTTAGTTGAAAGAACTCAGCATGTTTATCCTGGAGAAGGTAAGGCTCAAGGGCCTGGAGTAGGGGAGGAATGCTATCTATCTCTAAATATTTGAAAGGCTATCACATGGAAGAAGGACTAGGCTTGTTCCATTAGGGCCAACATTAGGGAAAATTTTCTAACATTTAGAGCTTTCCAAGAGTGGAATGGGCCACCTGGAAAGGTTCCCTCTCTTCATAGGTGCTCTGGAAAAGGTTGGAGGACCCATTGTTGGGGACATTAGCATGAGATTCTCTTTGATGGAGGCATCATCCTAGTAGATGGCTACTGAGGTTCTTCCCACTTCTCAAATTCTGTAACACTCTGAGTCTGAGGATAGAAAGACAAAAAATGAAAGTGGTTCCTGTCTTGGAGAAACTTATATTCTACTGTTTCAATCCCTTCATTTTATAACTGAGGAAATTAAGGTTCAGAATAGTTTAGATAAGTTGCAAAAGCTCATATAGTTAGTAAGTGGCAGAGCTAGGACTCCAACTTTGCCCCTCTGTCGCCAAATGCCCCACTCTTTCGATGGTGGCCCCCAATACCCCCATTGTTATCATTATGCTTGATATACCTATATTTCAATATGGGGCCCATGTATATCCCATTATTAGATCTCATTTGCGTTATTTGCAAAAGGCATTACAGTCTATTTGATAATTCTTAATTAAAAAAGTGTTTGTGTTCATTCAGTGACATTATTTTGCATTAGTCATTGTATCTCCATCCTTCTCCTCAACTTTTTATATCGTGATTTTCCATCTCAACAATAGCTCTGTGAACAAGAGTATGTTGCTGAAATTACAGATGCTTAGTAATCTCATCTTCTAAACCAATAAGGCTTTATGTTGGGGAGAAAAAAAGCACAGAGTCAGCCCCAGCATCCCCTCTTCCGAGAAGTATATAAACAACTCCATTGTGCCAGCTTCTAAGAGATAATATTTAAAAAACAAGCAGGCATTGGTAAATTAGATAATTATTAAGGAAAACAATATGGCGCCCAAAATGATGCATTAACCATTTCTAATGTTATTGAACTGAACTACAAGAGAGGCACTTTGTTCTTGCATGCTTGGCAGACAATTCTTCTTTGCTACTGAAATACTTCATGTGCATACTTCCAAGGAAGACTCATGAATGCACAGGTTCATTAAGGGAATGAGAGAATCGATTGTAAAATGGAAAAGGCCGAGTGAGGTCATATTTCAAAGAGATGAATATGGTACACTCCATTATGTTGTAATCAGCCTCTCTCTTTCATTCTACAAACTATAATAGTTTATCCTAATTTTAAGAAAGGGAATAAAAAAAATTCTCACTGCCTTGCTCCTACCTTCATTGCAGACACTGGGAAGGACTAAAATGTGCTGTAGGCATTTTCTATCTCCCAGGGTCTTTGGAGCAGACCCTATTGATGCTGCTGACCATTTTTCTTCTTAATAAGAAAAACATTCAAATGCTACGAATATTGCTGCCCTGGCAAACCCCACTTAATAGATGGGACTTGCCCCATGCGTGACACATGCAACATCAATCAAGGCAGAATTTTATTTCGATTTATTATGGTTGCTGTCTAAATGAAAAAATGCTTATATCGTAAAAACGTCTTGCAATATAAATGTGGAAATGATGTAATCACAGATTTTAAGGGAAAATCCTGATTCTGATAAAAAAGATGCACATCTTAGGCTTCTAAATTTTTCATTGAAGTTAAACATAACCAAATAATGAGAGCATTAAGAGGTGATGGTAGTACAATGTAGAAGTCACGTGTTTAATATTTTATAGCTTTATGAGGGAGCTTTATTATTTTTTCCTTCTTTAAGAAGGGAGCCGTTGATATTTCCAAATGATTCTGGATAAATGGCTTTAATTTCAGTTTCATTGAAGGCTCATCTGCAAATTTTTTAGAAACAATCATTTGTCATGGAGCCAATACTTCCTAGCTTATTACTCTGGTATTTATTCCCGACTCCAGCTGTTGGGCTGCAGGAAGTCCTGTGGCTACTCAGGCATGGGGCTTCCATCTTCCCATCAGGAGGTTAGGGGGAGAAGGGGAGAATGGGGGCAGGGAGGAAGCCTTCTCAACAATGGAAACAATAACATGATGAGTCAATGCTCACCTGGACAGGCCTTCAAGCCTGCCTATCCTTTTAAGGGCAGAATAGCAGGTATTAAAGGTAAGTGAAGTCCTGAGTTCATAAGAATGTAAAATTATAAATTTAGAGCTACAAGAGACCATGAAGGTCATCAGATCCAACTTCCTTATTGTACAGATGAGTAAACTGAGGATCCAAATTGTTAAAAGAATTGCCCAAGGACACACAGCTAGTCTGGAGTGGGGTATGATCTCAGGTCTTCCTCACCTCAAGACCAATATCCTCTTTAGTATACTACATTGCTTCTCTTTGAGAAGAAACATGGTAGAGGAAAAAAAAGATCAGTGGACTTGCAGTCAGGAGATCTGAGTTCATATCCTTGCTTCGCTACTTAAATAGCTATGGTAGAACTATGGGTAAGTCATTTTTCCCTCAGTTTTTCCATCTATTAAATGGGGATAATAATAGTGCGTGAGCTACCTGTCTTGTGGGATAAGGAGGGAAGTGATTCGTAAATTTAAAAAGATCACGTAAATGTGAGTTAGCATCATTATTAAGTAGGAAGACCAGAAACACACCTGAATGATTGTCATAGGCTATCAGATACTATCACTTATAAAGTAGGATAAAGTTATCAGATTCTAGCACTTTTCTTCTCAAATCTCACTTTGCACTTTTTATTCTTCTAATGCTCTTATCATTGGATCATTACCCAGAGCTAAGAAAGGACGTCATTTTTTATAGATAAAGAAACTGAAGCCCAGAGAGATTAAATGCTTTGCCTTAAGTCATAGGCTTCAGTGGCTTCATTCAGAGGGGATTTTATCTATTGGTGTTGGTGTCTTAACCATAAAATTGGACCATAAGCTCCGTGAGAGTCACAGCTCCAAGAGTTATAAAGTTTGAGAGGATGGATGGATGGATGGATGGATGGATGGATAGATGGATGGATGGAAGAATGGAAGAATGGATGGATGAAAAAGCATCTATTAGCCATTTAACATGTGCAAAGTGCTTCATAGCCCAGCCCCTTCCCGCCTTTCCAGTCTTCTTATACCTTAACCTCCATGTGCTCTGTATTCCAGTGACACTGGCCTCCTGATTGTTCCTCTTACATGACACTCCATCTTCCAACTCTGAGGTTTTACTTGTCGTTCCCCATGTCTGAAACTCCTTCCTTCCTCATCTCTACCTCCATGTTCTTCTGGCATCCTTCAAGCCTCAAGTAGAGTCCTACCTTCTCCAAGAAGCCTTCCCCTGTCCTCCTTAATCTCAGTGCCACCTTCTCTCTGACAATAGCCTCAATTTATCCTGTATATATCTTGTTTGTCCATAGTTTGTTTACATTCCCTTCCTCTCCAATTAAACTGTAAGCTCCTTGCGAGCAAGGAAGATTTTTTGACTTTCTTTGTATCCTCAGCACTTAGCACAGTGTCTAACACATATTAAGCCCTTAACAAATGCTGGTTGACTAACTTCAAAGCACAGTGATTAGGGCTAATGATGGAAAAGGAAAAGGAGAGAATATATACAAAAGGTTTTACCTTTACGTTAGACAGAAATGTCCCATAGTGGTTCTTAGGGTTCAATAGCAAAGCAGACGTCAGTGCATTTTCTTTATTTATTTATGATTTATTATGGCCACTGTCTAAACAAGAAAATAATTAGAAGGGACCTCAGTGGAAATCTAGCCCATCCCATTTCTGGAAAAAAAGACAAACCCACACTATAACATATTTGACTAGTCTAAGTGTTTGTTTCAAGATCTCCAAGGTAGCAGAACTTATCACCTGACTAGGGAGTCCATTTCACTTTGGGGCATCTGTAATCGTCAGGCAGGTGATGGACCCCTCCTTGCCCAAATTTCCTGTTCCCCATAGTATCCCTCATTTAGTAATGATAAGGACAACAACGATGATGATGATAACATTTCCATACAAGGGCCAGGCACTGTGCTAAGCTCTCTACAATTATTATCTCATTTGAGCCCCACAATTACTCTGTGAGGTAGGTGCTATTACTATTACCATTTTACAGGTGAAGAAACTGAGACAAATGGAGGTTAAGAGACTTGTCCAGTGTCACACAGCCAGTATCTGATTGAATTTCGAGCCCTATCATCTGAACCACCTCACTGTCCCTAGTGGTGCCTAGTAGGAAGTACTTACTGTATTTGTTGATTTATTCATGGATGGATTTAGAGTATATGGTCTATATGTATATAATTTGGAATGTATGTGTAGGTATGTAAGCATGTTTGTGGATATATACACATATATACATATATGTATACACACACATATATACATGTACATGCGTATAGATATACATATATACATGTGTATCAGATTAACTGAAGAGAAAATAGAACACTTAACCTATCTTGGAAAAAGAAACTGAACAAGATATTAAACTATTTGAAAAAATAAGTAAAGAAGGAGTCCTACCAAATTCCTTTTATGACATAAATATGGCTCTGATAACTAAATCAGGGAAAGCAAACACAGAAAGAAAACTATAGGCCAATTTCCCTAATGAATGTTGATGCAAAAATTTTAAATAAAACACTAGAAAGATGATTACAGCAATATATCACAAAGATCATACACTATGACCAGGTGAGATTTATACCAGGAATGTAGGGCTGATTCAATATTAGTTAAATAAGAATAACTGACCACATAAATAAAAAAAAACAAAAATCATATGACCATATTGCTAGACACAGAAAGCTTTTGACAAACTATGACACCCATTCCTATCCACTAGAAAATACAGAAATAAATGGAGCTTTTCTTAAAAATTATAAGTAATATCTATCAAAAACCAAGAGTAAGCATTACCTATAATGGTGATAAGCTAGAAGCGTTCCCAATAAGATCAGAGGTAAAGCAAGGATGTCTATTAGAATCCCTATTATTCAACATTGGCTGCAAATGCTAACTATAGCATAAAGAAAAGAAAAAGACATTGGAGAAATAAAAATAGTCAATGAGGAAATAAAATTATTATTCTTTGCAGATGGCATGATGGTATAATATACTTAGAGAACCCTAGAGAACCGAATAAAAGACTAGTTGAAACAATTAACAACTTTAGCAAAATTGGAGGATATAAATTAAATCCAAAAAAGTAATTAACATTTCTATACATTGCCAACAAAACTTCATAGGAAGAAATAGAAAGAGAAATTCCATTTAAATAACTGCATACATTATCAAACACTTGGGAGTCTACCAGTCAAGACTATAGGAACTATATGAACACAATTACAAAACACTTTTCACATAAATAGATTTAACAATGGGAGAAATTTTCGTTGCTCATGAGTAGTTCAAGCAAATATAATAAAATGACAATTCTACCTAAATTAATTTATTTAATCAGTGTCATACCAATCAAACTAACAAAGGATTATTTTATAAACCTAGAAAAAATAATGAAATTCATCTGGAAGAACTAAAGGTCAAGAATATCAAGGGAATCAAAAAAAATAAATGTTAAGGAAAGCATCTTAGCAGTTTCAGATTTCATACAATATTGCAAAATGGTAACTATGAAAACAATCTGGTACTGGCTAAGAAATAGAGTGGTGGATCAGTAGAATAAATTAGTTACAAATTTACAGTAGTAAATGACCATGGTAATCTCATTTTTTATAAACCCCCAAACCTCAGCTTTGGGGGCAAGAATTCACCAATTGGAAAACTGTGAAGTAGTTTGGAAGAAACTAGGCAGAAACCAACATGTGACACCATATACCAAAATAACTTCAAAACAGGTAGATAATTTAGACTTAAAGGGTGATATCATAAGCAAATTAGGGGAACGTATAAAAATTTACTTGTCAGATCTATAGATAAGGGAAGAGGTAATTACCAAATAAGAGAGAGGATCATGGGAAATAAAATGATAATTCTAATTATATTAAATTAATTTAAAAGTTTTTTGTACAAACAAAAACAATGCAGAGGAAATTTGAAAGAAAGTAGGAACCTGGAAAAATATTTTTACAGCAAATTTCTCTGATAAAAGCCTCATCTCTTGTATATATACGGAAGAGTCAGATTTACAAAAAAAAATGAGAGCCATTCCCTAACTGACAAATGATCAAAAAATATGAACTGGCAGTTTTGAGACCAAGAAATCAAAGCTATCTACAATCATACTAAAAAACACTCTAAATCACTGTTGAATAGAGAAATGCAAATTAAAACAATTCTGACATACCACTTCACACCTATCAGACTGGCTAACTTAACAGGAAAAGAAAATGATAAATTCTGGACGAAATGTGAAAAAAATGGGATAATAATGCAATGTTAGTGGAATTGTGAACTGGTCTGACTATTCTGGAGAATAATTTTGAACCATGCCCCAAGGCTTATAAAACTTTGCATATCCTTTGACCCAACAATACCATTACTAGGTTTAAATCTCAAAGAGATTAAAGAAAAGGGAAAAGGATCTATATGTACAAAAACATTTATACCAGCTCTTTCAGCGATGGCAAAGGATTGGAATTGAGGGGATGTGCCCATCAATTGGAGAATGACTGAGCAAGCTGTGATATATGATTGGGATGGAATACTATTGTACCATAAGAAATAATGAGCAAGGTGGTTTCAGAAAAGCCTGGGAAGATTTATATGAACTGATGCAAAGTGAAGTGAGCAAGACCAGTAGAACACTATACAAAGGAACAGCAATATTGTAAGGATGTTCAAGACAATGATCCAAGACAATTCCAAAGGACTTGTGATGAAAAATTCTATCCATTCCCAGAAAGAGAGTCAATGAACTCTGAGTGCAGATTGAAGTATACTTTTTTAAAATTTTCTTTACATTTCTTGCTTTTTATTTTTGCAACATGGCTAATAAGAAAATATGTTTTGTATGACTTCACATGTATATCTGATATATTACTTGACTTCTCAGTGGGTGGGGGAGGGGTGGCAGGAAGGGACAGAAATTGTACCTCAATTTTTAAAAATGAATGTTAAAAGTAAAACAAAAACAAAAAAGAAAATTGTGTTTATTAGCATATGCATATGACATAATACATGTGTATATATGTGCATACATACATATTCATATATACAAACATACATATATACACACACATATACACTCCTAAAGATATTTTCCACTTTTTTTTCTCTTAGAAAATTATAAAAGGCTACAGTGATCACATTAAGTCAGATCCAATTTCTTTGGAAGGCATTTTAATGAGAACTTGGAGACAACAACAAAAAAATCAACTGTTACAGGTACTAGTGCATGGTAACTTTCTTGGCTCTGACTCGAGGAAACAAGATGGAACCCCTAGTTAAGATGAGCAGCTTTCCATACCGTTGTTTGAGTCACAGTGGAAGCTGCAAGGATCAGACACCCCCATGACCGCCGATCACTTCAGTATATCTATGCAGTAGGCAAATGAAGCCAAGTTTATGAGTTTAATGGCTCCCAGCTTTGATTTAATTATTTTAGTCATAGATGAGATATCTCACTGAGCTAGCAATTATCCAAGGATATCACCTTTTCCATTATAACCAGTTTAAGAACAGATGAATCTCATTTTATTTCCCTTCACACAATCTACCTTCCAGAATAAGCCTACTTCCTATTTTGAGTAAGAACACTTACTACTTATCTCCTGCCTCCATGCCTTTCCATAAGCTGTTCCTCATGCCTGGACTGCACATCCTCCTTACCTCTCTTTCATATAAAACTTAGCTTCCTTCAAAGCTTAGCTAAATTCAAGTTGCTACCTCCAATATGGAATTTTTCTTCATTCTCCTATTTGTTGCAATTGAAATCTTGAAATTACATTGTATGTCCTAAATATTTTTTCAACTGTATATTTGTGTCTTCTCCAATAGAAGGTAAGCTCCTTGAGGTCAGGAACTGCTTCATTTTCTTTTTTTTTAATCACTCCAGGGTTTAATTCAACACTTGACAAAGAAGAGGTGCTTAATTACGGCTTGTTAATCAAATACCTCACAGTATAGTTGTGAGGAAAGTATTTTTTTAATCCTAAAGTGATAAAGAAACTGAGTTTGTTCATTTGTTCAGTAGACAAAGAAAGAACATTGAATTTGAAGTAAGGGGATCTGGGGGTCAAAACCCAGCTCTGCCACTAACTGCCTCCATGACCTTCAACAAGTCACTGAATGTCTCCAGGCCCAAGTTTCTTCATCTGTAAAATGAGGTGGAGGGTATTGGGGTGGGAACTAAGTTACCTATGGGGTCTCTTCCAGCTCTTGATAGGATCTATGTTCATTCATTATTTCAATGGGATAACACCCTTTTAGAAAATCACCAAATACCCCAAGAGAATCAAAATATAGGTTCTAAAACAATAAAGGTACTTTCAACATCAAGAAGGCAAATATTCAAACAGTTGGAAAATGGGCACCTGAAATAGAACAGCCATTGACTGTATCTTGAATAATATGGTATTTCTACAGGTCACAAGTTACTAAGCCTAACTTGAGTGGCAGAAATCTCCTAATCCCTGAAGCATCAAGCTGGAGATATTCATTTGGCCATTAGGCTTGTAAGAAAAGTTCACTTTTCTATCATTTAATTGGGTTAAACGGTTGAGCCTACGGTTAGAGATGATGAAATGATGTACACAGACAGCCACCCCAAATGGCAGAATGCTATTTTACCAAGGAGGAGAAACATGGCACAGCACAGATTTTACAAGTTTATTTAATTAGCAGCACTCTAATTTAGAGATAAGTGTCAGAGACAGACTTCAGGGACTCCAATTCAGACAGTCTCTGACTTCCAGCCATTTCCTAAGAGCTAAATCTGCAGACAATGCCATATCATTCAGACAAATAGTTAAAATGTTGTCTTTCCCTGGATTCTGGGATAACAGATTGATGACAAATGGTTAACTCTGATGTAAGTTGGGAAAAATCCCTGTAGGATTGTATAGTTTACTATTCTAGTTCAAGTTTGGTTATTAGACATTCTTGAATGAATGCTGTTCATTCGTTTGGGACAGGTTTGGTTGACTGTATTTATTAATTTGTCTGTTTGTTTGTTTTTAACAGACTTGTATTAGTATAAGGGAACTCTTGGTGCATAACTCCCTTTATCAGTGCATGGTAACTTAAGAGTCCTAAAGAGTCATCTGGGGCATTAGAAATTGAAGTGACCTGCCCAGGATCACAATCCACTATCCTGCATTCTGAGATCAAGTTTCTACCCAGTCTACCATGCTGCCTTTTCCCAAAGGAGATGTCTATGATCATACCATATATAAAGAATATTAGGTACAGATCATTTCATGAGGGCTCCATCATGCTATATTGAAAGAGATGGCAGGAGAAGGAAGGAGCAGGAAAAATGAGGAGATATTCTCTGAATCTAGGAAATATTAGAATTTAGCAGCTAAATCAACACCACACATTGGCCAAATTTAGCAGGCAGAGCCAAAAAAGGAAATCATCTCTGGACAGGTATCTTACATCCCAACTCTGTTGAGACAACACGGAAATATATGAATAAATAAGAAATACTACTCACCTAAATGAGAGGGTAGGAGATGGAGAAGGAAGTATGTTAATTTCACTTAATAAATGTATATATGTGACTAATTTCACTTAATAAATGTATATTTGTGACTAATTTCAAAAATTATATATAAAATGCAGATATGTTTCAATCTAGAGACTTCCTTCAAAATAAAAAATAAAATCTAGACACTAAAAAGTATAGCCTTAGACATCTAAACTGTATTTTGTCTCCTTTTTTGGCCTGTATCTATGATTTCTTTGGTGTAGAAAAGCTCCCAGGTGTGGAAACTCTTTTCACACATCCAAGTCAGCACTCATGCAACTTTGAGCTTTCAAGAGCTACCCTGAGAAGGTAAATCATTAGCCTGCGGTCATATGGCTAGTACATTTTATAGCAAAAATTAAGACCAGGTCCTTCTGACTCTAAGGCCAGTTTTCTGCACATTACAGTAGGAATTAGTAATGTTTTTGTCTGCTGTTTGGTAAATCTGATAGACTTCTTTACATTAAAAATAAAAAAGATTATGAGGAAGCCAATTATATTAAAATACACTTATCAAAATATTTTTAAAAAGTTCACAGATGCCAGATTAAGAACCCTCCTACTACCCTCTAGTGCCCCCCATTATCATGTGCTGTCCCCCAAAACAGCACTTCCTACTGGACTCTACCTAGAATCCTTCCATCCACTTCCATCCTTCAGCCCAACTGACACTTCCCCCACGATTCTGTCAGCTACTAGCGCCTTTCCCAAACAACTGCCTTGTATTAATTTTTCTATACTCAGACACCTACTAGCTGTGTGACCCTGGGCAAGTCACATAACCTCTTTTGCCCCAGTTTCCTCATTTGTGAAATTGAGATAATAACGGTACCTCCCTTCCAGGGTTATGGTTAGGATCAAATGAGGTTATATTTGTAAAGTGCTTTGTAAATCTTAAAGCTCTATAGAAATGTTAAGTATTATTACTATTATAATTATAAAGGATAGTAATTCTAAACACTCTTCAACAAGTCAGTTTTTCAAATGTTTGAAGAGAACTATCATGTCTCCCTTGACACTTCTCTTCTCCAGATTAAACATTCCTAATCTCATTAACCATCCCACGTACAACATGGTTTCCAGAATGCTTATCACTATGGCCACCTTTCTTCTGGAAACACTATTGTTTGCCAAAGTCCCTTCTAAGAACATGGTGTCCAGAATCGGGCACAATGTGATCCAGGTGTGGTGATATAGGAATGGGTCATGGATTTTCCCTTTGTTGGTATTGCTGAGCCATGGGTCTGCAGCATTAACATTAATATTAAGTCTACTTAAGGAATTTCCCCAGAACTTAGTGCATCGCAATCCAGAGAGCTGGCCAACTGTGCACCAGGCACAAGCCATTTCCTAGCCTACCATCAAACATCAGGGGTCAAAACCAGCCAACGTTTGCAAGTGAGAAGCTAGCAAAGAGGGCTTTAGGAAATGAGTGATAAAGAGCAGCCATATTAAGACATCAAAAATAATGAAATCCAAATCCAGGGTCCCTGAAATGCTTCCCTGTTTTCATCTGGCATTACAGTGTCATTATAGACTTAATTACCATGTGCTACCACTGATCACATTATCATAATTAAGGCTAAACACAAACATTCATTACCACTGCTTTCTCTCATAGCATTCCAAAAAAACATTTCTTTGGAGTTGAGATTTTCCATGACGGCTCTTGGCCTAAAGGTAACTGGTTTGAATAGTTTGCCAAAGTTTTTAACAGCTATTCTAAAACCATGAAAAACATTTTTCTTTGGGGAAGGAAGGTGGGTAGCAAGTATGTTGCTGTTTCTCTAATTTTCAAAGGAGATTAAGATGTTTTGAATCACATATAATCCTTTTTTTAGATGAAATTTGAGTTCTCATTAAAGGTGCATACATACATATGTGTACATGCATATGTATGTATGTATATATGTATAATTTAAATGTGCTAATTTCAGGTATGAAAAGAAACACAGGGTAGATGTGACGACCCACACACTAATAGAAACTGAAAAGCAAAAATTGTGTTTTATGGAAGATTTCAAGTAACAAAAGTGGTGTAGTAACCTTGAAATAAGCAAAATCAACTCAACTCCATGCTGTTTGACTCCGAGCCCTGAGATTCTGCATCTGGTCATGTGCCTCAAGAAGACTGAAGACCCAAAGCAAGGTCTCATACACTAAAACATTCACAGAAGCTTTTGTGACATGACAGCACAAAACTGGGGACAAAGTGGACGGCCATCAATTAGAGACCAGGGGCCACTTCATTTTATACACACACAGATATAGAAAAGAACACATACAAAGTGTTTAAGCTATTAAAGCTCAAAACCGTACTAAGATTTGGGGACATGCTCTATATACATATAGTTACATACATTGTACGTGTATATATACACATGGATATTATATATTCTATTATATATGTATACACACATGCACATACATGCATATGACATCCCAGAGTATTAGAGAATCTTTAAGCTTTACTAGCTTAAACACTTTTTATCTCCTACATAGTCTATCATATAACCTGTGTGTTTATGCATGTGCATGTGTGGATATGTATATGTATATATATATATATATATATATATATATATATATATATATATATATACACACACACACACACATATGTGCATGTCTATAGGTTTATAATGTATATACAGGATGTCCCAAAAGTCTTGGTGCTGTTTTAACCTTTAATAGCCTAAAGACCCTGTATCTCTTATAGATTCTACTATTTACCTGTGTGTATATGAGTTTTGTTGTTGTAGAATTTAACCCATGATCGCCTCAGTCTCGGGAACTCTCCAGAGACACCAAAGCAGACCAGTAGCAGCTCATTGCAATTTTGCCTCTTGGAGCCCAAGGAGGGTCAGTGGTTTGCCAGGGTCACACAGCTGGTCCATGACATATATGGGAAACTCTGAGGCCAAGGAGCCTCAAGCCACTTTTCTTCTCTGCTTCTCAATACAGGGTTTAATTCTGAGAAGTAATAGCTTGTTAGAGTAATACAGTTAAGACTGTGGCTACTTCGCTGGTCAAGCTGAACCCACCAAGTTTCGCAACCACTAAATGGTCATAATCCCCCACGGAGAAGCTACATGAATGTAAATCTGAGGTTCCAAACACGTATTTCCAGAAAGGTCAAGATTTCCCTTCCTTTTGGCCTTTGTTAATTACAAATTCTTTAATACGCTCACAAGGCATCAATATCATGACTTCCATAGTTTAGGAACTCTATGTCAATGCTTTGAGTCCAGAAAGGCAAGAATGCATCAAAGGTGATGATGACAGCTTGCAATAAAACATCCAGCAATCACAAGGAAGGGAAAGGAAGTCAGAACAAAGGAAGGGGGCTGTTGGCTGCATTCTGATGAATCCCCACATTCTGCGGGCTTGGGTTGTGGGGAGTGTGGAGAGGGGGCCCTTGTGGAAGCATAGGGCGGGCTGAAATCACTTCCTGTCTCAGCAGATTGTCCCACTGTACATTCACAAAGTTCTCAATAATTCCATTATCCAATTAGAGAAGGAAATCCACAATATTATCAGGAGGAAATTAGCCTGGTGGTTGCTATTTCCCAGATCAAATAAGACACAGGCCTGTCAGCTGCCAAGTGTGGTGACCTCTCTTGAAAACGTGGGAAGTTTCACTACAGGCTTGAGGCACAGTAGCATGGACAAAATCTGCCTCCAAAGAAGAATCCCCACCCCCACCCTTACCCTCACCAGACCAAAAATAATAGAGCAGAACAGGAGTTAAATCTAAACATTAAGCTGTGACTGGAATAATAATGAACACTTCCACTCCCACAGCCTGTTAAGGTTTGTTTATAAAGTACTGAGCCCAAAATGTTGTTTGTCCTTTGTTTTCAAAGAGGACCAATGGCATCATGGGGTGATATCTTGACTTATGCTCAAATCTTGTATTTAAGTGAAGCAGAGTTTGTCAGCCTCACTCTCTCTTCCTGAGTCATCAAAGTCCATTGACAAACACAAGTCATAATGACTGGCCATGGCCCCGGGATGCAGTGGATGACCTTGGCATCTTTGATGTCTGACCAAGCTCTAAGCACTCCACAGCTCCTGCTTCAACTGCCTTCGTGGATATTGGAACAAATTGTTCTCATCTACCCATTCTGCTGCAGAAAGTCTTCAGATGCTTGGGGTAGACATCCCCTAACTCACCAATGGGTTTGAGTTCTGTCGGTTACCACCACAAACCAGTGAGTAATTCAAATATTAATTGCCCCATTTTACAGCTTGGAAAACTGAGACCCAGACAGGGGAAGAGAATTGGCTGAGTCACACAATTAGCAAGCTGAGATTTGAACTCCAAGCCCTGTGTATGTATCCTCTAGCCCCTCCCACACTGACTCTGGTCCCCAAAATGATGAGGCCAAAGTTTTTACATATCCTTTTCTTGTTTTCATCTTGAGAAAAGAAAGCACTTTGTACTTCTGAAAAAAAAATAGGTTTTTTTTTTTTTAAGAAACTTCAGGTGCTTAGCAAATCGGTTCAATTAGCCCCTTTTGTCCAAGTAGCAGAGAAGCAGAAAGGCTGGATCATTCTCAGAGGGCAGATGAAGAAACAGAAACCTGTGTTGGTGAAATGACTTGGTAAGAATTATAACAGCAATCAGCCGGTCACAGGATTGTAAACTTAGATGACAAACTTGGCAGAGACCTCAAGTGCCGGCAAGTCCAAACTCTTCATTTTATAAATGAGAACACTAAGGCCTAAAAAGTAACATGCTCAAGGTCACATGGGGAATAGTCATCACAAGGGAAATTTGAACTCAGGTTCACTCACTCCAGGGACAATGCTTTCTGTTATACTATGCTGCCTTAAGATATATTCTGCACAGAACAGACACTCAGCAAAGGGTGTTGACTGAATTCCTGATCACATAACCAGTGCCTGAAAGAATCGAGAAGACTGGGCTAGGAGCTAAGGTCTCTCAACGCTTTCTTGGGTTTCTGCCTTGTTTACTTGGGTTTTTGGTCAATTTGCTTCCTGTTGCAAAGACAGCTAATGCTTCTCTTGAAATGCTGCTACCAAAGCAATACCTAGTATAACTGCTATGAATAATTAAATTCCTATCCTCCTCCCAATTGATCAACTTGTAAGCATTGGAGTCTGGGGTGAAGCAGGGATAGACAGTAAATTAATTGGCAGAAGCCACAGCCCAATATTTTCTCCTACTTTTGGATAAACTGCTCCTCAGCTGTTTTGTAGATCTGATATAAAAGGCTAAGAGGAGGAAAAGGAGAATCAGTCACAATTTGCATAGTCCATCATTCTGCAAGATGAAACCAACTCTGGGACTCACTCCTCCTCAGCATCCCCTGCCCCTGGGGGCTCCTCCCTCCCTCTAGTTGGAAAGACTGGGGTAGGGGGACATCAGGGAGCTTGTCCCTTCTTTTTACATGTTGTCTTCTTCATTAGATTGTGAGCTCCTTCAGGGCAGGGACTGTTTTGTGGCTTTCTTTGTATCTCCTTAGCACAGCCTGGCACACAGTAGGTGCTTAATAAAAGTTTATTGACTGGCTCCGACTCAGATTTGACCATGAGCCACAATTCTAGGAATTGGCTTTTGGAGAAACATTTGATCAAAACAATATGTCATTCCAGGAGTTGGTTTTCAAAAAGTTTGACTTCACAGGACAAGATGGGGGAGGAATAGTTAGTATTTTCTCTAAAAAAGATTTGTGGTTTTAATGGACTGGAATCTCAATGAGCATTAACTGTATGGCTTTGCTTAGAAAGAGAGGTCCCAGTGAGGAACTTCCTTTACAGCTGTGATTGTCCCCTTTCCTGCAACTTAATACTCCTAGTGAATTGTTGGGGAGCCTAAGCAGTTAAGTGAGTGGTCTAGGGTCCCACAAACAGTACAAGTCTACCTGACTCCAAGGCCTTTGTCAATCCACTATACCACGCAATATCTCAACTGTGTCACGTTTGGCAGCCTAGAGGGCTGATCAGCCTTGGGCAACAGGAGGCTTAGAGGCGCAATGTTCAGTGATAAGGCAGTGATCACTCCGCTGAACTTGCTCTGGTCAGACACCTAGCTGTTAAGAAAAACCTAGGATCGAGTCCTCTAACTCAGATGTCAAACATCTGCGAGAACCAGATTAAAATGTAATTTACTTCAAAAAATGTATAAAAACACAAAAGTGCATAGATCATGTTAATATGTGGTTTTCTAAGACAATACGCTGTCTGCAGGGATCCTTATGTATATATTAGTGGCCCCTGTTCCTATCTGAGATTGACACCACTGCTCTAATTTACTAGTTGGCCGACTTTTGTCACATCACTTCGATTCTCTGACCCTGTTTCCTCATCTGTAAAATCAGGAGACTGACTTAGTTTACTTCTTAGGTTCCTTCCAAGCACAAATTTTGTGATTCTGCAACTGCTCCTTATAATATGGATTTAAAATTTTAAAATTAAATTCTATTGACATATTTCATTTTTAAAAATTACCTCCATTCCTCAAAGTATCTCTCAGCCTTTTCCAAAAAGCCATCCATTAGAGCAAAAAATAAAAAGGAGGGAAAATAATTCCATATACCCAACCAAAATATCAAAAAAGTCTGGCATTATAGAGAGCTTTTCCCATCACTAGTTCCCCTTCCCTGTAAAGAATGGGGAGAGGAGAGCTGCCTTGTCACATCCCTTCTTGGGGCCAACCTTGGTCTTCCTCATCCTTCTTCAAAGTCATTATATTCATCATTTCCTATAGCATAATAATATTCCATTGCATTGATGTACCACTATCTGTTCAGCCAGTCTTCAATCAAAGGGCATCTGTTCAATTTCCCATTACTTATGACTACATAAAAGTATTGCTCTTTATTACTGTCAATGAAATCTTTCTTTTGGAATTTGATCTCCTTGGCATATATGCTTAGCAGTAGAACCTCTAAGCCAGTGGATATTTGAATGCCTTTTGTCACATACTTCCAAACTGATTTCTGGAAAGGACAGAACAATTCACAGCTCCACCTACAATGCATCTGTCTGCCAGTCTCTCCACAATTTCTTCAACTTTAATGCCCATTTTTTGTCATTTTTGCCAATTTGTTCTGTATGAGGCAAGTTCCCAAGAATCATTCTGGTTTACATTCCTCTTACTATTCGTTTAAAATATGCCTTTATTTGATTGTTAATAGTTTACAATTCTTTTGAGAATCATTTGTTTGTAACCTTTAATCACTATATTTTATATATCAGATCTTTATTAGAGATATTTAATATAATGACTCCTAGCTTCAACAGGAGACAGAAACATACATTTGGAAAATTCAATGAATATCACAGTCTTCCTTTCTTCTTTAGACTAAAATGGAATCATGCAGTGTAATAGCAGAGCTGGGACAGGAGTCCAGGTCCCTGGTTGGCCGTGAAGTGAATCTGATTCCCTAATCTTGATATGACATACAGCTGAGCTAGGCTAACATACTGGCTGTTCCTACCAGTTTCAAGGATGGGACAGGGAACAAGAAAAGAGAAAAAGGAAAAGGGTGTGGCCTTACCTGAGCGTTTCTACCTTCCAAATTTTCTCACATTTGAAGCCTCCTAAAGTCACTAGAAAGTGGTGGAGTAGAAAGAATGCCAGAATTTGGGACCAGATGACCAAGGTTCAAATCTTTACTCTGCTACTGCTTTTGTGACCATAGGCAAATCACTGAACCTCTTGATTTTCTTGCATCACTCTCATTTCTCTTCCTAATTTTTCCTCTACTTCTCTTATTCGATTTTCCAAATCCTGTCTGAGCTCTTCCATAGCCTGAGACCAATTCATACTTTTCTTGGAGACTTTTCATGTAGGCTCTTTGACTTTGTTTACTTCTAGCTGTATGTTTTGATCTTCTTTGTCACCAAAAAAGATTCTATAGTCTGAGTCTGAGTCCTTTTACATGGCTTGCTCATTTCCCCAGACGATTACTTGACTTCTGAGCTTTTGGTCAGGGTATAACTGCTTTCAGAGTGCAGAGTGCTTTGCCCCAAGCTTCAGGGGTTTTGTGCTGCTGTTTTCAGGGTTACTTCTATTCCGAGGTGGTATGATGCTCCTCTTCTGGTGTGTGAGTGCAGGCACTCCTTTCTGCCATGTAACTACCAGGAAAACTCCCTCTCCACAGACACCACAAAGCTCTGCCACAGCAGCACTCCTCCTCCCCCAAGAACCACCAACCAGGACTGTGACCCAGATCCAAGCAAGGCAAAGCAAGAGAACCCTGCCTCTGTGCCAGCACTCCTGCTCTGATCTGCCGCTTGATTCCTGTCACCGTGTGGGCCAGGGGTTCTGGAAGCAACTGTCGCTGGAGCTCTGTGAGCAGCTGCAGGAGCTTCCTGCTGCTGCCGTGCCATTTCCACTGCCCCTAGGGCTGGGGCCGGACCACACACTTCTCTCACCCAGATCCAGCAGTTTTCCCACTGACCTGCTCCATGGTCTTTGGCCTTTGTGGGTTGAGTAGTCTGGACATTGCCACAGCTCAGTGATTCAAGGCCCTGAGGCCTTCTCCACCCAGTCTACTCCTGGTCGGTCCTGGTACAGCCCATGCCAGGCTGTGCTCAGCTCCCAGCATGGTGTGATAGATCCTTCCCAGAGACTATCCAGGCCATCTTGGGCTGGAGACTTGTTTCCCTCTGTTATTTTGTGGGTTCTGTAGCTCTAGAATTTGTTTCGTTAAGTCATTTCTTATGGGTGTTTGGAAGGGTTTGGGGGAGAGCTTATGAGAGTCCCTGTTTTTGAGCAGCCATTTTGGCTCCGCCCCCCCCCCCAACACTCAACCTCTTTTTTTTTTCTTAAGAATTATTTTATTATTTAATATTTTAGTTTTCAACATTGATTTCCACAAGATTTTGAGTTACAAATTTTCTCCCCATTTCTACCCTCCCCCCACTCCAAGATGGCATATATTCTGATTGCCCCATTCCCCAGCCAACCCTCCCTTCTGTCACTCCATTCCCCTGCCATCCCCTTTGCCCTTACTTTCTTATAGGGCAGGATAAATTTCTATGCCCCTTTCCCTATATATCTTATTTCTCAGTTGCATGAAAAACAACTTTTTTTCACATCTCCTTGTAAAACTTTGAGTTCCACATTCTCTCCCCTCTTCCCATCCCACCCACTCTCCCTAGGAAGGCAAGCAATTCAACATAGATCATACACATATCATTATGTAAAACACTTCCACAATACTTATGTTGTGAAAAACTGTATTTCTCTCCATCATATCCTGTACCCTTTACTCAGTTTTCTCCCTTGACTCTATCCCTTTTCAAAAATGTTTGCTTTTGATTTCCTCCTCCCACTATCTGCCCTCCCTTCTATCATCCCTTCTGTTTTATTCTCTTCCCCCTACTTTCCTGTGGGGAAAGGTACCCAATTGAGTGTGTATGTTATTCCCTCCTCAGATCAAATCCGATCTGAGCAAGATTTACTCATTCTTCCTCACCTGCCCCCTCTTCCCTTCCTACAGAACTGCTTTTTCTTGCCACTTTTATGCGAGATAATTCACCCTAATCTATCTCTCCTTTTCTCCCTCTCTCAATGTATTCCTCTCTCACCCTTTAATTTAATTTTGTTAAGATATCATCCCTTCAAATTCAAGTCACCCTGTGCCCTCTGTCTATATACATATGTATATTCCCTTCAACTACCCCAATACTGAGAAAGGTCTCATGAATTATACACATCATCTTTCCATGTAGGAATGTAAACAAAACAGTTCAACTTTAGTAAGTCCTTTATGAATTCTCTTTCTTGTTCACTTTCTCATGCTTCTCTTGATTCTTGTATTCGAAAGTCAAATTTTCTATTTAGTTCTCATCTTTTCATTGAGAAAGCTTGAAAGTCCTCTATTTTATTGAAAATTCATATTCTGCCTTGGAGCATGATACTCAGTTTTGCTGGGTAGGTGATTCTTGGTTTTAATCCTAGCTCTTTTGATCTCCAGAATATCATATTCCAAGCCCATGATCCCTTAATGTAGAAGCTGCTAGATCTTGTGTTATCCTAATTGTGTTTCCACAATTTTCTTTCTGGCTGCTTGCATTATTTTCTCCTTGACCTGGGAACTCTGGAATTTGGTGACAATATTCCTAGGAGTTTTCTTTTTGGGATCTTTTTCAAGAGGCGATCGGTAGATTCTTTCAATTTCTATTTTACCCTCTGGTTCTAGAATATCAGGGCAGTTTTCCTTGATAATTTCTGGAAAGATGATGTCTAGGCTCTTTTTTTGATCATGGCTTTGAGGTAGTCCAATAATTTTTAAATTATCTCTCCTGGATCTATTTTTCAGGTCAGTGGTTTTCCTAATGAGATATTTCACATTGTCTTCCACTTTTTCATTCCTTTGGTTATGTTTTATAATTTTTTGATTTCTCATCAAGTCACTAGCTTTCACTTGCTCCAGTCTAATTTTTAAGGTAGTATCTTCTTCAGTGGTCTTTTGTACCTCCTTTTCCATTTGGCTAATTCTGCCTTTCAAGGCATTCTTCTCCTCATTGGCTTTTTGGAGCTCTTTTGCCATTTGGGTTAGTCTATTTTTTAAGGTGTTATTTTCTTCCGTATTTTTTTGGTCCTCCTTATCACTCAAACTCTTGAGGCTCCAATTACTTTAATCAATTCAGTGAGGTGTTTGAATTATATGACATCTAAATTTCCTTCAGCTCTAAATCTATGATCCTAGGTTCTTTTTTCCCCTTCTTTAGTTTTCATTTATATGCAGTCAATTACTGTGAGACATTTATCCCTGTTTGTCCTCAGTTTCCTCATCTGTGAAATGGGAGTGGGGAAGAAAGAACCTCTAAGGTCCCTGCTAGCCCTAAATTCCCCATCTTGTATTTGGTCATTTTTTGTTCTTTTGTCCTAAAACTGAGAGGTAGTGTTGCATGGTGGATAAAGAGCTGGCCTTCCAGTCAGGAAGACCCAGAGTCAAATCCTGCCTCTGACACATACTAGCAGAATGCTTCTCAGGGCTCTAGGCAACATTCTAAGATTGTAAATTGCAGAGGAATAGCTGATCTGCCCTGGTAAAGAGAGTCCCTTTCTAAGGGATCCCTACACTCACAGGTTCAGTATAAATAATAGTAATCTTGCAAGGCCCCATAATAAATGTTAGTCTGTTTCTGATTCTATGTGCTGAGTTTTCACAATGGAGGCTTTTCAAACAATTAAATAAGCATCAGTACGGCTATGTGAAAACTGAGCCCTAGATGCAGAATAAGGAGAGCTCACTTCTAGCAGGCAGCTAGCCGGATGGCGCAGCTGTAGAGTGCTGGGCTTGGAGTCAGGAAGAAGTTCAAATCCAGCCACAGACACTGACTCAGCTTCCTCCTCTGTAAAATGGGAAGAATAATAGCACATATTTCTCAAGGTTCTTGTGAGGATCAAATGTGGTAACATCTGTAAAGCACTTAGCTTACAGTTAAGTGTTAAATAGGCGCCTATTTCCTTCCTTCCTAGCCCCAGCTCTCTCTCTCTCCCTCTCTCTCTCATCACCTTGCTGTGTAATCTATTAAAAAAGAACTTCATTAAGCAAATTCACTCAACAAGGGCTGATTACATGCCTACTATGTGCAGGACCCATAAAATCACTTCATTAAGCAAATTCACTCAACAAGGGCTGATTACAGGCCTACTATGTTCAAGACCCTAAGCTAAGACAAAAACCAAATAGCCTTTTCCCCAAGAGACTTAACATTTTGCTAAAGGGAGACTAGTGTAGACGGATAAGCTAATAGAAGGCAATCTGAGGTCGTAAAGAACATTTGCAAATGGAGAAATGTGTGAATGCTACAAGGAGAGAGGATATCTTAAGATGAGTCTACAAGGAAGATTGAAATTCTGAGCACTGGAGACAAGGCAGTGCATTCCAGGCATGCAAGATGGTTTCTATAAAGGCAGAGGGGACAGAGATGGAATGGCCAATTGGGCTAGAATGTACAACACACTATTTAAGACTGAGTTTTCCCATTTGTAAAAAGAGTCAGCTAGACTAGATAACCCAAGATCCATTTCAGTGCTAAAATTCTTTATGGAGAGGTATCAACTGTAGTGGATAGGGTTCTAGATGTGGAATCGGGGGAGATTCTGGGTCAATTCCTAACTTTGGCATCGTGTGACTTTGGGTAATCTGTTTCCTGTCTCTGAGCCTCGGTTTCTTCATCTGTAAAATAGGGATCATCATACCAGTAGGAACTACCTTGCAGGGTCATTGTGAGCATTCAATGACATGTCTACAAAGCATTTCACAATCTTTAAAGTACTATACAAATGTCTGCTATTATTGAGTTCAGATAATCAGTGAATAATCATCTATCAGAAAGCTTCAAAGACGTTTTTGCTTGCAACTACTTGAAATAATGTCCTCTGAAGAAAAAAGTAATTCAAGAAGGAAA